>NW_026125554.1:3225000-3725000 GCF_943737965.1 Phodopus roborovskii
TATTTTTTTTTTTTTTTTCAAGCTAAAGTTTCTCTGTGTAGTCCTGGCTGTTCTGGAACTTGCTCTATAGTCCAGGCTGGTCTCAGATCTGTCTGCCTCTGCCTCCAGAGTGGTAGGATTAAAGGTGTGTACCACCACTGCCCAGCCCAGTCCTCCTTTTTTTTTTTTTTTATTTAAATAAATTTAAAATCCGGGGCTAGGATGTAACTTGGTGAAACAATAGCGATAGTATGTGTAAGACAGTGGACTTGATTTCAGCACCACCCCCCACAGACACCCTCACACTTCCATAAGGGCTCTAGAGAACAAGCACAGCCTCACAGCTTCTAAAAGGCTTTAGACAAATAAGCACCCGCCCCACCTCCATAAGGGCTTCATAAGAGAACAAGTTTTCTTCTCAGTCATTTGGTGGCTAAACATAAGCCAACCTTAGCTTTTTATTCCATCTTTATTTATCCTTGAATCATTCATTATTTAACTATAAGGTTTTTTTCTCAGATCCAGAAAGAGGTTAGTATAATACCAGATTGGTTTTCTGAAACTCAAAGAGATTCATTCATCAGAACCTCCTGGTCTTACCTGCATGCACTAACACCAAGTTAAGCAAATGCTGAGTTCTGAGACACACTGAGCTCTTGCTAGACTCTGTCTAGCTTTTAATCACTGGCCAATGTCAGCTTTTTAAATGTTAATTTGTATTGGCTTTGCAGTAAGTTTTAATCTGTTTAGCAAGTTCCTGAACTCACAACTGTCCTTTGTCCAGTACTTTTGGCTGCTGTTAAACATGCCATTATTTTCTTAATATTCCAATTCCCACCCCCTTACCACATTCCACTAACTTTAAGATCACTTTGCTATTAATCTCATGGCTTCTCTAAGAATATTACCACAGGGCTGGTAAGATGGCTTCAATGGGCAAAGGTGCAGCCTGTCAAATCTAGGGACTTGAGTTCTATCCCTAGGACCCACAGGATGGAGGGAGAAGACTCCAAAGAAAGTTGTCCTGAGACTTCCTTATTCAAGTAGAACTAGTGCATATGCATGCCACCACACACAAATAAACAAACACTAACTGTAACTTTTGATTGCTGTTACATTGTGTACACTTTCCCTCCCAGTATTTTATTGAGAATGTTACTAGATTCTTACTGAGTCATCCCTGCAGTTCATACACATACACTTGCACGCCTGCGCACATGCTGCGCGTATGCACACACACACACACACACACACACACACACTCAAAGCACTCATGCACACACACAGAGTAACAGAAAGCCTAAAATTTAGAGTGAGTTCTAGCGCAGGAGTCTGAGGCCTCTAGATTCCAAGCTCTAATGACACTGATGAAAACTTAAAAACAAAACCTACCATTTGACATCTCTGGAAATGTTCCAAAGGACAAATAGTAGATGACAAAATGCTTAATAAGGAAAATACTTTGACCAGTGACAAAAACAATTGCATTTCTCTTCCTGCCCCTGCTACTGAGGCTTAGTTTTAGATGCAGAAATAATAGCTTAGTTGTCATATAAGAGCCAAGGCTTGCCTGAGGGCACAGTATGCCAAGTTTATAATGGCCTGGGCTGAGAGAGACTATAGCCAGTTCATGTCCTCTCATCTGTTTCTTTTTTTTTTTTTCTTAGTTTACATATCGATCCCAGTTCCCTCTCCTTCCCTCCCTCCCTCCCTCTCCTACCCTCCCATGTCCCACCTACCGTCCTGCCCCCCCCCACTCCACATGTAGGGTGATGCCTTACAGCAGGGGTCATCTAAATCTGTCAAGTCATTTGGAGTAGGGACCAGGCCCTCCCCCCTGCCTCTAGGTTAAGGCAGTTATCCCTCCATGGGGAATGTGCTCCCAAAGTCCTTTTGTGCACCAGGGATCCTCTCATCTGTTTCTAAAAGCTGAGGAATAGCACAAAGAGAAGTGCTTGTCTTCATCCTTCAGTCCTTGGCTAAAAATCTGCCTTGGGAGAGCCTACCCTTAGAACAGTGAACTCTCAGTAGGACGGTGCTGGCACACACCTTTGGTCTCAGCACTCAGGAAGCAGAGGCAGGCGTATCTCAGTGAGTTCAAGGCCAGCCTGGTCTACAAAGGTAGTTCCAGGAACAGGCTCCAATGCTACGCAGAGAAACTCTGTCTCGAAAATCCAGCCCCCCCAAAACAAAACAAACAAACAAACAACCCACCCCCAAGAACAATGAACTCTCAGTATCTCCCCAAAGGAATGGACTTCATCACAGAATGAAGTTCAAGATGAGGGGCTCTCTCAAACCAATGGAGAATGTGGAGAAAGGAGCCTGGAAGATTGGAGAGTGATATACATTCAACTAGAGGCTGGCTATGATGACACAAAGAACCAACACAAGAGTTAAGAACAGTCCCTGGATTGAGAATAAATCTCAAACAATAATCTCAGAAACTAACCCTGTAAGAAGCCCCAACTGGGGTAATGGGTACTGGGGCTGAAATCAGGGTGTCAATGCATGCTAGAGAGACACTCTACCACTAATTCATACCTCAGTCCAAGAGCCAGGATTTAACTGGCTCAGATTAGAGAGCAAGTTAAAATCTGGGGCACTGCTGAAAACAAGAGGAAGCAGCCAGAAATTAATGTAGTTCATTAACTGATATGACTAGAAAAGAGATAGGTGGCTTAAAACTACGCTAGGTGATTCAGTCATCTCAGGGTAGCAATAATACATCTACGGTTTTCTCCCTCATCAAATTCTCACTATAGGAATGAAAGACCTCACTAGCAGATACCTCACTAAAGAATTTGGTTTAGCCAGGCAGTGGTAGTGCATAAATTTAATCTCAGCACTCAGGAGGCAGAAGCAAGTGGATCTCTGAGTTTGAGGACAGCTTAGTCTACACAGTGAGTTTCAGTACAGCCAGAACTACACAGAGAGGCCCTATCTCAAACAAACAAACAAAAGGGGCAGTCGGGTCAGTGGGGAGAGGACATTGAAAGCAACAAGAGAAAAACAAGTCTTCACTTACAAGCTGATATCTCACCAGGCAGGAAAAACGCAAAGGCAGTAAGAACACAATAGAAATGTTTTAAGAAAACAACTGTCAAGCTGGCTCTGGCAGGCCTGGAATTCACTCCTGTAGACTAGGCTGGCCTTGAACTCATAGAGATCTACCTGCCTCTGCCTCCCAAGCACTTGGATTAAAGGACTATAAATCATACTTTGAAAAACACTGTTGAAAGGAAAAAAAGATTAAAAACAAGCAAACTCCCAAAATAACCATCAATTAGAAGACACCACTGTTAACACTAATAATCTGCCCATTGCAGATTCAACAAGAATCAACAGAAAGCATATTATTAAAAAAAAAAAAAAAAAAATAGGACCTCCCAAATTTATCTAAAACTCAACATAATTCTACCAGAATATCAACTAGGTTTTTCAGAGAAAACGACAATTTAATCCTAAAACCAAATAGCATATAACCAAATCAATTTTTGAAACAATGTTGGATGTCACACATTTTGAATTTAAATTTAATAATGAAACTATAGTACCAGATAACATTAAGAACAAAAAGAGTCCCAGCATGTGGGCAGAGACACAAAGAATACTTCTAGTTCAAGGCTAGCCCAAGTTAGAGTGAGAATTCCTCTCAACAAGAACAAATAAGTAACTATCTTGCCCTGCCCCTACTCAAAAAAAACCAACAATGGGATAGGATTTAGAGTTCAGAAACAAACCCGTACAGGTATGACCAACTGACTTTCTACATGGGGAAAGAATTGTCTCTCAATGGTACTGGGATAACTATATCTATGTGCAAAAGAATGAATGGAATTAGGTCTTGACCTTATATGATAAAACAATTAAATGGTGAATTAAGGCCTAACTGTAATTGGTGAACCCAAAAAACTTAAGGGCTAGGCACAGTGGCTCATATCTGGAATATTAACACTCAAGAGGCAGAGGCAAGAAAACTGCCACAAGTTCAAAGCTAATCTCTCTACACAGCAACTTAAAGGTCAGCCAATGACATATACATAGTGAGACTCCATTTCAAAATGGAGTGGGAATGGAGGTGGGAGTCCTACATGACCTTATTTTAGTGCATTTTTAGACAATAACGCCCTAAGCATAAACAATAAAAAGAGAAATAGATACAGTGGATTTTTATCAAAATTAAACTTCTGGCTGGCTGTGACAGTGCATGCCTGTAGCTGGACCAGGATTCAGTTCCAGGTCATTTAGGAGCAGCCAAGCAAGTTTCAGTACAGCCTGACCTACACTGTGAGATCATGACTCAAAAGTAAAACAGCTAAGGATGTTGCTCCATGGTAAAATGCTTGTACAACAACATTGTAGGTTTGCTCATTACAGCATGGCAAAACAAGCAAGCAAGCAAGCAAACAAACAAACAAACAGGGCCATTTGTGTGGGGCTGGAGAGATGGATAGGGGTTAAGGGCATGAATTGTTTTTTTCAGAGGAGTGAGTATGTTCCTAGTGTTCATACCAGGTGATTCACAACCACCTGTAGGCCTAGCTTCAGGGATCTAATGCCCTCTTCTGGTTTCTACAGATACCTGCATGCACTCACATGCTTACGGCAGCATGGAAGGGAGGGGCACATTTAAAAATAACATTTAAATAATTTAAAACAATAACATAAACAAGTCCTTTTGTGAGGTAAAAGACACATTATTGTACAGGAGAAGAACTAGAACTCAGGAGCTAAGGAAGATGATGATGAAAAAATTGCTGGGCATCACTTGTAATAGCAAGAACCCAGAAGCAACCTAGATCCCCTCAACTGAAGAATGGATAAAGAAGAGTGGAATACTACTCAGCAGAAAAAAAAAAAAAAAAAAAAAAAAAAAAAAAAAAACAATAGAATCTTGAAATTCGTAGGCAAATGGATAGAACTTGAAGAAACCATCCTGAGTGAGGTTAAACCAATCACAAAAAGAGGAACATGGTATGTACTCACTCATATATGGATTTTAGACATAGAACAAAGAATCACCAGCCTACAATTCATACCACCAGAGAAACTAGGATACAAGGAGGATTCTAAGAGATTCATACAAAGTCCCTCACAGAAGGGGGAAGGGACAAGATCTTCTGAGCATAATCAGAGTGGGTGGGTGGGTCAATGAGTGGAGAGGAAATTAGGAGAAAGAGGAGAGGAGAACATGTGGGACTAGGAAGATTTGAGTCGGGAGACAAAAAGGAGATACCATAATAGAGGAAGACATCAGAGATTAGAAAATGGACTCTAGAGAAATGTCCAGAGACCTACAAGGATGACCCCAACTAACAAGCTGAGCAACAGTGGAAAGGCTACCTGAAATGCTCTTCCCTGATAATGAGATAGATGACTAACTTATATGCCATCATAGAGCCCTCATCTAGTAGCTGATAGAAACAGAAGCAGACACCCATAGCTGAGCCAAACTTCTGGAATCCAGCTGCAGAGAAAGAGGAGTGATAAGAAAATGGGGTCAAGACAAGGCTACAGAAACCCACAGAGACAGCTGTCCTGAACAAGGGGTAGCTCATGGACTCCCAGACTGACAGCTGGGAAACAAGGCTTATACCAACTCAGACCCCCCCTCCCCCCCGAACATGGGTCTCAGTTAGAAGGTGTGGGTAGTCTAAGGGACCTCTGACAGTGGAACCAGGATGTATCCCTGGTGCACAAAAGGACTTTGGGAGCACATTCCCCATGGAGGGATACTCCCTTAGAAGGAGGGAGGGCCATGTCCCTACTCCAAATGACTTGACAGATTTAGATGACCCCTCCAGGAAGGCATCACCCTACATGTGGAGTGTGTGGGGGGGGGAATGGGATGGGAGGGTGGTTGGGGGGCATGAGGGAGGGGAAACTGCAATCAATATATAAAATAAGAAAAATTATATATATATATATGAATGAAAAAATTGCTGGGCATGGCCAGCAATTGGAGGCAGAGGCAGGAGGATCTCTGTGAGTTCAAGGCAAGCCTATTCTACAGAGCAAGTTCCAGGACAGGCTCTGAAGCAATACAGAGAAACCCTGTCTCATTAAAAAAAAAAAAAAAAAAAAGCAAGAAAGAAAGAAAGAAAGAAAGAAAGAAAGAAAAAAGCTGGGCATGGTGGTGCATGTCTTTAATCCTGGCACTTGGGAGAAAGAGGCAGATGAATCCCTCTGGGGCCAGCCTAGTCTACATGATGAGTTCCAGGACAGTCAGCACTATATAGTGATACACTGTGTGGAAAAAATAAGGTAGAAAAACACACAAAATGGAAAAGTATCTGCAATATGAACAAGGTCCTAAATTCAATCCTCAGCAATGTAAAAAAAAAAAATCTAAAAACACAAAAACCATAGTAACTGAAAATAAAACAACTTTCAAATTTTCAAATGATCCAGGAGTCTGAGTAGACTTTCCCAAGAATAGCACTTTTTACTCACTAGGATGGCTGGACCAAGTTGAAAAGGCTGGGGACGTGGCTCAGCTGGCAGACTGCTTGCCTAGCATGTATAAGGCTATGATTCCATCTCCAGTAGTATATGGACTCTGCATGGGGACACATGGTATAATTCTAGACAGGAGGAGCAGGAGTTTTGCTACATAGAGGTCAGACTGGACTATATAAACCCTGTCTCAGATAACACTGGTGAGAATATAGATAAGCTTGAACACTCCTATGTTGCCTTTCAGTACACAAAATGGTGCAACTACTCTGGAAAACAATTTCATAGTTGCTTAAAGTTACACTTCAAGCCAGGTGGTGGTGGCACAGTAATCCAAGCACTTGGGAGGTAGATGCAGCCTGACCTACATGGTGAGTTCCAGAACACACAGAAACCTTGTCTCAAAAAAAAAAAAAAACCCAAGAATTACACTTTAATGTAGACATTCTATTCCTAAATATGTAGCCAAGAGAAATAAAAAATAAAAAAACCCCACAACCCCCCCTACATGTTAACCTGTAAATAAAGGTTCCTAAGAGCATTATTCATTATAGCTAAAAGGTGGAAACAACTGAAATGCCTGAGAGCAGTGGTTCATGGGAGGCAGAGGCAGGAGGATCATTTTGATTTCAAGGCCAGCCTGGTCTGCAGAGTGAGTTCCAGGACAGCCAAGCTACACAGAGAAACAAACAGACAGAGCCACATAAGAGAATTATACAGAAAAGAAAGTTTGCAAATGCCTAGAAGACATGGCCACAAGCCAAGTAAGCCAAGAAATGTCTATAGCCAGCGATCGGAACATAGGTCTGCACACTTGTACACCAGACTCTTTTATCAATTGAACTACCCTTCCACTCTTGCCTTCCCAGTTCCTCCCTCCCTCCCTCTCTTCCTCCCCCTTCTTTTATAACACTGTCTAATGTCATTCAGGCTGAATTTAAACTTGCAATCTTCTCAGTCTCTCCAGTGTAGGATTAGAGGTGTATATATCACCAACCCAGATAAACTCTAGTTATTGTTGTGCCAGGGTCTCATTATGCAGCCCGAGCTGGCCTCAAACTCACAGAAATCCACTTGCCTCAGCCTCCCAAGTGCTGGGATTAAAGGTGTGTGCCACCAGTTTGGCTAAACTGTACAGATTATGATTATTATTGTTGATGTACATCAACTACAATTTAGTAATCAGTTACCAAAATATTAGTATATGGAAGTTTTCTAGTCATCCTCTAGTCTGAAACATAATTTTGTTTTCTTTGCTTTTTCCCTTTTCTTTCTTAAATCAAGCATTCCTTTGCAGCCCAAACTGGCCTGGATCTAATAACCCTTCTGTCTTCTCTCCTTCCTATGTGCTGGGATTATAGGTGTGAGCCATCATCATATCCAACTAGTCTAAAATTGCCTCACCTATAATTTCATCAAAGGCAAAATCTCTGTCAATTCTGACTTTGTTTTCTTAGCTATTGCTATTTTTCCTTTCCCTAACTGGACACTTAAGACCTGTTCAACAGGATAGAAATCATGCCTGGTCCTGGAAACCTAGTTAACTACCCAGGGCTAAGGAAGTCATGGATCTTGAAGGAAACCCTACAACCACCACTAAAGCGGCAGCATCCTGAGCTATATTCTAAATGCTTGTCCTTATCGCCACAGTTAAGTGCAGCCTTCACTCCCCATCAAAGAAACTTCTCTTTGTAAAGTCAGGAACCATTACAAAAAAACACAACCAATTAAAATGCAGAGTTGTGGAGCCCAGTCCAATGGATATATTTACAACATAACATTTGTGTCTAAGGCTCAGGAATTATTGAGGAAAAAGGGTGAAAAGATTGTAAGAACCAAAGGAACAGAGTTTGCCGAGATTGTATCTTCTAGAAATATCAGAAGCTACATCTATGAAACCTTATAACTTGGCTGTCAAAACATAACTTGAAAAGGACAAGATAAAACCAGTAGACATGCTAATGCCAAACAGAAAACTCAAAAGGCCTCAACCTAGACAAAGAACTACAGGCAACTAAAGAATGCTGAGAGTGGGAGACATAGTCTTCCCTAGGGAAGAGTGCAGTACTTGGTTATCCCATTTTAGATCAGCCTTGAAGACATAAAATATAAAAATAACATTATGCAGACTGAGAAGGTTATGTTTATCTAGTTAGGAATGCATAAACACACATGCTCACATGTGCACTCGTGTGCATACACACGTACGCACATTCTCATATCTAACAACAATTAAAAAGAGACCATGAGCTGGGCAGTGGTGGCGCATGCCCTTGATCCCAGCACTCTGGAGGCAGAGGCAGGCAGATCTCTGTGAGTTTGAGGCCAGCCTGGTCTACAGAGTGAGTTCCAGGAGAGCCAGAGCTGTTACACAGAAACCCTGCCCTGAAAAACCAAATAAGTAAACAAATAATGCAAAAATTATAAGAGGCTATGGATTTGAAAGACAGGAAAGTAGGGGAGGCACACGGAGGAGAAGAAAGGGAAAAATGATAAGCTTAAAACAAAAACAAACAAACAAACAAACAAAAAAACAACACCAAAGCAAGCACACACCACATAGTTTTGCCTCAGAAAGGCCTAGGAACACATTGTGCCTCAGATTACTAATTTTTTTTTTTTTTTTTTTTTTACTAAGTGTGCCTCTCCCTGCATCACATCTCATACACTTCTGTCCACAATCATAACAGCAGCAAAGTCTACTCAGTTCCTAGGAAGGGGAATCATCCAAGGCTCTTGGTGCCTCCCACAGGCCAATGTCCTATTCCTGTATTTTGTCAGCATTTCTCTTCTTCATTTCCAAAGTCATTCTTATCCACATAGCCCCAGATCATCTCCCTGTATTCTTCATGGCAGATGTCTCTAGTTCATCATTAACTCTAATCCTTTTACACGACTACTCAAACATTACCAATGACCAAAACAAGCCTCTGAAGTTAATTCTCTTCTCTCTTTTAGCCACATCAGTACTGTTTGTTGGCTTCTGTTTTCTTTTCTTTTTCTTTTTTTTCCAGACAAGGTTTCTCTGTATTGCTTTGGAGCCTGTCCTGGCTCTGTAGACCAAGCTGGCCTCGAACTCAAAGAGATCCACCTGTCTCAGCCTTCTGAGTGCTGGGATTAAAGGCGTGGGCCACCAATGCCTGGCCGGCTTCTGTTTTCTGAAACTAATTCATCTGTTGATCCTTGTGCATATAAAGGACCCATATCCCAAGGTGATCCTTAAAAGTTCAGCTCAATGTCACCCGTCAAACAGTCTGCATGTATCTCCTTGGCCTTCCTTCTTGTCCCTCCCTTTCTCACAGTCCCCCATGGGCAAGCGGGGGCCACAACCCCCCCCCCTCAGAAGAGGACACCTGAGCCTCAACTCACCCTGCGGTTCCGGTTGTGATCCATAGTCTTGAGATGCTTTTGGATGATTCCAAACTGCATGGGGATGAAGAGGTCACAGGCTGCACAGTGGGCTGCCTCCACCTTCTTTACAAAGTGCTCCATAGCAATTTCTGTAGGAGCAGAAGAAAGCAATCATCACTGGTCTCAAGTGCCAAAGACCTAAGACTACCTTCTTAACTTTCCCTGCCACTTCTGAACAGAAGAGCATCATGTTACTGCACTGAGAAGCAGAGAAGGGCAGGCTGGGGGCCTACCTGGTGGCAGCCATCCTGGTGGGATGGAACTTCCTCACCTTGGGTCAGATCTTGGTCTCTGTAGATTTGCTGAATCAGACCATCAAGGTCCTCCACAGTTTTTCGGAGTTCCTCTGTCTTCTTGGTCTTGTTGGTGACATATTCCTATCAGAGAACAGATGTTTATGTGAGTACCCCAGTGGTTCCAGACACTGGAGAATCAGTAGAGGACATGCTGCTCAGAAGCCTACCTGCAGGAAGTCAGCAGTCTGCTTGGGAAGCTTGGTGCCTACATATTTGAAGTGTTCCTTGTGGAACTTGCTGTCAAGGTGGCTACCCATCTCATCCTCGTAGAAGGTCCGATATTTGCAGAGAGAACACACAAACTGGATCCTGCCACAGGAGAGAAACAAGCAGCTGAGGATGCAAGGGTCCCAGGGAATGTCACTGCTACTTCACCCAACCCAGCTGTAGGCCTTGAAACAGGCCTCAATCTGAAGTGTAGTCCCAGAAGAGGGGTAGGCTGGGGCTCATAGGGTCGGGAGCAGAAGGGGATAGTCTGCAGGCTGCAGTTACAGCAACGTAGGGATTAGGGGAAGAATTCTTCCTTCCCAAAGGCAGGAGGCTGAGACCCAAGGCAGCTGCTGCTACAACAGGCAAAGAGTCGCTGGAAGGTTGTCGGAGGGCCTCTCTACCAAGGCTGGGCAGGAGCTTGTGTATTTGGCCCAGCTGGGGACCAGAAGGAAGGATGCCCTGACGAGAGCCAGGAGGCCCTGAGGTGCAGAGTGGAGTACGCAGTCCCGAGGCAGTGCCTGAAAAGGTGCTGCATCTTCCTTCAGGGGTCGGGGGGGACTCAAAGGCCCAGCCCATCCTCTGCTCAGAATGCCTGGGGGTGGTGTCAGGAGGGATGGGAGGCAGCAGGCCTGGGCACCTGCTGCCTCATCTTCCTCTTCCAAGAAGAGACCAGTCTGAGCTGGAAGGAGGGTGCCCGCCTGGCCTGCCAGAGGGCAGCCTGGAATCACTGGGCGAGGTGCTCTGTCTGGGCCTCGTGTCCACCACAGCAGAAGCCTGGGGTCTAGGGCCTGGGCTGGAACAGGCCGCCGCGGCAAGGGGCGGAGGAGGCCAGCCGCCACCGAGGCCTCGGGGCGGGTCCCTACCTCTGCCGGACGTCCTTATCTGGGCCACGGGGTCAGCTTTGTCTGAAGAGCCCAGGGGCCGGGCGCCGGCGAGGCTGAGTGGAAGGTCCAGCAAGAGCAAGAGTCTGAGGCGGAGGAGGCAAGCGCCAGTGCGGGAGCCCTGAGGGCAGACAGACCCGACCAAGGGGCGTGAAGGGCTCAGCCACAGACATGCCCGGCCTGAGAGGGCCGGAGGGCAGGGCCAACAGCCGACCCAGAGGCTGCCATAGCCCACAGGTGCTGTCATCTCTCCTGGGCACGATGGTGGCCTCTTGGCAGCTAGCTGGGGTGGCACAGGCGCCTTGGACCTTGAGTCTCTGATGAGCTGGCCCCCTCCCTCAGGGGCATCGGCCCCCTGCGCACCTCAGGGCTTGTGCGCTGAGTGACCTAGCGCTGGAACTTCTGGGTAATGGTGCTGAGCAGTGCCAGGTCTCAGGCCACAGATGGCAGCGGTCGCCAGGTGGCCACAGAGGGGCAGGGTACGAGTCAGGACTTGGGAGCTGGGCCTGGCGGGAAGCAGGGTCCATGCACAGCAGAGCAGGTGGCGGCTCCCAAGGGAGGCCAGAGGGCGGCGAGATGGCAGAGCTATGGCCCTGCTCTCCTGGTGGCAGCCCCAGAGTGAGGCAGAGGCAGAGGGATGGAAGGAAGACAGTTACCTTTCCACCATACGATCTCGCTGTCGCTTTTTCTGCTTGTCTTGGCTCTTCTTGCTTGCCTGCAACTTGCGCTTGGCCTGGTTGCTCTCATCCTGGGCGGTCAGGGGCCCTGTGGTAACAGAAAGGCAGAGTTACCAGCAGGACTCTTAACAGATTAGACCCTGTGGCCTGTGGCTGAATCACCCGCTGTCCATGAAAGAGGGTCCATCTGAGAGCAGCTGTATACATAAAGCCTCAGGCCATGAGCAGGGCTGGGTGCCCTGGGCTGAGCAGGAAGTAGATTTGGCTTAGGCACCAGGAGAGGGGGAACATGTGTTGACCCCTCTATTTTCCGGAACACCCACACTCTCTACAGAGTGGGCACAGAGAAGCTGGAAGGCAAAGACAGGCTGTCTTGGTGGGAATACAGGCGTGTTCAAGGGACTGGGTGGCGGGATGCAGGGAGGCCGTTCACATGGCCCTGCCCACCCCCCACCGGGCACCGCGGCAACAGTGGGCTGAGGCTGGATTTACTGTTAGGTACCTGCTGGCGCTCATCACTCAGGTGGGGGGACACGGACTCCCAACAAGGGCTGGAGAGGCGCTAAGGGAGAGGACACGCAAACCAGAGCCGTAAAAACTGCACCAAGGGTCCCAGCTCGGACACCAGCCACTGAGGACTTGGAACTGTGTGTTACTGAGGGACCAAGGGGGAGGGGATGTGCCTGGGGAGCTCCCCACACTTTTGACTGCTGCCCCCACCTGAAGGCAAAACCAGAGTGCTAGGCTGGGGGTTACACCATCCATAACTTCCGCTTAGGAAAAACAGAAAGACTGGGAGGGCATAAAGTAAGAGGCCCTTGCTACACACACCCAGTTCCCTAAGGAAGGTCCCCAGCCAGCCATGTTTCTGCTACAACCCTGCCCTCAGCTGGATCCCTCCCACTTCAAGCACCTGGGAGAGCCTCCCCAGTACCTAGGCACCTCTGGAAAACTCACCTTTCTCTGAATCTTCTTTGCCTTCTTCTCTCCCATCCTCTTTTCCCTCCTCGTCCTCTCCTTCCTAACACACAATTTTAAAATTCAACTTTTAAAAGGGTAGTTACCTATACTGGCTCTAAAGGATGAAGGGTCAGGACTGAGGGCATCACCCCCTTCCTACCATCTGCTGTACAGAGGCCTACATATTCTCATCTCTCCCAAAGAAACACATTGCTAGTGAAGTGGTCTGTGCTTTCCCCTACATACACAGTCTCCTTGTGCTGGCCACTCACCACCCTTGCATACAGGTGACACCACATTGTCTGTGACCCCTGCCGCAAAGCCTGTGCTTCTTCAAGCCAGCTCCATCTTCCTAGACCCCACCTGCAGAGAGCAAGAGCCTGGGGTCCAGGGTTACTTACTGCTCGGGAGCCTTTCTCCATAGCCTCAGCACTTTCAGTACCCTCTGCAGTTTCCCCCTCGGTGCCTTCATCTGCAAGGGGAGAAGCGTCAAGCCCCATCCAGGAGCCCCTTGGGGGCGAGGGGCAGGGAACAGGACCCCAGGCTGCCCAATTTACCATTGTCTGAGTCACTGTTGTCTGAGCAGTCTGTTCTGGTGGCTTTGCTGTCTGGCTCATCAGGACTGCCACCCTGCTTTCTCTTCTTCTTTTTGGTCTGGGTCAGAAAGAAGGAGCCAAATTAGAGGTGATAGCTATACCCCAGCAAGAGTCAGGAGAGGTGCACCAGCTTACTCACCCGGAAGTCAGCTGTGCTCCAGGTCTTCCAGGTCCGCCTCATCTGCTTCATGCCATTGCCAAATCCGAAGCCAAATCGGGAGCCACCAGAGAAGGCACCCCCACCACGCATGCCCTGGAACATGCCATACTCGGGGATGATGTTCTGGGAGAAGAGGGAAGGCAGCCGGGAGGCACCAGGCATGCACTGGCCCCGGGCCCCCATGGGGTCTTCCCACATGCGCCCATAGCCCGAGGCCATTGGCCGTCCACTCCGGGCATCCCGGGCCCAGCCCTGAGCCCTTGGACCAAATGTATCTCCTCCACGCATTCGAAACTGGTCACGGTAGGCATCATATTGGCCCTCATAGGCCATTTCCATTTCAGGATCAAGCTCGCCATAGTCATAGCCCGACCTGTAGAGGTCTCGTTCACTCAGGATGGCCCTTGAGTCACAGGCCTCATAGGAGTCATATCTGTGGAGACACATGACAAGCATCAGGGAGAGCCCCTTGGAGTTCCTTGACTCCAACTGTCCCAGCCTACTGCTTCTGTCCTGTCCTGCTCAGTTACTCCCAGTCTTAGCCCTGGAACAGAAAATCCTAAAAGATAGGTTTACTGTTGTTCAGAAAGGCCATAGAATAGATCATCAGCGGCAGCAAGAGCTCCTCATAGGGAACTTGAACATCGCCATGCACTTGCTTGGGGACCCTAAGGAGTGACAGATAGCCCTTACCCAATTGAGGGGCAAGGCTGCCTCCACAGTCTTTCCAGAGTGTTTAGTATGTGGTAATTACAATGGCCAAGGCTGTTCCTTACGAGCAGAGCCAAGCATAGCAAATGCTTTTTCTATACCCGTGAGAACACTGGGCTTTCACCTTTGATGGTTGGGGGTACCGGTAAATCCTGAAAAGCTCTTCTACCCAGAACAAGTGGAACATTTCTCCAGAGATATTATGAGCTTACCAAGGGGTCAGAAATGGCTGGGTTTGTAGTTCAGCTATGGAGTACTTGCCCAGCTTCAAGGCTGGGGTTCTATCCCCAGAACAGAAAACAGGCAAACAAAATACTCAACACAGCACCTAGTAAGGAGGCTGCACCACCTGCCTAGGACAGAGATGGTTTACCCTCAGCTATAGCCTATGCTTAGGTTCTTTTCCCTCACACCTCACAGGTATGGGGCTCTCTCTGCACTTTCTTCTGCAAGCCTCACTGGGAACCATCAACAATTGCAGAAGATAAGGCACCTTCCATTTATCCTAGGCACCACTGCAAGCTCCAGTGTCTCTTGCTCTTCCATAGGAGCCCTGGGGCTTTATTTGGTCCTCCCAGTGACCAGCCCAGTCCCTCCTCACTGTCTGGTCTCCTCCACCTATCATTTGAAGCTATCCAGCTTCCCTTTGTCCTATGCTAGAAATATATATGTGCCCTCTTACTATGCACAAGTACTCCTAAACAAAACCAAAACCAATTCAGCCAATGACAACACATGGGAGATCCTCTACAGTGGGACAGACCTGAGGGTGAGGTAAAGTCCTACCACTGACTTAAATTTAGGCAAAAGGTGTGACCCGCTTGCACTTTAGTAGCTCTATCTACAAAACCAGAACAAAAGTTTTCCCCAGGGATGCTTTCAACAAGTACACATTTATAAGGCACCATTAAGTACTCCTCTGCCTAATCTCTTGGGTGGAGATGACCTGGTTCCCAGTGGTTAGCTCCAAAGGCTTATCTCACCCTTCTAACCAAACCTAATTTGCACTGCCCTGGTACTGTGCAAGACACAAAATCTAGATTGAATATCTAGCTGTCATGAAGGGAGACATTAGCTACTCTACTCTTGAGAAGCCATTCTGTGGGTATAGTCAAGACAACTGGGATCTGCTCATACCCCTGAACACAGGGGAGGTAGCCATGGGGGGGGTGTTAGCAGGGAGGTTATTAGGAACACAGCATCTGGGAAGCACAGAGCAAGGAGAGATAAAGCAGACACCAAGGAGCATTTAGGAAAGATTTCCAGCAGACGAAGTGTCAACCCTGAAGAGCCTTAGCCTCTAACAGCATCCCAACTCACCTTTCTCCACCTGAGCCGTACACACCTCCTTGTATCATGTCTGTCTCCAAGTGCGGCATCATATCTAAGCGCTGGTTAATTCTGGATAAAACGGAATCGGCACTGGCGCTACCCGAGGCACTAGGGTTTGCATTTGTGTCAGAGCTAGCCATTTCCCAAGAGTGTGAAGTGGCCATACCATACCCATAGTTGGTGGTGTTATCCTGGCCATAGCCATAGCCATAACCATAGTTCTCGTAGCCTGCAGTTAGGAAGATAGAGGGGCAGAGATAGCAGAGGTGGGGAGAAGGGAGGAGGAAGCAGACAGAGACAAACAGAGAGAGAGAGAGAAAAAAGCTGTTTTTGGTAAAAAAAAAAAAAAAAAAAAAAAAAAAAAAAAAAACAACAACAACAATCTAAGGGAACTTCTATGTAACAATCTTTTGGTAGACTAGGAATATGTATTACTTCCATTGGCTAATAGAAGAGTTCACTGGCAGGAGGAGGTTAGGTGGGAAGACCAGAGACTAATGATGCTGGGGAGAGGAAAGGCAGAATCTGGAGTCACCAGCAGACAGAGAGAGAGAGAGAAGCAAGATGGGCATGCCATACTGAGAAAAGGGAGCAAGCCATATGACAAAGCATAGATAAGAAATATGGATTAATTTAAATGTAAGAGTTAACTAGCAACAAGCTTAAGATATTGGTCAAAAATTTATAATTTATTATTTGGGAGCTGCTGGTGGGAGAGGAAAACTCAGCCAACAAGGAACTCTTAGCCATTTGAGGCTGGGCAGGCCCTTCTCATTTTAAGGACTTTCTGTGCCAGCCCTGGAGACACCCACCTAAACCCTGATTGACCACATGGGCAGTTAGAAAAACATAACTGGTACAGTTCAAAGGAGTTAAGTATGGCCAGATACTTGCCTCTATTTGTCCCAGAGTTCCAAGTTCCATATCCTACAAAATGCAAAGGAGGCAATTATTTCTACAGTAGCTTCTAGTACAACATGAACTTCAGCTTAATACAATTCAATTCAAAGTATAGTTGAGTACCTGAACTCAACTTTCCAAGGTGCTATATACTGAACAATACCACACAGACATACCTGACCACTCCCTGCCCTGATTCTCAGCCTTCTGAGGCTCTGGTACATGGTGTTTAAGGAGCCTTCTTTTTCTAACACTCTTAGGTAATAAATTTGGCATCTACACTCCTTCCCTACAGACTTAGAAGATGATTTCCCTACTCCTGGATCAATAATAACTGGAGGAAGAGAAGAGCTCACAGTGCCTCAGAGACCACAGGTCACAGTGTTGGCATACCATGTGCAAGGCCCTGAGAAGCCTTGTACATAAACATACCAAAAACTCAGAGATAGAATTTTATCCTGCATTACAAAATAACAAATGACTGGTAACTGACTTAATGAATGAATAAACATTACAAACTACTGTACAAAAAGTATGTATTTGAAGAGCCAGGCGGTGGTGGTACACACCTTGAGGGCAGAACCTACCCAAATTCTAAGCCACACCTTGTGGTGGCAGCCACATAAAAGGACATGGAAGAAAGCTTTTGCTTTCTGTCTGCTTGCCCTCACTCTCACTGGTGGGTTCATCTATCCTATTGCTGAGACACTCCTTCGATTGTTTGAGACCCTTATTCTTCTTCTTCTTCAGGACTCCAATGCAGATGAGGGACACCAGCAGTTTCCCAGGAATCCTCCAGGACTCCAGCACCAGATGAAAACTGCTGAGACATCTAGCCTTGTAGACACTACCAGATTCTTAGCCTTTCCATCAGGAGACAACCACTGTTGGATTACCTGGACCACAGCCTTAAGATCCTCTAATAAACCTCCTTTTAATATGTGTACACATCACACATATACACACACACAGTCAATTACTCCTGAATGCTAACTAATACACAGATATCAACACAGAATCCATGCTGTAATTCCAGTACTAGGGTAGTCAATGTCCTCTCCTAGCTTCTGAGGGCAGCAGGCACATAAGCAATGCACAGATAGATAGATATACATATAGGCAAAACATTCATATAAATGAAATTTTAAAAAAATGAAAAGAAATTAATGCCTTTAATCTTACTAGGCAGAAGCAGGCAAATCTGTGAGTTTAAGGCAAGCCTGGGCTACATACATAGCAAGTTCCAATCCAGACAGGATTGTAGAGTGAGACCTTGCCTCAAAACAAAACCAAAATCTCTTCAGAATTTACTTTGATAAAAAATGATGCAATAATTAAAAAATTTTATGCACAGAAGCAAGCAAATTATAAGCAAGACTATATTTTTTTAAAAAGTAAGAAATGGCTGGGTGTTGGTGGCACATTCCTTTAGTCCCAGCACTCGGGAGGCAGAGGCAGGCGAATCTCTGTGAGTTCAAATCCAGCCTGGTCTACAGAGCCAGTTCCAGGACAGTCTCCAAAGCTACACAGAGAAACCCTGTCTCAAAAAACAAACCAACAAACAAAAAAGTCAGAAATGCCAGATGTAGTAGTGAACGCCTTTAATCCCTGCACTTGGGAGGCAGAGGCAGGTGGATCTCTGAGTTTGAAGCTAGCCTGGTCTATATAGTGACTTCCAGGACAGCCAGGACTACACAGAGAAACCCTGTCTTGAAAAACCCAAAGAAGACAAGAAAGGTGGCACAAACCTTTATCTTAGTACTCAGGAGGCAGAAGCAGGCAGATCCTGTGAGTTCCATGCCAGCCAAGGCTACACAGTGAGACCCCCAGAATCCCGTATCAAACAAATAAAAAACCAGAGAAAAGAAAAGAAGGAATAAATCCAGGGGTTGAATTGATAACTCAGCAGTTAAGAACACTTGCTGCTCTTACATAGGACCCTATCAGCATCCACACAGTTAACTAATAACCATCTGTCCATTTCTACAGGATCTGATGCCTTCCTTCCATGGGCACTGCACACATATGGTACACAGACATACATGTAGGCAAAACACCCATACACATAAAATAAACACAAATAAATCTAAAAAAGAAAACTGGCAAAAAGATAAAATAAAAGGACAAATCCATGGAACTTAAGACTTAATAGATTTCAAGACATATCATCCAATAATTAACATAGACTAGGCCACTGAAAGAAAACAGACTTCAAAACAGTAATAGATAATTGATTTCCAATGGATACAAAGGCAATTCAACAGACTGACCTGAGTTTCATTCTGGAAGCCACACAAAGGTAGAAGAAAACCTATTCCTGTAAGTTGTCTCCTCTGACCTTCACATGCAGGCAGTAGCACATACATATAAATAAGTGCAAAGAAAAGGGAAAGGGAGGGAGGGAAACTGGCCAGAGAGATGTCTCAGGAGGAACCAAGTGGTGAAAGAGAACAGACTCCTGAGACCAGTCTTCTCAGTTCTGGGCTGCACAGGCAACAGAGCAGCCCCTGTGGCACTCACTGGGCGGCTACTTCTGCATATTCACAGTTGATTATCAATTGTGTGTCCACTGGCTTAGCTAGCCTAGCTGCAGTCTTTGAGATGCAGCTAGATAGTGGCACATGGAAGTCTCTTCCATGGCAGGCTACTGCCAAAACCCTGAGTTGGGGAGGCAGGGGGGGGCTGAAGAAACAGCTTGGCCTCTCCCCCATCAACCTTTTCCAGTTGTATTCAGCAGAATGCACAGAACGGCTCTGAATGTACTGAACACAAACTCATGTTTTCTCAAAGCACTATTTTTTTTTTTTTTTTTTTTTTTTACAAAATTTTGTATCTCAATGTATTGCTCTCTACTGAAAACTTTGTAGACAACAATGTCATATGTTCCAATGTGAAAAACTGCTAGACTTTGGCTTCTTTCCAGATCCTCAAGGCAGGTATACTGAAGCTGAATCTTTGGTCAAGAACCATATTAATTCTACAAAATGTGAAAAAGTCAAACAAGTCAATGTTTTACAGGTTAGCTTGCTCAGGAATACAGCTATCATTTACAAATTGCCCCAAAGAAGCACAAGCTATTCAATTGGACCTCAATTCCATTTATCAGTCTGGGCTTAATTAAGAAAGACAGGGTGAGGACAAAACCAAAAGCAACCAAGCAAGGACAGAACACTCTGGTTCCCACCAGGGCCACACTTACCATAATCACAGGTGGGCTGGGCACTGGTGTCAGAGTATGTCGATTGCAAAGTGGTTTCGGATCCTTGGACAAAACCTAAACATATGCACGAGGTGGTTAATTTCCCCCAAAACCAGCCATAGGAAAGCAATTAAGACAACATTTCAATAGAGACTAGCAGGCAGGTCTTCCTTCAGATGAGAAACCTCTAAAATCTGTAGATTCCATACTTTAATTAAATCTCTGAACATAACCAGTGGAAAGGCAGTCATGTTTAACTTGCTACAAGGACTACTAAAAATGTGTAAACATTTAAGTTACTAGTCTACTGTGGTGAATAAGTACTCAAATTATTCTGTTACAGAAGGAAAACGCATTACTGTAAAAAAGCTACTTCTAGCTGGGCGTTGGTGGCACACACCTTTAGCCCCAGCACTCAGGAGGCAGAGGCAGGCGGATCTCTGTGAGTTCAAGGCTAGCCTGGTCTACAGAGATAGTTCCAGGATAGTCCCCAAAGCTATACAGAGAAATCCTGTCTGAAAAACAAAAACAAAAAGTACTCCCATCTCAAATAAAAATGAGGTTAATTTTAAAATTATATTAATGTCAAAAACTCTGCCTTTGTCTGGCTATTTTGTTTTTTGAGATAGGGTCTCACTCTGTACCTCAGACTGGCTCAAATTCACAATATTTCTCTTTCAGCTGCATAGGCACCAGCTATCACAAGCGTAAGTCGCCATACCTGGCTTATAATTTTAGTTTCTCCCATATGCAGAAGTGTGTACCGCCTGACATGGTGGAACACATTTGTTAACCTGACACTTTAGAGGAAGGATTGGGGCTGGCAAGATGGTTCAGTGGGTAAGAGCACGGGCTGCCATTCCAGAGGACCTGGGTTCAATGCCCAGCACCAACATGGCAGCTCACACCTGTCTATAACTCAGTTCCAGGGAGTCTGACACCCTCAAACCAGTGTACATTAAAAAAAAAAAAAAAAAAAAAAAAAAAAAAAAAAGAGTAAGAACCAGAACCATTAGATGTTTAAGACCAGGGTTGACTACACGAGATCCTGCCTTAAAAAACAAACAAAAGTGTATATCAGCAGGGCAGTGGTAGTGCACACTTTTTATCTCACCAGATGGATCTTTGAGTTTGAGGCTAGCCTGGTCTACAGAGTGAGTTACAGGACAGCCAGGGCTACACGGTAAGATCTGTCTCAAAAAACAAAACAAAAAACAAAAACAAACAAACAAACAAACAAAAACAAAAAACCAAAAAAAAACATAATAATAAAAAAAAGTATGTATCAGCTTGGTGTGCTATTAAAGATGAAACCCAGGATATCAAGCATGTTAGGCAAGCATTCTATCTCTGAGTTTTATATTTAGACCTCATTGCTAAAACACAATTACCTGTGTTTGGCATGTTTATATGGAATTAAGTATACTATACATAGTATGAGCATATTTAACCTTAAATTTGGTTAGTTTGTTTGTAATTATTTTCCCCCAAGTCAGAATTTCTCTTGTTGTAGCCCTTGCTGTCCTGAAACTTGCTCTATAGATCAGGCTCTTCTAGCCTAATGAGTGCTGGGATTAAAGGTGTGTACCACCATAGCCAGCTCTAATCTAAAATGTTTAAAGCCTCGAAAACCCAAAACTTTCTGTTTTTTGTTTTGAAAGATTATTTATTTTATGTATGGGTCATTTTCCCTGAGCATGACAAGAGTAGTGGCTAGATGGCATCAGGTCCCTTGGAACTAGAGCTACAGACAGTTGTGAGTTGACATGTGGGTGCTAGAAATTAAAGCCAGTGCTCTTAACCACTGAACCATCTCTAGCCCCCTAGGTGTTTTTTTAAAGAGAGATCTGGGAATGTACTTGGAGCTGATCTTGAACTCATCACTCTGTCTTCAGTCTCCAGAGTGATGGGATTACAGGAAGATAACCTGATAGCAAAACTTAAACCTTTCTAACTGCCCACTTGAGGCTACAAGAGGAATATTCCACACCTGACCTGACCTTATATGACAGGTTGCAATCCAAATGCAAGTAAATGAGTATTATTTTATAAAAACTACCTTCAGGCAGCTGGGTGTGGTGTGGTGCTAACATATGTGTAATCTCAACACTCAGGAGGCAGAGACAGGGATCTTTTTTAGTTCAAGGCCCCTGGTCTACATAAAAGTTCTAAGCCAGTCAGGTGTACACAGTAAGATCCTGTTTCAAAAATAAAACCAACCAAAACAAAACCCTTTGGGTTACATGTACAGAGTGCATGTGGCTAATAAATGATTTATTGTTTAGGGATATTCCAAAATCAAAATAAATAAATAAAAATAAAAATCTGAAAGACTGTTTGTTCCCAGCAATTGGATAAGGGACATTCACCCACTCTGTAGGAGTCACTATGAAGCCGCACATGGCACACCTGTAACCCTATACTCTGGGAAAGCAGAGGCAGGAGGATTGTGAGTTCTAAGCATGCTTACTTACATAGGGAGGCCTTGTCTAATACAAGATATTATCTTTTCACACTTAGTGCTGAGATAATGATTAAGAACCATTAAGAGCCAGGAGATGGTGACGCACGCCTTTAATCCCAGCACTTGGGAGGCAGAAGCAGGCAGATCTCAGTAAGGACGAGGCCAGCCTGATCTACAAAGCGAGTTCCAGGACAGCTGGGACTGTTACACAGAGAAATTGTCTCAAAAAAAAAAAAAAAAAAACCAAAACCAAAACCAAAACACCCAAAGAAACAAAAACGCCGAAACCAAAACAAACCACTAAGCCCACAACTCAAAAATCAATAACAGCATCTCCAATCCATCTGGGTACAAATTCCTATACAGTTGTTCAGTGGAAGGCTTAAAGCCTAAGTACCAGCACTCATGAGGCTGCGGCAGAAGGAATGCCATGATTCAAGGCAGTGTGGAATGCAGAGTGAGATACCCCCCCCCCCACACACACACAAATTACAATAGCCAACAATGAACTCTGAACAAGTGCTTCCTTGCTAGATGCTTTAGCTACATAATATCTCACTTCATCCTCATCAAAGCCAGTATAGGGAGATCTCTTTCCCTGTCCAAAGTTCTTAAAAAGTATCTACTTTTCAAGTCCAAAATGTTCTGCAAATCAGGGACTCTCAGAACTGGGGATGAGGTTGGATAAATTGATTGATTACAATGCCTAAGACTTCTATCCCTAGCACTTCATGAACACAGCAAGTGCCCTTTGCAAATGTGAACAACCACACACTGGGGCCAAAGAGACATGGAAAAATGAATAGCGTATGAATGTGGTACAAAATTAATATGGTTCTCACTTTGTGATCCTTGGGATGATCCCAGGCCTCTGGCATGCTACGACAACACTATGTCACTAAGCTAGTGTATTTACTAGTAAATACTAGTGTATTTAATTACAGGGTACCACCCTGGCCCCAGCTTCCTTCTGCAAGCTAGAATTCCAAATACATCCAACTGTAAGGGCTGCAAATAAGAAAACTGTGGACTCAGCTTTAGTTTTATTTTCCATGGGAGAAACAGAGCCTGGCCTTGGGGAAGGAGAAAATACAAATACAGAGACTGACTCTTTGCTATCCTCCCTGAAGAGATTATGTTCAATTAGATTTCCGCCCCAGGGCTCCAGGACCTTCCCAAGATGCCTAAATTTCAAGTACTGATGATTTAATAACTGTAACGAATGGAGAGATGGATCAGTGGTTAAGAATACTGCCTGCAGGGAGCCATTATAGGTTTAAGGAGAAATTGGGCACTAGGGAAGTGTTCAGAGATTCACAAGGATGACCCCAACTAACAATTTAAGCAATAGTGGAGAGGCTATTTTAAATGCCCTTCCCTGATAATGAGATTGATGGCTACCTTAAATACCATCTTAGTGCCTTCATCCAGTAGATGAAGCAGAAGCAGACACCACAGCTAAACACTAGCCAAACTCCCGGAATCCAGTTGTAGAGAGGGAGGAAGGATGAGTAATGGGGGTCAAGACTATGCTGGAGAAACCCATAGAAACATCTGACCTGACCAATTGAGAGCACATGGACCCTAGTCATAAAGCTGGGGAACCAGCATTGGACAGAACCATGCGCTCTAAATGTGGGTATCAGTTGGGAGGCCTGGGCAGTCTATGGGGCCTTTAACTGTGGAACCAGTATTTATCCCTATTGCACAAATGGACTTTGGGAGCCCATTCCCCATGGAGGGATACTCTCTCAGCCCAGATACACGGGGGAGGGCCTAGGCTCTCCCCCCAAATGATGTGACAAGACTTTGATGATCCCCCACAGAAGGCCTCACCCTCCCTGGGGACTGGACAGGGGCTATGTTGGGGGATGGAAGGGAGAGGGAACTCCTGCCTGCTCCTCCAGAGGGAGCAGGGATTGAAATGTTTCTAAATTAAAAAAAAAAAAAAAAATACTGCCTGCTCCTCCAGAGGATGGGGTCCAATCCCAGAACCCATGGAGTGACTCACAATCATCTGTAACTCCAGTTTTATGGATTTGACACACTCTTTAAGACCAGGCATTCAAATAGTGGTGCATAGACATACGTTCATATGCACTAAATTAAACTAATTCATTTAACAAGCAAACAAACCCATGGAGGGGCTTGACAGATGTCTCAGGAGTTAAGAGAAACTGCTGCTTAGTCATGAGGACTAGAGTCAGATCTGAGAATCCACATCAGGCAGCTCACAGCCACCTGTTAACTCCAGCTCCAAGGGATCCAATGTCCTTTTCTGGTCTCAAGGGGCACCATCACACAAATGTGTGCTATACTCACACACAAACACATAAATGCACAAAGACACGTATAAATAAAATAAGAATTTAAATAAGCAAAACAAAGCCACTGAAAGCAGGGCTGGTGGTACAATTCTGAGAACTGGGTGAACATAGGTGAATCCTTGGGCTTGCTGACCAGCCAGCTTAGAGTCATCAGGAGGTTCCTGGCTAATGAGACCCTGCTCTAACAAACTAAGGTAGCTGAGACCAGAAAAATGACACAAAAGTTGACCTCTGGTTTACACACATACACCTGTACACATATGCATGCATATACAACACTAAACATGAAAAATATTTATTGGGAGTTGACGTAGAGAGAATAATCAGGATGACGTAACCAATCCCAACTTTTCCACCTTTTTTTTTTTTTTTAAATTTCCCTCCCTCCCAAATCTGTCTGTAACAGCACTGCTATCAAAATGCTCCCAGGCTCTATGTAATACAGTAATTTTTGAGGTCTCACTGCACTGCTTGAGCTATGGAATGTGGTTTCTTTTCAGGATTTCCTGCTGCCCAGCAGTGGGATCTAATCAGGGACCTCGACTCCACTACTGAGCCATATCTCTAGCCCTGTTTGGTTTGTTCAGTAGGGTCTAGGTACATAACCTCAAGTCCTTAATTATCCAGTCTCCAGCTCCCAAATGCTGGGATTACAGGAATGCACCATGGTTTGTTTATTAGGTAAGCACTCAATCACTGCACTGTACCTCTAGTCCTCTTTTTATTTATTTATTTATTTTGTATTTTGAGATATATTCACTTAGTTGCCCAGACAGGCCTCAGATTCACTCTGTAACACCTAGCAGGTGGAGAACTTGTGAGCTTGTATCATTTAGAACATAGTGGCAAGCAGTCTGTACATAGTTAATAGAGATACATCTCCCCTGCCCCCCACCCCCACCAAATGTTTTCAGTCCTCTATTGACTGAACCCACAAACACAAAACTTACAGATGTACAAGGCTAAGTATACTGTAACTAATGAAACACATTCTGAGTTCAGCAAGAAAACTGCAGGGCAAAGGATTTGTGTTTACTTATGAGACAGTCTTTAGCTTCTCCCTGAATAAAAAACTAGTGAAAGGGACTGGCAGGTGGGGTAAACCTGTATCCCCTATTAACAGACAGACAGACAGACAGATACACAGAGTGTGAACTTGTCAGGGGCATGCAGAAGACCCTGAGGTGCAAATTCAGAGAGGGATGGAGGATGCCGATAACCAACCTCTGAGATGAACTGCAAGGATTCTGCCTTCCTGAAATGGTACAGTCTTCCCCCACCCCCAATCTGGAGTAACAGAGGTAGTTAGTGTGATCACTAAGTCACGAAGAAATGATTGACTTTTGAGCCTTTGGGATTGTTCTATCTTAGATCTTTCTAGTCTGTTTAAAAACAGCTGCCATGTTGTTAGGGTTCTTCTGATGGCCCTACAGAGCAACCCACATGGCAAACGACCACAGCTAGAATTAACTGGTCAGATACAGGAGTTTGGGACATATTGGAGGTGGGGACAAGCTTTCAGATAACTCTCACCCTAAATGTAATCTAGGCTAGAACCACCAGCTACAGCACTTGTGGCATTCTGAATCTAATGAAGTTGTGAGATAAGTATTCTATAAAAAGACCAGTACATGCCAGACTTTGTTTGAAGGCTTGATTCTAGATTTTTTTCCTGCTCTTTTTCTCCTGTTCCCATCCTCCCCACTTCATACTAGAGATGGGTTCCAAAGCTGAATGTGTTGCTTTTGCAAAGAACTGAGTTCAATTCACAGCACCAGCCATATCGGCTCATCACCACCTATAACTCCAACTCCAGAGGATCTGACATGCTCTTCCGGCCTCTATGGGCATTCATACACATGTGCACATACCCACATATAGGCACACACACATACACATAATAATATACATAATAATAGCCTATACTTCAAAGCTTTCATGACCTAACCACAAAGTTATACTAAAGTGACTTAATTCAACACAAAGGAAAATGAGGCAGGAGGATTATCATGACCTCAAGGCTAGCCTGGGCTACATTTTATAAAAGATGGAAAGCCAGTCTGAGCTATAGTGTGAGACTCTTAACACACAAAAATGTCTTAAAATGTCATTGAATTTAGTAACCTTTTATGGGTTTTTGATAGAGTTAATGTAGCCCATCTTGAATTTACATTCCTATCTCTCGGAGTGCTAGGATTATAAGAATGTACCACAGAAATCCCAGCTTTCTGGATGGCTTCTTTAAAGGGGAAGAACCATATTATAAAGTTACTGCTGGCTTTTGAGTTTAAGGAGAGGAAGGGGAAACCAATGATCTCATTAGCTTGGCTACTTCAGTGCCCACAAAACCCAGGGTTACAGCCTATAAAACCTAGAGCTGAAATTAAAACTTGGCCATTTAGTGAACTAATTCCATTATCAAGCTATCCGATAAGATACAGTCATTCACCCTCTTGTTCTTCAGTAGCCCTGTTTCTAAATGCAGAACTGTTTTCAATTCTTCATCAGACCTGGTGAAGAGAGTTACATCTTAATTCTAGAGACATTAAGCATTAGTTCTACTTTATGATTTCCCTTTCTAACTAATATTGCTGCAAAACCTCCCAATACTCCTACTTAACCTCAGATGTTTAGCACAAAAAAAAAAAAAAAAAAGGCGGTGGAAGCCATACTTCAGGTTGCAGAGCAGCAGCCCTCCCCTTTATCCACTAGATGTCAGTAGCACTGCATACCAGCCCCTTCCACTCTCGAAGACGAACAACAAAACAGGACCCTAGATATCGTCAAATATCCCCCTGGGAGGTGGGAAGAACACAGAATCACCCTGGTTGAGAACCACAGGCCTAAAGGATGACTGTTAGAAAACCCAAGGTTCTTCGAAAGCTTTTGACCAAGGACTGGCATAAGGGGCCTATACAGAAGCTTAGGTTCCATTCAAAGCCTTGAACATTCCTAGCAGAATGTGGGTTACCCAGCAACCACATGAATTCAAGCCTGAAATATCTACAGGAAAGTGGGAGGCACTGTCTATGGCTCTATGGCGCTGACTGATAAGTTTCATTGGTCACTGCCAAGGCAAACCCAAGCAGCCTTGGCAACTCAATCAGGAATGATTTACAGTCAAGCATATTCCACACCCCCTCACCCCGTTCATCACCCACCTTCCTCTTTGCTCAAATACCACTTATCTCCCTATAGCAAGATTTAAGGAGGTAGGCTGTTCCAGTACAGGACGTTTTACATCAGCAGTTTATTAGGCCAGCGATCTTCACTCTTATTCCGCTTACATGTCTTCTTAAACCTCATCTCTTCCCAGAGGTCTCAAGCTCTCTATGCAATGGCTGGATCCCTTCAGGATACCCAGGGTCCAAGAATACAGTGAGCACTCATTTATTGGTCTACTGTCTGCCCTCGACTATAAGCTGCTTAAGAAATTTTGCCAGTATTCCCAGTGCCTACTCATGACCTTTTTTCGGTGAGTTGAATGAATTCATATGGAAAATAGTCATTCCTCGCCAAGGTTTCAAGCTCAGTCCCTAAAGCTCACTACATAGCTCAGACCCTTCATGTATTTACTGATCTCGCTCCTGGGGCCTGGCGCTTCTCCCAGCTTTGGACCAGATGAAGAGGGGAGTGGCGTGAGTAAGAATCGGCGACGTTTTGCACCGAAACTGTGCGGGGGAGGCAATGGCGACAGCAGCCGAGACAACGGACTGATCTCAAAAGCTCAGGCCTGAGAAGCGACGTCTTAGGACGTGGAGGTCCGTGGGGGCACTAGCCAGAGACGTGGGCAATGGAAGCTGAGACCTAACGCCGAGGCTCGGGGCCTAGGGTCACGGAAGACACAAGCAAGACAACGAGTAGCCAGGAGTCCGGGATGCCCGGCTGAGGTCCCTGGGAGCAGAGGCTTGAGGGATGCGACCCCGAGGCGAAGGGCCTGAGGCGCCATTTTGTGACCGCAGAGGGCAGTGACCGCGACGCCACGGAGGGGTGGGCGAGCCTGCCGTGACTCAGTCCGTCTTTGTCCCGCCCCGGCCCGGAGCGCGCCCTTCACCCTACTGGGCCTACCTGTGTAGCTCATGGCGGCAGCGAACAACCGAGCCGCAGACACAGACCGCTACTCTGCGCGTCTGACGCCACAACAATCTCTGGGGTCCTTGCCACACACGACCAGTCCGCCTCCTGGTCTCATTGGCTAGTGTCAGCCTCGGACTTCACGGCCATTGGGCTAAGTAGCTGTCTATTTCTATACCTCTTCGGAACAGTGGTTGGAGACACTGCCAACCCCGATGGCCCCGCCCCACCACCGCCTCCTGTTAACCAGTGTGCGCTGATAGGTCAAGTGGAGACGACAGAGAGGTAGAGTTCGAAGGGGAGGGGCTACGCGCAACCCAGGGGCCCTAGAGTACCGCTGGCGGTGCTGGGTGTCTCTTCCCTGGACACCCTCCAGCGATAGCCCTACTGATTATCCTGAGCTCCGGACATTGAAATGATAGTCAAAGCCGTTCATATATTCTTTTGGCCTTCAGTTCCTAAACGAGAATGGTAAAGCCACACTGAAATGAGAAAATTAAGATCTAACTGCTAAACAAGGTCCTAACAAACATTATGTGAGATATTTAAATAAATGAGCCGGGGCACGTGTAATTCCAGTAATTTGAAAACACAAAAGCCTGAGGCAGAAGAATGTCCTCGAGTTTGAGGTCAGATTATGCTATTTGAGTTCTAAAGCACTCCAGGTTACATTGAGACCCTGTCTCACGGTGGTGAATAAGCTGGGGCCAGTTTCACAAAGTATTATTTTCGCATTGTTCATCCCATAACAATCTTTGTTTTGCGTTGTAAGGGTTGAGGATGTAGCTCGGTGGTAGAGCACTTTGTCCTAGCATGTATGGAAGGCCTGTGGGAGGTCCCAAACACCGCAAAATATAAAGATTCGTTTAAATATACAAAACCTGGTCATGTTGGCTTACACCTGTAATCTCAGCACTTGGGAGAGAGAGTGTGGAAGAACATGGTGAGTATATAAGACCATGTTTCAAAAATTAGTATTTGGGCTTGTTGGCACATGTCTTTAATCCCAGCACTCAGAGGAAAGCATATCTCTGAGTGCAAACATAGCTTATTTTACATAGCAAATGTAAATGGCTATCCAGGGTCACCTGTCTCAAAAAATTGTTTTTCAGATGTTTGTGGATGGTATTTGTTATGCAGGTAATATCCCTAAATGTATCATGTATTATTGCAAATGCTTCACACATGAGAACTGGTGCTCAACATTTAGTTCCAACAAACAAAAAGCACAGCCCAGTATCAACCTTGTTCTAAGTACCATACCTGGCTGTGTGGAAAGTCACCATGAGACAGATCTCATAATTCCTGGGGTGGGGGGTACTGAAAATAAAGCTTTTCTTGGGAAACTACATGAAGCTGTGCTTCTATGATTCATGCGCCTTTTTGTGCTTTGGGAAAATTTTAAAGTAGGGTGTCATATTAGTATTACATAATGGCTATCAGTTAAAATTTTCAGGTTTATGTATGTTTTGCTTGAATGTATGTCTGTGCAACCATGTGCATCCCTAATGCCTGAGGTGGTCATAAGAGGGTGTTGGATACCCTGGATTAGAATTACTAGCTGTGGGCTGCCATGTGGGTGCTAGGAACCAAATGCAGGTCCTCTTCAAAAGCAGTATGTGCTCTTTGCCACTGAGCCATCTTTCAGTCCTTGTTACCAGCCAGTTTAGAGGCAATAATAATGGAATTCTTTAAGTCTACATCCTTCAAAGAAACACACTGAATTTACAGTTGATATGATAGCTAAAAATGTGTTTCACCATAATTTCGATAGGGAAGAGGAGGTAGAAAAGTAGTTGTGATTAACAAGGATTTATTTTTACCTTTTATCCAGGATAAAATGTCTGGATAATACTTCCTCCCCAAACAGACATTCCATACCCATGGAAGACAGCCATTTGCAGTGCACTCTGCTTGTGAATGCAGCAGAGGTCTGCTTCATGTGCATTGTGGCTTTGGGGTGCCACACAGTCTGGCATCCAAATAAGGTAAGGGCCCCATGATATCTCCTCTAGATCCTGTAGTTTGCTTTGTGGCATTTGCCACAGCCATCATTACATCCAAGATTCTTTAATTTCTGATGTCCTAATGGGTTTAGATTAAGCCATTCAAAGGTTAAGGCTGCTTCTTTTGAGATCATGGAGTCATTTAAGCAAAGATTTGTTATGCTCAGGACTTTTAGAAAAAGGTCCCTGTTGTAAGAATGGTAGGTGACTCTTGCAGAGACACAGCTATCAGTGTCCAGTAATGGATAAACCTTTCCATGTTGTGTGCAGTTAGTGTACGTAAGTGGGTATGAAGGCCTTCTCATGTTACTGTCAGGAACTTTCAAACTGCACTCTGTTGCTTTTATTTTTAAAAAATTGATTTTAGCTGAGTGGTGGTGGCATTCACCTGTAATCCCAGCACTCAGGAGGCAGACAGATCTCTGAGTTCAAGGCCAGCCTGGTCTACAGAGTGAGTTCCAGGACAGTCAGGGCTACACAGAGAAACCCAGTATCACCCCACATACATACATACACACACACACACACACACACACACACACACACACACACACACACCCACCAAACGCTAAAGAAATGTGTTTAGATCAGTTTTTGCCATGAGAAATACCACTTCTTTCCAGTCTTGGATATGATCAATGTCAGTGGATGATGAGAAAGGCCACCAAATAAAAAAACACACCTGGGCCAAGAACACCACCCCTGCTAGCTTAACAAAGCAGCTTGTTAAACCCTCCTCCCCAGGCAGAGAGGCATAGTAAGGGAGGCTGAGAAAAAAACAGTTGGGTAGGGGACTGCTGCTGTTCACACTCCATGAGATCATTCCCACTTGCCAGCACTTGGCTGGTTGGTGAAAATGAAAAATTGAAAAGACACGAGATAAAAAGTAGAAGCCAAAAGAATCTTGTCACCTCAGAAATGTTCAATAAACATTAGAAAATATGGTTAAACCAGGCGTGGTGGTATAGGCCTTTAGTCCCTTGGGAGACAAAGACAGGCCAATCTCTGTGAGTTTGAGGACAGCTTTGATTACAAAGTGAGTTCCAGGACAGCCAGAGCTGTTGCACAGAGAAACTCTGTCTGGAAAAATCAAAAAGCATTGTAAAAGTTAAAATCAGGCCAGGCAGTAGCAGCCCATGCCTTCAATATGAGCATTCAGATCTCAAAAGTTCAAAGCCAGCTAGCTCTACAGAACTAGTTCCAGGACAGTCAGGGCTACACAAACCCTGTCTTGAAATACCAAGTAAATGATTAAAACAAAAACAAAGCTGCTTTACCCTTGTTATTTGGGTTCATATGTCTCTTATTAACATTTACCTTGAATCTAGGGCGGTATAGCTCAGTGGCAGAATACTTCTGTGGAATGTTCGAAGCCTGGGATTAGGTCTCCAACACTGCATTTAAAGTCCTATCTTAAAGATAGCTGAGTCCAAACTCTGCAACCTCATTTTCACCCAAAGCTCCCAGCAGATGCGTGCTTCTACCCAACACCTCCAAGGAGTTCCTTCCCTTGGTAATAGCACCAAGGCCAGAACCACTTCTGCAGGCATGTTATTGCTGCTGGTTGAACATAACCAGCCCTTCTGTCTTGGCTCCCTTCCCAGACCAGCCAACCAGAGCTTTGGTTTCTCCACTCAGGGGAGCCACTTGACCCAGCAATGAGAGCCCCCCCCCCCCAGTACCAAGGGCCAACAGCTGAGAACTTGGGCTTATCCTCATCTGTGTCTGGTCAATTTGGTGGCCAGCAGGGAAATCCAGGGACTCTGGCCAGGCACAACACTGATCCCCAGCCCCAGCTGTCAGCCAGTGCCAACCTGTCCACTTGACAGAAAAACACACATTGGCTGCCTGCCCTGGGGTGTTTCCAGAAGAGAAATTTAATCTAATTTACATATTTCTAGGTACATTGTTAACCAAAAGATGGCCACTGAAAAAGGTTAAAAGGTCAATTAGCTCCCGGTATCTAGCTGGCCCAGGATTGCAAAATAAAAAGATCCACGTTCCTTATTCTCTACACAAAACGCATTTTTTAAAAAAGTGAAAGATCTAGGGAGCTATACATAGAAAGCAACAGTGAAAAGGGGGAGGGTGGTAGAGGTGGGGGAGGAGAGTCCCACCCCTCACTCTACCCTCCCAGCCCTGGAGCCCCTGAGGCTCTGACATGGCAGGAGGCAGCTGTCAGCTTTGAGCTCTTCCAAACTAGGAAGGCCCCTTTTGGGGGGGGCAGCCAACAAGAATTTCCGTGGCATTGTGGGCTCAGTGGGGGCTCCCAGGCCCTAGTGGGTTAGCAGAGGGAGCATGGATTCCCCTGAGCAAGCACCGTGGCATGATGTGGTCGTTTGACGTGGGAACTGTGGGGGCTAGAGCAGATCCCAGGTCTCACGAGGTGCGCGTGCGTGTATGCCTGTGCATGAGAGAGAATAGATATTCATGGGGACAAAAGGGAACAGGGGTCTTTGGGGTCTTTGCAAATGGCCACGGATGGCAGACATAGCCCTGGCTGGTTGCTAGACACAGGGAAGTGCTGTTCTTCCCTGTAACCAGATTGGCCACCACCAAAGGCCTGGCTACTACCCCTGCTGGACCAACCAGGTGGGCTCAAGGAGGGTACCCTTGGGGCCCCAGAGTCCTCACACTGGGGAAAGGGTGGCTAGCTGGCTCCCGGCGCCCAGGTTGTAGTGTGCCCGGCCCCCAAAGGGCGCCGGTTTGAGGTTTTGGCTTGCTCCTTTGGAAACGGAAAAGAAAGAGGGAAACGGGGGAAGAGGACACAGAGGAGAAACAGGAGGGGACAGGTGGTACAAGAGGGATCTGGAATGCTTGTATGTTAGGGTGCCTCTACAGCTGCTGTCTGTGCCTGCGGGGTCTGGGGCTCCTCAGGCGGAGGGTCTGCTTTGGAGAAATTCATCTCCAGGATGTGCCGCTGTAAATGCCGCACCCAGTCTTCCTGGATGGAGAGTGGGCCCTGGAATTCCACTTCACAGAACCTGCATAGAAAAATAGAATGGAAGTGGCCACTGCTTCAAAGAAAGGCAGGAGTATAGTCCAGTCCAAGTGCTTAGGCATATCTACCACTACTCAGTGTAGATATGTTAAGACCAGGACTCTAGAGAAGAGTTGTCTCCCAAAGGAGTCACCTCTTCTAGGGTGGAGTAATGCTGGACATGAAATCTATCTCCAAGTGGTCTGTCACCGATGTGTATGCTCTGAGATGGTGGTGGATACAGAGAAGCAAAGCCTATCTAACTCTCACAAGAACCGTCCTTCCTCTTCTTTATGGTAGCCTTAAGCAAGGCCTCCAATGAACATATACCTAAGAGCTTGAGCTCTGGGTATCCAGAGAGTTGGGTTAAAATTCTACTTTTTTTCCTTGTTTTTTTTTTTAGGAGATACAGTCTCTAACTCTGTAGCTCATGCTACAGCCCAGAAATTATGTAATCTAGCTGAATTTATACCAGGTGGCAATCTTGTCTCAGCCACCCAAGTGATCAACATGCTCAGCTTGGACACTACTTCTGACTTGGCCTGTATTATGTAACTTGAGTTGAATTGCCTCAGGTCTCAAAGTCCCTATGTGCTGGTGTCTGATGTGTCTGGTGCATGTATAACTAGGTCAGCAAGGTTCTCCGTGCTTTGCTATTGAATTCAGTACTCATACCTCTGTCAAGTAGGTCTGAATGAAATGTTTTGTTTTGTTTTTAAAGGGTTTTGCCTTGCAGCCCTAGCTGGCCTGGAACGCCCTAAGTAGACCAAGCTGACCTTGAACTCACAGATATGCCTGCCTCTGCTTCCTGAGAGCTGGAATTAAAGGTGTGCATCACCACACCAGGCAGCAGGTAAGCTCTTGTCTGAGGTCACTAAGCTGTGAATTGAGTTAGGCTGGTTATAAAGTTCAGAATATCAGGATGATATTCTGAAGTTCCACTATCAGTGAGCAGCTTTTTGTTTTGTTTTGTTTGATTTTTAGAGTCAGGGTTTCTCTGTGTAGAGTTGGCTATCTGGAACTCACTCTGTAGACCAGATTGGCCTCCAACTCACAGAGATCTGCCTGCCTCTGCCTCCCAAGTGCTGGGATTAAAGATGTTTGTCACCACTGCTCCATGAGAAGCCCTTAACCTGGGCCCTGTCATACCCCAAAACAGCCCATGGGACCCCACTTCCCAACCTGCACAGTGACTGCCACACTTCTAAGTTTCAAATAGCCAAGGCACAGCTATGTGTTAGCATACCTGCACTTGAGGGTATAGATGTTGCCCACAAACTTGACCAGTGATGTTTGGGGGGGGCGAGGCACCAGGGAGGGGACTGGCCGGACCCGGGGTGGGGGTTGCCGTACTTCTTCTAGCTTCTGTTGCAGGTCATTGGCCTCCTCACCACCCCTAGCAGTAGAGGCATCTGGGGGGCGGGCTTGTCTGCGTTCAAATTCTAAAGCAGAGAAAGGGATAAATGATGAACAGAAGGGCTGGGGCCATGGAGACATCCCTGTTTTCAGTGAGCACAAGGGGGAAGAGGTTGTTGGGACTCAGACTGGACACAGGTGGAGTGGGTATTAAGCAAATGAGATGTAGTGGTTGGATGAGGCCTAGAAGATGTTTACTGCCCTCCCAGTTCTCCTGCACCAGCACTTACTGTTGATATTCTGTCGTTGGTGCTCCTCTGACTTCACCATCCCAGGTGGGCTGGTGGCCAGAGGCCGTTCACCACTGTCAGCTGCCCTGCCAGTCTCAGGCCCTGGCTCTCCACCAGCACTTCGGCCAACCAGGGACAGGCCCCCAGGTGCCAGCCCCAGGGGTGGCCGCTTGTCACTGTCACGGCCATGGCCAGCGCTTCGGAACTTCTTGGTAAAGGGGCGACCACCCTGGATGTAGCTTCGGTAGGCTCCGGCTTTCTGAGGCCGGTGTTTGATCCACTCACTCAGCGTCTCGATAGGAGAGCCATTGACACACCACTCCGTCACACCGAACTGCCGAAGGTGCGCCCTCGCATGGCTGGCTAGGGCTTTTCGATTTTCAAAGTAAAGGCCACAAAGATCACAGCAGGCCTCGGTGGCTACAGACAGAGGAGGTTGCTGTTCTAAGAGTGCAGGCATACCCAGGTGGGCTAAGCAAGGTCAGGACTAATCCCACCTCCCACAGGGACCTTGCCTCAGGGGCCCTGCTTGCCCTGACAAATGCCATCCCAAGACCCTACCACCCACTGCTTACAGGAGTGGGAGGTCTTCTCATGGAGAGTCTTTGCCTTGAAGGGCAGTTCAGTCTGGATGTAGGTCTTGGTCTTGACCTCTGCTGGGAGGAAGCGGTCTTCCTGTAGGGGCCGTTTAGTTGCCACTGGGCCCAGGTAGCTGGTGACTGAGGGCTTAGCCCCTGTGATGGGTGACAGGCTGAGCTCCCGTGGAACCTGGTTTGGCCCAGCTCCTGGTTTTCCAGGCCGGCTAGCCAGGGGTGACAGAGGCAGTGGAGAATGCATGGCCCCAGGAGCTGCTGTGGGGGAGCCATCCTCAGCCAGGGCAGGAGCCAGGTCTCCAGCTGGAGGCTCCTTCTTGATGAGGCACAGCTTGGACTTCTTCTTCAGGATCTCCCGAAGTGTGTCAATGGGTGAGCCATTGACAGACCACTCAGTCACACCCATCTGGCGCAGGTGGGAGCGAGCATGGCTGGACAGGCCCTTGCGGTTCTCGAAGAACTCACCACAGAACTCGCAACGGATGTCACGCACTGGCTCTGCCCTGGATGCTGCAAGGGGTCCAGGGTGGGGGAAGAGAAGGAGGCAGTGACTATGGGCAGGAAGCACTGCCCAAGACAGTGCCAGCCTTCTGGCTGTCCCTATCCATGTGCCCCCTCCCTCCAGACTCCATTGAACTGAAGGTCATCTGGACCTTCAGAGGCATGGCATCTATCCACCCCTTCTATGTGTCTTATCACCTCAAATTCTAGCTTACTTCACAGGTTTCCCTGAATGAGGCTGGGCAAGCTACTTCCCCTCTCTGAGCCTGTTTCCTTCTCCGAAAGATGAAGAAGAAAATCCCATCTCCCGATGTTGCTGGGAGGGTCTAAAATCAGAAGGGTTCAGAGCACATGGCAGATGAAGCTTCAGCCACACTTGCCTGCTTATATAGTAGACAATCAACCCAAGAATAAAATGGTGTGACAAAGTGTCAGGGAAGCAAGTAATGGTGACATGATAGCAATTATGGTATGTAAAGAGCTTTTTGCAACTAGGCACCATGCTAAGTGCTTTATCATACTTAATTCTCAAAAGAATTGTATAGACACAGGGCAGGCAGGGATTATATTGATCTCCATCTTCCAAATGAGGAAAGTTGCCCAACTCACCACTACATGATGGTGAAACAGGGATTTTGACTCAAACTTGACTCTGAATGTCAAGCACTGGATTACCAGGAATGCTGTCCCTCCACTCCTGCCAGTGGCAGACATTACTAATGGATTCTTGCAGCTATTCTCCCCTAGGAATCTGGTTGGAGGCCACTACCAATTGGCCTAAGAGGGCATTAGATATAATTACATGATTCTGCCTCTTCTGCATGAATAACAAGTGGCAGCTTGGGCACAGGAGTCTAAACAGCCAAGTTCTATGTTCTCTGGAGTTATGTATCTTCCATTTCAGTCCTGTGATCTATGGATACTCCTAAGCAGGTATGGTGAGTAGATCCAGCCAATTGGTCTACCGGCCCTGACTTGGTCACACTTACACAGGTTCAAAGGTGCCATATCTTCTCGAGGCGTGCCCCAGGGACCCTCAGATGGGTGTGGCTCCCCGTGAAGGGACCCTGGCAGCATCTCCCGCTTGATCTCCACTCTCATTTGTTCAGGTTTCAGTTTCTTGGGCAGGGAAGGAGTAGCAAGGCCCGAGAACATCTTCCGGGCCGTGGGAGGAGGAGAAGTGGTTGGTGAATGACCCAGGGGACTGCCTGGTGGTGGTGGCAACTTCTTGGCCAGGGGTGAGATGTGAAGATCCGATGGACTGTGGGCTTCTAGTGAGCTGCCAGGACCTCCGCTACCCACCACCTTGGCTAGGGTTTTTGGGCTAGGCCCTGGTGGATGGAGGTGTCCACCTGGCCTGGATTGGGTCCGTCTCTTCAGGATCTCACGCAGTGTGTCAATGGGTGAGCCGTTCACATACCACTCAGTCACTCCCATCTGCCGCAGGTGGGAGCGTGCATGGCTTGACAGGCCCTTTCGGTTCTCAAAGAACTCACCACAGAATTCACAGCGGATGTCTCTTGTTGGCTCTGGGCCTGAAGCTGCAGAGTAAGAAAAAGGGGCATTTAGAATCATGGGCATCATCAGGACAGTGACCTGCAGGACTATCCTAGCCAGCTAGCTAGGCATGGGCAGCAATGTGTCCATAAGCTAGGGTGGTAGTGGAAGGCAGGTGCAAGTGAGGGGCTGATGGGTGGGGTCAGACACTGGGCAGCAGCAAGGTAGGGAAGGGGGAGGCTCTAGAGAGCTAAGAGGACCTCTGTCCTGACAGAGGGCAGTACTAACACTCCACAGCTTTGTGGGTCCCAACAAGGACAGGGCAGGAGACAGGATGCAGCCAGCCTAGGTACCACATGCTGTCCAGACCCAGGGCACCTTCCACACCAAAAGGGAGGACCTTCCCCTTAGCCTTCATTCTCAGGCAGGGTCATAGAAATAAAGGTCAAGACCAAGAGAGAGGTACCAGCAGCCCACTGCCAACAAAATCTCTGGGTTGAGCCGGCCCACTGCCAAGGGCCCCTATCTACTCCCTACAACAACAGGGAGGGAGTAGGGAGGGGGCCATGACCCCCCAGGGAGGGGCTCCAGGGCCCACAGGGAGGAAGGGCAGCTGAAGCGAGAACCTACAGAGGTTGAGAGGAGATGGCTCCACATCAGAGGCCCAGAAAATGCCGGCGGCCGAGAGGTCCTGCTTCCCCCAGGGGATGGCCATACCCGAGGCCTTCAGCTTGGCCTTCTTGGCCGGCGGTGGGGGAGGGAGCAAGGAGAGGGCCGTGGAGGCAGAAGGAGGCCGCCCCAGCTGGGCCAGGGCTCCCCGCCCGGGTGGGAGGCGAATCTGGATGCCGTCCCTCCTGATGAGCCCGTGGAGCACGTCTATGGGGGATCCCTTGGCATCCGGGTCGCTGACGCCCAGGTGGCGCAGGTGGGCACGGGCGTGGCTGGACAGGCCCTTTCGGGTCTCAAACCAGGCACCGCACAGCTGGCAGTCCAGCTCTCTGCCCCCGTCACTATCTAAAGCTGCGGAGACAAAACACAGGGGGGGGGGTTCACGGCCGCCACCTTGGTCGGCCCTAGGGGATGAAGGCAAGAGGGTCTGGTGTGATTTTCAGCTGCCCAGGTGGTTAGGGCTTCAAGTTTCATGCTGCAGACATGTTTTTGAGTTTTAGAGGTTTTAGGTAGCAGGGCAGCCGTTCCCTGCCTAGCTCATTGGCATCAAGTGAAGGTAGGGAGCTTAAGGATGTAGATCTGTGACAAATCCTAATGCTCCCAGGCCCTCTTCCTGGGACTTCGCTAGGGGAACTACAGGAGAAGACTGAAGATGAAGAGTAGGGGCCACCATCAGACTACAAAGCATCCCTACCCTAAAACCACAGCAGATTCAATGCAAGTGGCTGCTAGGAAACACAGGTATCACCAGGCTCTAATACCTGCCAACATACAGGAAAGCATGAAGGACACCTCAAAACCTGACTGCTGAACTTGGATTCTTTCCAAATCCAACTTGCCAAGTGCAAAGCAGCCACAGTGGAGGCCGAAGCCTCTGTACACATGGCCAGGAGACATGGAAAAAAAAAAAAAAAAAAAAAAAAGGGCAGTGTAAGAACTCCCTGTTTGGTAGACTGACTACCCATCTACTTGTATGATTCAAAATACCCCAAATTCCCACTAAGAAAGCCAGGTCCACAGGCACCCTTGTTCCTTTTGCCATCCCACCATCAGTGTAGAGAAGGGCAAGAGCTCAAGTGGTAAGTAGGACTCTAGCAGCCTCCAGGGAAGATCAGCAGAATGGGGAAAAGTGATCACCTAAGGACAGCCCAACAGGGAGATATGAGTATTACTGACCTGGGTTACCCAGGACCTGGGAGCTGTAGGCCTCAGTTCCTACCCTGTATCCTCCTCATTTGAGGACCATGTCATACCCCAGCACCCCCCTCAGCTCCTAGTACCCACACTCACTGAGATTCAGAGGCCCTTCATCCTCAGACTGAGACCACTGTGCCTTTGGGGAGGTCGGCCGGGGACTCAGGGATAGCTGGGGGCTCTTGTCCTCAGGATTCTTGGGTGTAGGAGATCCTGCCAGAGTCAGTGGGGCCTTCTTGAGGAGTGGAGAGCTGGATGGGTGGGCCAAGCCCTTGGCTGAGAAGCCTGGAGGTGACTTGATGGCTTTGTTGACAGCGGGGGCATCCATAGGTTTGGCCAGGCTGAGCAGGCCAGGCCTAGTGGCCCCAGCAACCAACTCCTTTGGTGAGTTGGACTTCTTGGTCAGGCTGGGGGGCAGCCCAAGGGGAGCGTCGGGCAGGCCCTTTTGCTTCACCAGCTCGTAGAGAAGGTCAATGGGAGCACCACTGCTTTCTGACTCTGCCACCCCCAGCTGCCGCAGATGTGAACGTGCGTGGCTGGACAGGCCCTTTCGTGTCTCAAAGCAGGCACCACAGACCTCACAGGTGGTCAGGCTCTGGGCTGGAGGGCGAGATGGAGGCCAGGAGATGAAAGGCTATGAGGCCTTATAGGCATACTAACTCCCATTCTCCTCCCCTTATCCAGGTTCAAAGTAAGTATTCTGCTTCTGCCAAATCCCTTTGATCCTGACAACAATTGTAATTTGGTGGGCATTAGTAGTTCCGGTTTGGAAGTAACGAAACTGAGGCTCAGAGAAGGTAAGAGTTGTGTCCAAGAGTGCACAGCAGGAGGCTGTAATCTCTGTGGTCCAGCCAGTGGGGATTCCTTTCAAGACCTGTAACATCCAGCAGCATGCTTACACAAATATGTGTACGCATACACAGACATCACATATGGAGTGGATATCTACCCTATTCTCTGTAACTTTTTTTTTGGTTTTTCGAGACAGGGTTTCTCTGTATTGTTTTGGAGGCTGTCCTGGAACTCGCACTGTAGACCAGGCTGACCTCGAACTCACACAGATCTGCCTGCCTCTTGCCTCCCGAGTGCTGGCATTAAAGGCATGTGCCACCAACGCCCGGCTACTCTCTGTAACTTAATGCATACTTCAAATGCTAAGTCAGAGGTCCTAGCCACAGCCCCTGCCCACTCCTCATCTACTTCTTGGCCTCCTTGCTCAACTTCAATGATGCAAAAGCAAGGTTGCTTTTGCTCCTCTTAACACACCTAGTAAATAGTAATATGCTTATCATTACTTTCAAAAGCCTTGTAGTTTAGAGAAAAACAAATACATATATGCAAAGCTTGAACTAACAAGGATGGCTAGTGACAGGTTTTCATGTGATCTCTTGCCTACCATGCCCACTGCTTCCTTAGATGCCCCTTCTTCACCTGGAAATGTAGTAGCTGAGGGCTACACATATGGCTGAAGCTATAGAAACTCAATGTAGAAGACAGCTGGGTGTCTATCTCCTGGGTGCCTTATAGTGACAGAAGGAAGACGAGTGCTAACCTGGGGACCCATGTTAATGGACCAGGTCACAGAGTGCTTCTGTGAGCATGACTACCCTGACCAGCATACAAGCCTTGTCACTTGGGCCACTCACCCTTGAGGTCTGGCAGCTCCTGTTTGCTGCCATGAGGAACCTCTGCAGCCACTTTGCTGCTTAGCCGACTGGCCACCTGTTCCAGGGTCCCAGAGACAGGCAGGCTCTTCTTTGGGAGTAAGGGAGACCCCAAGTCCATGGCCACCATTGTGTTTTCCTCAGAACAAAGGCCTGTGGGGTGGAGGAGACAGGCTCAGCCCAATCAATAGTCAGGCTATCCACCCCAAGAAGGGGACTGAAAGAATAGCACTTCTTCCTCATCCCTGGCACCTGCTTTCACTTCTGGAAGCCCCTCATTACATGAGAGTGGAGGCTGTACCCATAAACCCCCACAGCAGAACAATGCAGAGACACTGAGAACATCCAATGACAAGAAAGAGAAACAGCAGTTTCAGCCCAGCAGAAGACTCAGTGGTCTGGGAACACGTTGCAAGTTTGAACCAAGACTCCCGTCTGAAGATATGTTAAATGTCTCTTGGGATAGGACTAAAAGGGGGTAAAAGTGGGAACGTCAAAAGGGACAAAGACTAGAGTCAGAGGCAAGAAGCTGAGGACGACAAGGGAGCTGGAACTTCAAATTCAATAGCAAGTCCCAGCAGTAATTTATTCATCATCAGCTGAACTGTAAACGAGACAAGAATCTGGAGCCTGGACCAACTTTCCGACAGCAAGAGTGGGAATGTCACAAGTTTGCACGAAGTTACTTAAACTTCCATCCAGCGAGGATGCCTCCTCCGGTAAGAGGTATGTAGGGAGAAGGAATTAAGGATGGTTTTCTTAGTCTAAGTTTTCATTAAAAGGGGTAGGTATGAGGGGTACTGGAAGGCGATGAAGTCGAATTTTGACCAAGAGCTCTGAGGATGAAAGAACTGTGTCAGATGGGCTTCGGAGACGACCAGTAGAATGTAATAGGGCAGGGGGCTAGGAAGGTCGCTCCCTGCTCAATCTGAGTCCCACAGAGGCAAGAAGATAGGGCCAGGAGGCTACCGAGATCATGACACCGAGTACTTTGTCAAAGTCTCCAGTAGAAGTGGGCGCGTCTGTCAGATGGGGAAGGGCCAAAAGTGGCTTTCCACACCGAGGGGATCGGAACCGTGACAACTGGGAGCTTCCGAGACTCCAAAACAGGCAGGGGACTTCTGTCAGAGCCGGCGAGAGTCACGAAGAGCGGCGGCTGAGTGCTTCTGAAGCCTGGGACCCTCCGAGAAGCTGAGGGAGGCCCAGGGCCTGAGCGCCTGGAGGGGGGGGGGATGCCACAGAAACCGGACAGCGAGTGTTGCAGGAGGCGGCGGCACACACCGGAGGGCCTCCGACTTTCCCTTCCCGGAACCCTCCCCTCCGCAAACTCTTACCCGGAGCGGGCGCGGGCACGGGCCCGGGGCCGGGCCCCGGCTCCGGCTCGGCCTTGGGCCCGTCCCGCGACGGCGGCGGTGGCGGCGGGGGCGGGGGCGGGGGCGGAGGCGGCGGCGCCGGGAGAACCACCGGGCCTGGACTTGGGGGACCTGGCGAGGGCGCCCCCGTGGTCGCGCGCTCCCGGGAGACCCCCGCGCGCGGCCCCGCCGCCGCCTTGCTCTCCGCTTTTGTCACTCGGCACTGGGCGGTGGAGGCGGCCATCTTGGCTCCGGCGCACGCGGGGCGGCCGCCCCAGGCGAGATCAGCGGAGCGCCGTGCGCCGCGACCGCCGAGCATGCTCTGCTCCGCCCCTCCGGGCGCACCCAGGGCGACCTGATGAGCGTCGAGCGCCTCGAGCGAAATGCTCTGGGCGCTGAGCAAAAGGCTTGGCAGCTCTTGGGAGCTGCCTGGAGCGCTAGGGCTCATGCACGCACGCAGGCCAAGCTTCCAGCCGCCTCCAGCAGTCGCCCTAGACCAGGATCCGCACATCCCTACGGCTAGAAAGGGAACCATCCAGCCTCAATTCCTCTCAATATTAGCATTGAGAATTAGAACTCTGACAGCAGTGCTAGGACCTGCCTTGAGACCCTGTCCTATTATATTTTCCTACTCAAGTCCTTCTACAACAATCCTTAAAGACATTAGATCCTTGACCACGATGATCCTCCCCTCCCCATATCACTCTGGTATCTAAATAACTGATCTCGGATAGTGCTGTCCCTCAATTCAAGAAACTCGCTCCTTCCTCACCTATGATTCTAGCACTGCACACTCATCCCGCCCCAACTTCAAACAGCAGTGTCAGGCTGTTCCTTGACAGATGGGAGGGGCCAGAATCTGGCCGCTGCCCCGCCTCCAAACGGGTACCCTCCCCTTCTGGCTCACTTGGCAAAAGGGGAAGAACCTACTGAAAGAACTGCCACGCAGGGCCACTGCCCCAACCTGGCCCTGATTTGGGACACCATTACTTTGCAAAGTTTTTAGGATCGTTTCAGCTACTCCTTAACATCCCCCATCTCCATGTGTTCCCCGAACAGGCCATAACTCTCTTCTCCCTCTAGACAAAGCCAAGACAAAGCTGATTCGACTTCTTCACACCCCACAGTTTGGGTCAGCTCCCTCTGGGGATTGACACACTGTTTTTTTTTTTTTTTTTTGGGGGGGTGGAAATAGATTGGTCATAAGTGAATTTGGCTCTTGGGTACTTGGTCTCATCCTTGGGAATGTCTGGCCCAGATACCAGATAAGAAATGTGAGTATGATATACAGGCCTGTGGTGGGTTAACACAGAAAAAGGGGCCAGAGCTGAAGTTCTGATAGATTGCCTTCCTCATATCTAGACAGCTTTAGAGCTGGCTCTACCTTCCAGACATCATTGAGACATTATGAACCACAACAAGTGGGAAAGCTGAATCCCCGGTGAGCAATCTTTTACCAAAGGCAAGAAGTCCTATGTTCCATTCCTCTGCCTCTCTCTGAGGTATGGCTTCAGCCATCTACCAACCTATCTGTACCTCACTTTCTTGTTCAAGGAAGAGATGGACTTTTGACATCCCCATCCTGTCCTTTGAAAATTATCAAGTGCCTCAACCTGGCTTACAAATGGAATGGGTCCAGTCAAGCCCAAAATATCTAGGCAGAAGCCTGGAAACTGTAGGTAGAGGAACTATAGAAGAAATCCCAGTCCCAGTAACCTGCATTAATTCTGCTAGCTTAGATGTGTTTCATTCCTCAGAACCAAGGAGTTTGAATTTCATTCAACTATGTCTCACAGCTGAGTTCTCTGACCCCCATTTTTTTTTTCTTGAGACAGGGACTCTTTGTGTAGTCTTGTCTGTCCTAGAATTCACTATGTGCCTTGAACTCACAGAGATCCAGAGTGCTGGAATCAAAGGTGTGCACCACTATGCCTGGCTGAGTTCTCTGCCTTTTAAAGGCTCCCAGAAAGTCAACTCTTCCAAGACCAACTCCTTCACTTTTCCTCTAATTCTGCTGTGTCCAACCTGCAATCTAACACCAAATATTGATTCTAGAGTTCAAGACACCACTAAACAAGATACTCAGAAGTCCAGCTCTGCCTATGTGTGGCTGGGACGAAGCAAATAATCCACAGTTTCTTTGTAAGATGAGTACCGAACAATCCTAAGGCTAGGGGCATACCTTAGTGGTATTTGTCTAACATGCATGAGGCCCAGGGTTTCATGCCCTGCACATCAAAGCAAAAAAACAAAACAAACAAACAAACAAAAAAAAAAAACAATCATTTGCCCTACCAGCTTGTGTTTTTGTTTTTGTTTGCTTGTTTTTTGGCATATCTGAGATGACAGAGGTTGAAATCTTAGTGCATGCAATTGCTTGAGTATGGGAGAGGTTTGTCAGAGTTGTTAGACAGAACTGGTTAAATCTAGAGACTGGATTCTACTCTTTCTTTTATGTGTGTGCCTGGAACCAAACTAAGGGCCTTGCCCATACTAAGCATGTACTCTACATTGAGCCACATCCCCCAGTCTGGATTATAGATCTGTATCATCTACGACAGTAATATCACTAGCCACTCAGTACTAGCCATATCTGAAGTGCTCAATGATCATATGTAGTCAGTGGTGAGCCTCCAGCCCAGCACCAATTGTTAAAGACTATTTCTGGCATCTCACAAAGTTCTACTGAAAGTAGTATTCAATATAGAAGATTTTTCCAGAACAAAGGATTTGCGCCCAACTACCTGGATTGCAAAGCTTAGCTCTCTTTAGCTATGTAATTTGGGGCAGGTAAATTAAGTTCTCTGTGCCTCAGATTCTTCCTCTGTAAAATGGATATGATGAAAACACCCACCTTAATAGAATTGTTGTAAGGGGCTCAATGGCTTTGTGCTTGTAAAGTGCCATTGCTTCAGCCGGGCATTGGTGGCACACACCTTTAGTCCCAGCACTCGGGAGGCAGAGGCAGGCAGATCTCTGTGAGTTCGAGACCAGCCTGGTCTACAAGAGCTAGTTCCAGGACAGCCTCCAAAGCCACAGAGAAACCCTGCCTTGAAAAACCAAATCAAACAAAAAAGTGCCATTGCTTCTAGAAAGACCCACTGAGAAACTGGATTCAGAAAGGGCCATCAATCAACCTTTGAATAAAACAAAGTATGCCTATGTGCCAATACAGTGGTGAGAAAATTTGTTAATATGCTTTTCTTTTTCTTTTTTTTTTAAAATAGGGTCTGACTGTATAGCATAGCTCAAGCCTGGCACTTGCTATGCAGCCCAGGCTGGCCCCAATTCTCTTGCCTGAGCCTGAGAGCTAGAATTACAGGCAGATGAAATGCTTCCAGGAAAGCAGAGTGGACACCCTCCAACTCACCCATCCATCCCTCTGAACATCTGGGGAAGGATAAGGGCTCTGGCCTGGCCTGTACCCTCCCCTTACCATCTCCGTAGATTGGCCCAGGGTCCTCAGCCCAGGTGGGTGGGAAAGGCATGGTGAGAGGTAAGCGTGGCCGTCGTGAAGTCAGGAAGCTTCCAGATGGCCCACTAGGCTCACGGCCCAGGGGACTTGGGGGCAACTCAGCTGCTGAGGTGGCCAGCAGCTCTTGCAGGATGTTGATGGGTGAGATGGTAAGCTCCCAGTTGGTGATGCCAAAGTCACGAAGGTGGGCCCGGGCATGGCTGGAAAGGCCAGCCCGGGTATCAAAACCAGCCCCACAGAAGTCACATCGCATCAGGCTAAAGGTGCCCGGGTCGAAGTTAGCCACTGCAGAAAAAAGACAGAGACTTCCTGGGATGGGGCAGTGGTGAGGGGAGCCACTCTCCATCCCAACTCTACCTCCGTACCAGGACTCCTTCCTGCTCTGCAGATCCCTCTGGAATGCCTGCTTTTACTTCTGTTGTTGATGCTTCTGCCTGACCTGAAACTCAGCTTGTGCACCCTCCCCAAACCACACACTCAAGAAAGCCTGACTTCCCAGACCCACCTGCTTGCACATCAGGCAGCATTAGGGACATCTTCCTAGCAGAGGCTTCTCTGGATTTACAATATGAGAGTATTGGACCCTTTCTGTGTCTACTTTTGCTTGGCATTGCTCCAGTATTATACATTAAATGTAGGTTGTATGAAGAAATGGACAAGTGGAGGATGGGATGCCCACATCTGGGAGTCTCTGAGATCACATGGCAGAGTTAGGGTTTCTTCTCTCAGATTCTGAGCCCTGGTCACTTGATGTCAAAACTGCCTAGTTTCTTAGCTATCTACTACTTACCCAACACTCTAGCATCTCTCTCTCTCTCTCTCTCTCTCTCTCTCTCTCTCTCTCTCTCTCTCTCGTGTGTGTGTGTGTGTGTGTGTGTGTGTGTGTGTGTGTGTGTACTCTCATTCACTCAAACACCATGCTAGCACCTTCCCCAAGTAGGCTGTGAATTACCCAGGATCAGAACTACCCAGTGGACTCTCCCTAGAGGCAGCCCTCTGGAATCAGAACCTCTTTTCCTGGAATCTTCACATTGCACAGGGGTCCCATGTTCTGAAGCCTACCAATAGTCCAATTCTTGGCCCAGGCCATGAGTTCTAAGAGAGCAGAACTGTTGTCTAGCTCACTGCTGGGATTCTCAGGTCCCAGAGATGACCCAGCTCAATAAACATTTATTGCATTAATGAATTAAAAGAATTATCTGCCTATGGCTGATTGCTGTGCCCAAATTCCTTCCTCCAGCTGCCATTATGACCAGGGCACTGGGGCATCCCTGCACGCCCACCAACATTTGGTGGTGACATTGCCCATGGCTCCCAGGTCTCTCAAGAGGGGAGGCCCCCAGTTTCACCCTACAGGATGCTAAAGTAGGATTGAGAGTGAGGGTGGGTAAGTTTAGAACTCTGCTGTCCAGCTCTGTGCCTCCCAGGCATGGAGAGAGGGAGATGGATTCCCAAAGCAAGGCCGATGCCCTACCTTTTTTCTTCTTCTTCTGGAAGGAAAACCTGCGTTCAATAGCCTTTACCTCCTCTGCAGAGATGAAATGCCGAACATTGTAGCTGACACCCACACGGTTCAAGTGGCCTCGGACATGGTTGGCCAGCCCGATGCCATTGTGGAAACGATCAGGACAGTAGGGGCATTTCCGCTCCTCATGCTTTAGAGCCATGGCTGGGTCCCCTTCTAGGAGTGTATCCAGACCCAGTGGACCACCCAAAGGTGTATCTAGGAGCAGGAAGTCCAAGGGGTGGGTGCTTGACAGCCCTAGTTCCTCTGGTGTCAGCTTTGGGGATGCCCGGCTGGCTGCAGCCATGACTTGTGGTCTAAGCTTTGCCACCAGAACAATGGGCACCATTCCTTGGAGCTGTTGCTGCTGATCCTGTGAGGCGTCAGCTGCCTGCAGGGCATCTTGGAAAGTCTGCTTCAACTCTAGGGCTGATTGAGGGATGAGGCTGGGGATGGCTGGGGGTGGGAAGGTCCCATTTTCAGAAGTAAAATCCATTTCAGATATCAGCACTACAGCTTCATCTTCCTCCTCCTCCTCACTCCAAGGGCGACTCTTGTCATCCATTCTCTGAAGGCTGACAGTGTTTTTGTTTCTATTGAGCTGTATGGGGTAGGAAGCAGATGCCACAGGGGAAGGAAAGACCAGCTTTCCAAGAGGCCGCTGGCCTGAGTTTAGCAGAGGGAAATCGCTCATGCCTGGCTGCTGATAGTCTGGGCCAAAGGCTAGGCCTGGGTCATATTCAACAGAGTTCTCCTGGCACATAGCGGCCAAGAGAGGCTCAGATTTACTAAAATAGTTCATGGCGGCAGTGTCAGGGAAGTGGACATGTGCATCCTGGCTAGTACCTGGCTGGCTAGTGAGGATCTCCTCAAAGTCCTCACCATCTTCCTTCCAGTGGGCATGGGCATGTACTAGCCTTATGTGCTCCCTGAGCAGACCCTTGCTAGGTGCTGTGAAGCCACAGTAGATACAGGTATTGAGGCCTGAGGAGTCTCCATAGGAGGGATAGATGAGGGTGCTAACGTCTATGACTGGGCTGCCACCTCTGTAATGTGCCTTGGCCTGCTGGCTTGGCAGTATCTCACGCACATGCAGCTTGGCATGTTGCATGAAGACTCTAGAGGAATTGGTGCCAAAGACACACTTGGGGCACTGCAGCCGCGCCTCACGGCCTTCATCACCTGGAAATTGCTTCAGCTTTTGAATTTCTTCAATAATCTTTTCCCGGGAAGCCTGGTGCAGTTGCCAGTGCTGTTCCAAGGCAGTAGGCTCTGTGAAGGCCCAGCCACATTCGCTACAGGCCAGTGGAGCCAGGTCAGCTGGGGGCTCCTGGCCTGGTGCGCGGCGGTGCTGGCTCATGTGTTCTAGGAGGTGCTCCTTGTGCTTGAAGTAGATGCTGCACTCGATGCATGGAAACACAGCTGGCTCTTCCTCCTCCTCCTCATGGCTGTCCACCCCATCAGCTACTTCCTGCAACAGTTCACACAGGTATGGCTCTGTTGGGACGGAGGATAGTAGGGGCTGCAGTCGCTCCACAGATGCTTCAGAGTTCACTGTCCAGGTCTGTGTGGCCACTTCTGAGGCTGATGTGTGGAGACCCCACTCAGAAGGCTGGGCCAGTCCTGCAAAGCCCTCTAGGTCCTCTCTGGGACCCATGTCCAGTGGCTTGGGAGTGTCATCCACTGGCACAATTACCCTCCTGAAGGAAGTGACAGTTGGTGGCTGTGTAGGGAGGTCCAGGTGTAACCCTGCATCCTTCAGGGGCCCTGGCTCATCTGCATCTTGGAGCCAATCAAACTTCTGGTGGCTTGGAGGGTATTTCTCTAAGAAGTTCAGTTCACCCTGGTGGTTCAAGAACTTTCTAGAGCCTTTGAGCTTGGCATGGGGTTTCATAGTTCTCACAATAACTGAGTCCTCGAACCTCTGCTCAGACCGGATGCCCTCCCTGGCCTCCTGGACCATGGGGTGATCCCAAGACCCCTGAGCATCAAGGGATGCAGGGAAGGGACCCAGAAGATGGGGTGGTGGGGAGCCCGGCTGAAAGTCCAGGCTGTCTCCATCCCAGTAGCTGCAAGGAAGTGCCAATGGGGATAGGTTAGCATGAGCCTCAGTTTCCCTCCCTAGGGCAGAAGTGACTGGGAGTCCTCCTAGGCTGGCTGGAGCAGTTCCTTGAAATCCAGCTTAAGGGTGACTGTGGAAAGGTGAGGAAGTCCATGTAGACCTTTCCAGAGGTTTTGAATCACAACCAGGCACAACTCTTAGGGTGTACCTGTCTGTACATCCCAGCCCTGTCACATCATTGGGGAAATGTGCAGAGGCCACAGGTTGGGGGACAGAGCCTCAAGAGAACACCCCTAAATCTGGTGGTACAGTCAACTCTCACTTTTCCCCAGGGAGGATCCAAGGCTCTGACCTGGGCTCCAGGCTGCTTCTGTCTTGGTCCTCCCCAAACTGTGAGGTTTAGTTACATCTCTCCCCAAAATTTGGTGAAGGTCAAGGTCAGCTTTGTTCAGGACAGCTCAAAGGATGACCGTCCATCCTCCCCTTTTGGAGGGGGCAGAACCAGAAGCGACTAATGGTTCCAGTGACCCTGACCTTCCTGGGTGGGAGATAGGTAGGGCTGGGAGGTCAGAGTAGATGAGAAAAGTGTTCTCTGGGCCTCAGTTTGCCAATCCTAAAAATGGAGATGATTTCCAAGAGTCAGGAATCTTGTCTTCCTTATACAATATACAAGGAGTTTTCTGACAGTTGTTACCAATTAAAACTATCACATGAGGCAGGTGCTTATTTAGAAGCGTGCCAACCTTTCACATGGACACTATGACCCTATAAGTAGATATAGGATAAAGACAGGTATAATTCAAGTGCTTAGGAATCAGGGAACACTACCTCACCTGATGCCTGGTAAGCCTCCTTGGGACTGCAGAACTTTTTTCAGGGGGATACAATGTCTCATTATGTAGCACTGACTGGCCAAGAACTCATTATGTAGACTAGGCAGACCTCAAACTCACAAAGATCGGCCTGCCTTTGCCTCCCAAGTGATGGGATCAAAGTTGTGGCCCCTCGATCAGGTTCTGAAGCTTCTTTTTTATTTTAAACAGGGTCTCATTATGTAGCCCTGGCTGTCCTGGAACTCACTCTGTAGACCAGGCTGGCCTTGAACTCAAAGAGATCCACCTGCCTCTGTCTCATAAGTACTGGGATTAAAGTCCTAGCCACCACATCTGGTTCTAGGACTTTTAAATGCAAGTATTCCTGATCAATTCTCTCTTCATTTCCCCCCAGTGATGGGATTTAAACCTAAGACCTGGCTCATGTTAGGCAAGTACTCTACCATAGAACTACATTCCTAGGCCCTTTCCCCCTTTTAAAATTTTGAGACAGGATCTTGTTAAATTATGCTAATTTTACATTCACTCTATAGCTCAGTCAGGTTTTAAACTCAAGATCCTCTTCCTTCAACCTTTGCAGTAGCTTCAGATTATAGGTCTGTACTGTCAGGATGGGCTAGTACATTTATTTATTTGAGACAGGGTCCCACTATGTACTCCAAGCTGGTATTGAACACAAGACTGTCCTGTTTTAAACTCCCTGGTTCTGGGAGAACAGTATGTGCCATTGTGCCTACATATACACATACAATATACATATATTACACACACACATTTTTTTCTTCTTCTTTGAGACATGGTCTCAGGAGTCCATTCTGGCCTTCAATTCACTATATAGCAGAGGAGGATCCTCTTGCAGCTGCTGATTGCTGGAATTACTGATGTATGGCTCCCTTCATTTTAAAAGCCTGCCTTTATAAGGTGGGGTGGTGGGAGACTGATCCCATCCATGGATCAGGTGAGGAAATAGGTAGCACAGACAGGCCAAGTGGAGGCCATCGTGCCGCCACTCTAAGCCTCATTGGTGCCACGCAATATTAAAAGTACCTTGCTCTCAGTGCTGTAACAAAGAGTCAATGGGCTGAACTGAGAACCAGAACACGAGTTAGTATTTATTTCTACACCTGTTGTTAATCTTGAGATTATTAAAATTATATATTAGACCCACTAAACTCTTTAATAAAGAGTAACAAGGCTGGGGCTATAACTCAGGGATAGATGGTAGAGCTTTTGCATTAACCTTGTATGTTCTCCCTCCTTTTGAGTTTTGTCACCAGCACCACAAACAAACAAACAAAAGAATCACAGTTGTGGCTATTGAGGTTGACTCTTGTTCTTTCCCAGAGTTCCTTGAGTTCTCAAGGCAAATTTGTGAAACATATCTTGTGGCAGCTAACTTTCCATTTTGCAGACAAGGAAACTGAGGTTCAGAGAGGCATAGCATCAATCTAAAAATCACTTAACAGAGACTGAACTCCAAGGGTCCAACCTACAGACTTGTCCCTGTCTGGCCTGGCTCCTGGCAGGGGTAATGAGAGTTGACCTTCTGTGTTGCTATCAGACCTCCCACCTTGCCCTAGCACACACCCAGGAGCTGGTCTATGGGGAGCCACCTCCTCCTGCCTGGCCTCTTGATTCCCTCCTGTCCCCTTCTCATTCCCCAGAGGGCTTCAGTGGAGCCTAGACACTCCTGCTTGTCCCCCTGCCCTACCTGAGGTCAGGGCCAGCGTGGCACTCACCAGCTGCTGATCCGATGGGTAGCGGAGGTGGCACGGGGGAGGGCTTCGCTGAGGCCAGGATGGGGCTGCCCATCTGCAACAGAGAGGGGAGACCCTGAGGGGCTGGGGTCTCCCTGGCCAGGGCTGGGATTCCCCTGGCCAGGGCCCTCCATACCTCAGCTCCAAGAGCCTTGTTGGGTATCTCAAAAGGGCCCTGTAGGCCCCCAACCCTATCCCTCAGAGGCTTTTGACCTCTGTATTCCCAGTATCCTGGAAGCAGGTTCTTTGAAGGAATTCCCATAGGTCTCCTGGGGACTTGCTGCCTTTCAGTCTTCCCCACATTCAGAAACCAGGGTAGTGTTTGTTTTTAAGTCATACCCTGGGAAAATTCATATCCTTCTCATTCTAGCTACAGGTTAAAAGCTAGAGTCCCATCTGCCACAGCAATGACACACACGTGAGGTCTGGGTCTTTATTGGTTTCTCCAATTACCTTGCCTTTCCTAGACCCTTGCTGCTGTGCCCTGATTGCATTCTCCCCCAACTCCCACCCCATGAAACTTTGAGTCTTAACTCTCTCTGACCTCAGCCACCCCCTATGCTCTCTCTCTCTCTCTCTCTCTCTCTCTCTCTCTCTCTCTCTCTGTGTGTGTGTGTGTGTGTGTCTATGTAGCCCTGGCTGTCCTGGAACTCGCTCTATAGACCAGGTTGCCTCTGCCTCCTGAGTGCTGGAACTAAAGGTGTGTACCACTATACCCAGCAGCCTCAGGACTTCTGCACTTGGTACTTCTTTGATTACAAATGAGATACTATGATTGTTTCTCTTTTAACCTAACTTTTATTTTTGTGCTACATAAGTGGATTTCTATTGGTTGGTTTGATTATTTATTTATTTTATTTATTGTGGGCACAGAGTCTCATGTAGCTTAGGCTGGCCTTAAATTCAATATGTAGCTGAAGATGACCTTGAACTCCCAATCTGCTTCTACCTTCCAAGTGCTGGAACTACGGGTGTGTATACTATGCCTAGTCTTAGTTTTGCTTTTGAGGTAAGGTCTTTCTTGAGACCAGCTAACCTCAAAACTTACAATCATCCTGCCTCTGTTTTCTAAGTGCTGGGATAACAGGCTTGAATCACTTAGCTTTGTTTTGCTTTTTCTGAGACAAATCTTGCTATGAAGCTCCAGTTAGGCTAAAACTCATTATATAGCCCAAGTTAGCTCTACATTCATCCATCCTCCTGCCTCTGCCTTCTGAGCACTGTGACTATAGGCCTGTGCTACCATGCCTGGCACCTGCCTCATTTATATTTTAGCTCTCCCAGGTATTGCCAGGTTCCCTCTGTGGATAGTTGCATGTCTGGGTCCCCTATAAGCACATAAGCCCCCTGAGAACTGGGACATTTGCAGCCTCATTCATGGCAGCATTCCAGCACCTGGCATGCAAGTACTAAACAAACACATGCCAGATGATGAGTGGGGAGCCTGGTCACCCCGAGCTACACATGGCCCATGCCTGCCTTCTGGACCCTTTTCCAGGCCTAAATCCTAGAATGGAATCCTTCTTGGGAATGCCCACCATCCCACAACAACACAGATAGAGCCAACTCTCCATTATCCGCCTGTAGAGCCAATGCCTGGAGCCACCACAGGAATCCTGGCCTGCATCTCTACCCGCCACGCTTGCCTGACATGGCAAGCATGCCAAGCAGGGAGTATGCCAATTGCCTGGGCCAAGGTTAACACACTGGGGGAACTTGTGCCCTGGCCAGGGCCTGACAGATGTAATTGCTGGATCAACCTCAATTTGAGGATGGTCCAGAAAGGGTGAGGGCTGGCACAGAGTCTTCCAACCCTCCATCATCCAATTTTCCCTGGGAATTTAAAGCTGACCACTGGGGATAGAAGAATGAAAATGAGAGGGGGTGGTCAGGAAAGTGTTGTCTGTCTGCTGAGCCTGAGAAAAGAGGCTGTAACAATGGCATGGCCTCTAACATGTGGGGTGGGGGCACAGAAATTTAAGAGTGGTTTTAGTTTTGACACATGGATAGGGTTCCTCGCTGGGTGGAGGTAGTTCTGCACCACTGTAGGATGATTAACAATGTCCTTAACCTCTACCCACCCACAAGACACTAATACCTACCTACAATCATGTCATCCAAAAATGTCTCCAAAGTGCCCCCTGTGGGACCTGAGTGTCCCCATTTGAGAACCGTAGAGATAGACCCCATGGGGTGCAAGATATTCTTGGATTTAAGGGATGAAGTTATGATGGGGTACTGGAGAGGATAGTGGGGGCTAGGAAAACAACTACAAGAAACAGGGTCTCTTCTGGACACATCACAGATGAGAGCTAGTCAGGAGGGGGTGACCAATTAGTGTTTAACCAGCCCCAGAGCAGTCTAGAGATGTGGGTCTGAGGGTCCCAGGTGTCCTGCTTCTGAAATTCTGAGTGTCCCAGATTTGATGGCTGTGCGTAATGGCTGTTGTCTAAGAATTTCATGAGCCAGGAGGGCACACTGGCCTCTTTGTCTGAGCAGCTCCAATGAGGCTCCTATTTTTAGTGGCAGCAACTCTGGAGGAAAGAGACCAAGCAGGGCCTGTATCTGAGGTAGGGACTTTGCCCAGAAGCCTCCACACTGAAGGGGACCCAGAAGTCCCTATGGGTCATATGAGGCACCTGGAACACAACTCGGAGTTGGTGGCAGTGCCAGAATCCCTCACTGGCTCCTGTCATGTGGAGTTCCCGAGACAGCTTACAAATGAGAAGAAAGGGTGTCCATGAACCACTTACACTCTAAGCCAGGCATTCTGCAGTTTGGCAGAGTAGCCAAGAATATATACTTTGATATCGGATAGCTCCAAGTGCAAGGCCCAGCAGTGTTACCAGAAGTTGCCTTCCAGGCTCCAAGCGTCAGTTTCCTCCTCAGTATAATGTAAACAGCCATGAACTCAGCTTCAAGGGGCCACTGATGAAGACCAATTAGATCACAGGAAAAGTTCCATCCAGAGAAACCGCGATGGGGGGAAAGGAGGAGGTGGGTGTTCTGTGGTGTCAAGGCTGGTTTGATGATGTCCTGGGGTGGAAGCTGGAGGCTAGACTTGTAGCCTTAGGCTTGCTTTCTTCATGCTGGGATTCCTTCCCTCCATGAATCCAGAAATGGCACATTCTTTGTTCCCAGGACTCCTGCCCCTCCCAAACAATGGCAGGCATGCACCAGACTCTTCACTGATCTGAGTGGACCATGTAAGTCCCACAAGACTTTGTTGCACCTGTGAACTCCACCTCAGAGACTGCAATGGAGCTTTAGGCAGGGCCCCAACTGACAGCAGTAATGGAAGGCAGAGAAGGTAGTGGGAAAATCCTTGTCCAAGCCAAGATATTTGGGGGTGCCATTCCTGGGAGTCCTTGAGGGACTCAGAGCTACATGGGGACCAGGGGGCCCAGGATTCAGGGCAGAATAGCAGCCTCAGAGGCTGTTCCTATTTATAGACACCACAAGATTCCCAAGGCAAGTGTCTAGTCTACAAAGTTGTGGAAGGGGTTAAGAAGGCTGAGAGGATAGTGGGAGAGACATCCAGGCCTTCTCTAACATCCCTGTTATAATCCTGCTTCAATGGAGCCACCCCCACCTGTTCTCCCGTTTGCTCAGGGAGCTCATTAAGGGTGGCTTTGGTTCCCCTTGGTGGCCTCTTCCTCCTCTTACCTAGACTGTGAAATAGGTACACACATGAATCCCTGGTTGCCCTGGTGAAGACCCCCCCCCCTCACACACACACATCTACCTTCCCCATCTCTCCAGCCTGGGTCATCTGTCACATGGAGAAGATATGCCCAGTCTCTTGGGATCTACAGAAGATTCCTCAAGTTCCCAGAGAGTAAAGAGCCTAGCCCTGCCCTGGCTAGCTGTGTGGCCTGGGATAAAGTCCTGCTGCTCTCTGTCCTGAGGAGGGGACTGTTAAGGGATAAACTGCTCTCAGGATTTGTTACTCACCATCCCCCTGTTGCCTCACACTGGCAGGTGCCAGCAGTCCCCTCCAAACCTTTATAAGTCAGGGCTCTCTGTCTAGATATCTTTTGCCTCTTTGTTAGGTTGCTTCCTACTCATTCTACTTCTTGATTTGTCTTTATCTTCCCTGCCTAGATAAAGGGGACAGTAGGGATGGCATGTGCCCAGCCCCCACTTTACTTGCATCTATGAAGGTAGGTTCGTAAGTACCTGAGCAGTGGCAGATCAAGGATCTTCACAAGTACAGAGAGGGGGCTATGGGTAAAGGGACCTGGGAATGTGGCTAGATGTAGGAGTGCTTCCCTAACTTGTGGGTACAATGAAACAAAACAAACAAAACACAAGAAAAAAAAAAACAGAAAAGAGAAAAAAAGAAAAATTACTCAAAAACTAAAAAGGAAGCTAGGCATGGTGACACACAACTCTATAAAATGCCAGCACTTGGGAAACAGAAGCAGGGAGATTTCTGAGTTCAAGGCCAGCCTGGTCTATAGAGTAAGTTCAGGATAGCCAGGTCTACAGAGAAAGCCTGTCTCAAGAAACAAAAACAAAAGGAAATATATATATGGACTGGAGAAATACCTCAATGGTTAAGAGCACCGTCTTCTTTTCCAGAGGACCTAGGGTTCAATTCCCAACATCCACATGGCAGCTCACAACTGCCTATAACTCCAGTCCCAAGGGATCTGATTCCCTCTTCTGGCCTCTGAAGGCACTGTATGCAGGAGATACACAGACATACATGTAGACACAAAACCCCATACACATAAAATAATAATAATGAAAAAAAACACAAAAACTTAAAAAGTGGGGGCCCAGTGGCTCAGAACTGTCTATAACTCCACCTCCAGGTATAACTAATGCCCCTAGCCACTGCAGGCACCAGCATTCACATGCACATATCCACATGCATATTTGAATATCATTAAAAACCATAAAATAAAAAAAGATGAGGCTTGAAATTGTAGATTAGTGGTAGACTGCTTGTCTAACATGGAGAATGCACAAAACAAAATATAAGGAGAAAAAAAATCACTGGACAAAAGAAGAGCTATTTAGGATGGAGCTGGGGGGAACAGCATTTGCAGAGTGTGCACGGGCCTAGGTGCAATCCCCAGTTCTATAAAAACATAAAATAAAGGAGGAGGGTCATGAGGCCACATTACTGTCTGATTCTGTGACTTTGGGATACTTACTTCACCCCTCAGGGTCTTGAGTCCCCATTCCTAACATGAGATAATGAATAATCGAGGCTACCCCTACAAAGGTTCTGAGTATGACATGATTAGGTCACACATAGAATTTGACATGTAGGAACCACCAAAGAGGTGCTTGGAAATTCTTGGGGACCAGAGTTTTTGGGGGCCAACCAAGGAGATGAAGGAAGAAGTCTTTTCCAGCCACACCAGATTTCTGTTAGGTCCTTGAACCTATTACAGGTTCATGCCTGGTTCCTCCCTTCATAGACCTTTGCACTCTCTGTTTACACTGCCTGATGGGCATTTCCCACCATTCATTTAATGCTCTACCTCAAATACCACTTCCTCAGGAGGCTTTTCCCAGGTCTCCCAGGCATGATCCTGGCACTCTGTTCAATATCTGCATGGCCTCTGTCATCATCTCCCCTTATGACATTTGTTGTCCATCTTTCCTTCTAGAATGCCAACCCTGGAGGATAGGAACGCTTGCCTCTTTGTCATGATCATTTCCCCAGAACCCAGACCAGAAACTGGCACACAGTAGTTTGTGAGGTAAGGGACAGTGTGAGCTACCCTTGTACAGGGTAGATCAAGGCAGAAAGGGGTGGCAGGCTTCTCTAAGTCCCCAGTTTCTACCTTACCACTAGGGGGCACAAACTGTTTTGGTCCATAGATCAGGAGCTCCACTCTATTAAGACTGCACAAGGAGCTGAGTGAGATACACTGATAGGAATGGGCTGCCCCCGAGGAACAAGTGGACTTTGGGCAAAGAGTTCAGGGTGCTGGTATGAGTATTTGGATATAGCCGTTGTCTAGCACAGAGGAAGGAGCCAGTCTGCTCTATGTATGAATCCTAGTTCCTCTGAGCAACTGTGATTCAGTCATGGGCTCCCAAAGGCATCTGTTTTCATAAGGGGAAAAAAAAAACAAAAACAACAAACAAATAAACAAAAACCAAAAAACAAGACTATGCAGAACATCAAGAGAAGGCTCTGGACATCAAGTAGAATTTGAATCCCAACTCAGGGTAACCTGGCTCTTTCTGAGCCTCAGAAACTACATGGGATGCTTCTTTAGGGCTATAGAGCCCTCTTACCAGAAATGCCACTTCGGCCATCCAGAATGTCTCGTGGTCCTTCCTTGGTGATAGGCAGGTAATGAGTAGATCGAAAAATATCACCTTCCCCTTCAGCAGCCTCAGCCCCACCCTCGATGTCCTCCCTTGGAGCTGGGCCAGGCAGTCTCTCTGGGCCTCGAGGACGATCTGGGGCAGCCAGGCCACCTGCCAGTAACCCCTCCATGGGTGTTGCTGCTGATCTCTCAGTACCTGGCAGATTCAGCAAGACATTGTGGGCCTGGGGACAAAGAAAGGAATTCTGTCTCAGTTTCCCCTTCCTCAACACCCCGTCCTCACTTTCAAGACCGATTGCCTCAGTTTACCTCTCAGTTGAAGCCAGGGGATAAAAGGTGTTGAGATCCCATTCACATCTATCACAATCCAATCTGGGTCCACTGTCAGCATCACCAGCATGCTCCAGAACACCAAACCTTTCTCTTTTCCTGGTTTCTTCACAGCCTTCATCTACCTCACACATGCACACTCAGTCACCTCAGCCTTCCCTCATCAATCCTTCTACCGCCCTCTATCCCTCCCATTGCTCACTCATAGCTCAACTTCCCCTTTTCCAGCTGCTTCCTGGCTTTCCCGACCTGTACAACCGATGACCATGTGTCCAGTTTCCAGGATCCCGGCCACTTCCACACTCCCAGCTCATGAATGCACTGTCTCTAGTGCCCCCATCTTTGCCCCTATACTTTTCTCACTTCTGTTGCCCCATAACAATTGCCCTTACACTTTTCCCACACTTGGACCCTTCTCCCTAGCAGGGATATCCAGAGTTAACCCCTTACAACCTCAAGTGACCCCACCATTAACCCTTTCCCTTCTCAGCATGATCTCTCATGCATACCAAGCCTGGGTTCCTCCACCCTGCCACCTTCCCATAATATTGGTTGCATCCTCCACCGATATTGGTTGCTCTGGCCCGAGGATGAAAGGGACCGATGGGGCTCCTGTTTCAGAAATAAGGACCCTGGGGGGAGGGGGGCTGGCTGTCCTCTCCACCTATAAATACCTTCAAGGTAGAGCAGAAAGTGAAGGGCAGGAATGAGGCGCTCTCCCGGGGGAGATGGTGGTGAGGCCGGGCCCAGGCAACCGGGGCGGGGCCGGGTCTCCAGGCCTGATAGCAGGCGTTGCCCTAGGGGGCCTGGGTGCTCCCGGGGGTCCTATACGAAGTGGGTTGACAATCTTGGCAGGAGGGGTCCCTGCCCAGGCCTGGAGAAAGCACCTGCGGGTGCCCACTGGGGTGGGCACTGCCGGCGGGGATCGGGCAGGACCGCAACTTCAGAGCACTTTGGCAGCTTGGGGAGGGGGCTCCGGTCCAGAAGGTCGTTCCCTACCCTACCCCCGCAGGGGTCGCAGAGGTAGGGGTGGCGCTGGGCGGACGCACCCTGCGGGGGAGCTAGGGTCCCGGGAATGCGCCCTTCGCCCGTGCACCTCGGGGCGGGAGACCCCGCGGGACGAGCCGAGGGGGGGGAGAGACACCTGCCTCGAGACCCCCGCCCCTCCCCCACCTGTACGGCCCCGCCCCCGACCAGGCCCCGCCCCTGCAGGCCCCGCCCCGCCCCCCGCCCCAGGGGGTCCCGCCCGGCCGGGCAGGGCCCAGGCCTCCCCCTCCCCGCTCCAGCCCCGCCCCGCCGCGGGCTTCCCAGGCTGGGTCTGGCCTCACCCGGGAGGCGTCGCCGCCAGCTGGGAACTCCCCTCTTCGTGCGGCCGTCGCTGCCGCTACAGCTGCTGCCGCTCTTGGTGCCGGCGCCCCGGCCTCCGCAGCTGCCGCCGCCTCCACTGCTCGGGGGACATTGTCCCTTTAAATCGCTCCCCCCGCCGCCCCGCCCCCCGGCGCGCCGCCGTGACCTCAGCGCGACAGCCCCGCCGCGCCGCCATGATGAGGAGGTCTGCCCCCCCTTGTGCCACTCCGGGGGGTGGGGGTGTCCAACGGGCGCGCGGCCATATTGGGAGTGGCCAAGCAGGTCATCCTTAAAGGGTCCGCAGGACCTGAGCGTCTAGGGAGGGGCTCTGTTACTATAACAACATCCTGTCCTCTTGTACCCCACTGGTTCTTCCTATACTTGATTTGTTAGTAACACCAGACGAGTGGGAAGGAAGCAGAGAAGTTTTGCCTTGGGTCATTCTTAGATCATTGAGGAATCCACCCAAGTCAGCCCTTAGTTTCTCTTAGTCTCTTCCAATCACAAGGTCACTGGTCATTCTTCATTGTTTACAGTGAACTTCAACATCTCCAAAACCCTAGAACTACTTTATGTCTGTCCCGAATGCTAAGCTGTCCTTCACCTAGTCATCAAGATCTCAGCCTGCAGACTAGCTCATGTATACACATCACCAGCTGGTTGCTTTCTCCCATACCTCACCATTTGTCCACCCATTTATCCACGTGCTCAATCCATCAACCACTCAACAACCCAATAAACAAATCACCTATCTATTCAAACTTTTAAATACTTAATTCATCTATCCAAAAAGTCATTTAGCCTATCCAATCATATTCTGTGTACTGGCCCATTGCTTCACCAACTAAGTATCTATTTATTCATATAATAAAGGGATTCCACAATCCTACCAACATCCACCTATACAATCATCCATCAATTACATATTTTGTCTCTAAAAGTCCTGAAGAAGACAGGAGTTCAAGTCTATCTACTTTATTGCTTTTCCATAGCTCACTTGGGAGTTATGAAATATATGTATGTATGCATGTATGTATGTTTGTGTGTTAAATTTGATTACTCATTTAGTTCAAGTATTAATTTCCTATTATGGGTCAGTCTTCTCTAAATAGGCCTACCCATTATGATTAGTGACCTGCCTTAAATATTTACCAAGTGAAACATTCAGTGAATGCTAGCGTAGTCTTCTGCCTATTGTTTCATCTGCCTTACCCTTTTATCCATGAGTCAAACGCTTGCTCTTTTACTCAACCAGCCACAGAACTCAACTGTATTCTCCCCTTGCATTCCCATCCTTCATTTGCCTCCCAGACTCATTACCTCCCTGCCTGAATCCTGATTTGGAATCTAGAAAGATTCTGTCACATGGGGCCCAAGATACTGATAGAGAATGAAGTGGGATGGGGGCGGGGAAGACCTGTGCTTCACTGAAAAGCATAACTTCCCATAACAATGATTAATACCTTTTATTGAATACCTTTAGCTAAGAGTTGCCACTATGTAGAGAATTTTAGATACATTTTACAGATGAAAGAATGGAGTCTCCTAGAGTGATGGCTTAGATCACAACAATGGTGAGAGTCTGTTTATTCCACCTTCGAGAAACTTCAAATTAGGTAAGATTTGAGAGAGCTGAATGGAGACCTGGGTATGCCTCTGATTAATCATTTGTAGGGACAGAAAAGCTGGTGTTTTACTGGACAACCTCATAGTATCAGAGTGATTGGCACCTCCCATTCTGTCTCCCACTGATGACCATAAAGGGCTAAGGCAGAGGCATAAAACCCTGTGGCTCTCTTGGCTTCCAGACCACGTGTAATGGAATGAGAAGCTCAAGTGCCCATTGACAGCTCAGCTCCATTGATATGTGCTGTTTTGAGAGGCAGGGGCTGGCTCCGGGATCCTGTTGTCCTTGAAAGAAGCTGTAGGCTGTGGAGGGTATCCCTCAGCTGGTCCTGAGTACATTCCATCTCAGTCAGGCGGTGCTCCTGGGAAGGCCAAGGAAGTGGGTTTAGAGTCGAGGTGGGGGTGTTCACCAAACACACTTCCCACTCCCCTCCCATTTCAGGCAAGAGTCTCACCAGACTTTTTAGCCTGTGGCTTCCGTTGCTTGGGAGACCAACCTCAGAATCCAACTTTGAGATCCTGTGGGGGTCAGAAGCAAGAGAGGGGGCAGGAGAAAAGCTGAGAAACTCCCTTCCATCCTGGGTGGACAGCCAAAGACCTAATGGTTGGGGCTTGGAGTGGAGTTGGGATTTGTTCAGATTAGAGGGCTGGGTGTGTCTGAAGCAGGTCTAGCTCGAGCTTGTTACAACTAAAATGCAAAGACTAGTTAAGTGTAGTGCAAGCCTGTAACTCCAGCACTCAGGGGGCCAAGGCAAGAAGATGGGGAGATCATGGTTAATTTGGACTGCATAGGTAAATCTTGCTTCACAGAAGCGGGGGGGGGTGGGTGGGGGTGGGGAAGTGGGGGGAAGATGGAAGGATTAATCAATCACTATAAGGCAGAGGCTGACCAATGGGTGGGAAGGGCCTATGCTGTTAGGAGAGTCTGACTGAAGGGGTGTGGGGAAGTAAAAGGACCAGCCAAAGACAGGTGTGAGATAGGCAGGCAAGTTGTGAGAGAGGCTGCCTGGGCCTGGGCTGGTAACTAGGAGGTTGCTCTTCTAGAGGATGGAGCTGGTAGGACCTAGGGGGCGGGCCGTTTTAGGCGGGGAGGGACTTTCGGGTGAGTTTTGGGCGTCCCTAACAAGGAGGCGGGACTCACCCAGCTCCCAGTCTAGAGTCCAGGTCCTGCAGCTGACAGCGCAGCTGCTCCTGCTGCTCGGTCAAGGCCTGGATGTGGGTACTCAGAGACTCCACCAGACGGGACAGAGTTTTTTGTTCCTCACGGAGTGCAGCCACCTCGCACTGTATCTCGGCTAGCTGTGGGGAGGTAGCAGCTGTAATCCCAGCTATCTCCACGTTCCTTCCTCATTTTACCATCTTTCTATCATGTTAGGGAACTTGTAGGGCGGGAAAAGCCTTTCTTAGTTCTGGTTTCTATCCGCGGCCCGCCCCACGCCCAGGCTGGGATTTGGACCACCTTGCCCACTGGTCGGTGCGTTCCCAGAGCTTGGTATTGGTCCCCGGGCTGGTCCAGCTGGCGCTGCCATGGCACCGATGGCTTCCGAGGCAGCGAGGCAGAAGCTCCAGTCCAGGTCCGTCCGCCTGACGCGGGGCCAGTGCGTAGTGAGTCTTTGGGTCTCGTTCTGGGACCCGCAGAAGGGCGGCGGCGGGCAGGCCTTCTGGCAGGGGCGCTCTGTGTGCGCTGCACTGCACGTGGCCGCCGCTGAGACCGTTCCTCGTCTGGCCGCCTACGGGCCCAGCTTCCTGCCCCCTGAAAGCTGCGCAGAGACTGACTCTTGGAAACCAGAGGGGTGTGCTTGGGGAGGTCTCGGGGTGCCAGGAAACCAGGTTTCTCCCCTGAAGAGAAGCTGGAGGTGGCATGTGTAAGTTTAGATCCTCAGTTGGCCGCGGAGACCACTCCACCCCGCCCTAGGACCTGAAATGACCCCATCAGTATAACTCTGTCTCTTATGACCACACTTTAACTTATGTCTTTGATGAGACACTGTCCTTAACTTCTGACTACTGCTGGGCGGTGGTGGCACAGCCTTTAATCCCAGCACTCGGGAGGCAGAGGCAGGCAGATCTCTGTGAGTTTGAGTCCAGCCTGGTCTACAAGAGCTAGTCCCAGGACAGCCTCCAAAGCCACAGAGAAACCCTGTCTCGAAAAACAAACAAACAAACAAACAAAAAACAAAGAAAAAAACCAAAAGAAAAACTTCTGACTACCATCCTAATTTAATCTTTCCTCTCTGCTTTGGCACTGACTTCTGACCTTAACCTGACCTTTCCATGACTTTGATCCCAGTCTGACCCTGGCATCTACCCCTGCTCACAAGGTTACCCACTTTCTTCCCAACTGACCCTCTCCTCCCCAACCTCCAGGCTTGAACTGACCCTGTCCTTGCTTTTTGACAGAAATGGTCTCGAAGCCGGTGGTGGTGGCACACGCCTTTGATTCCAACACTCATGAGGCAGAGGCAGGCAGATCTCTGTGAATTTGAGGCCATTCTGGTCTACAAAGCCAGTTCCAGGACAGCCTCCAAAACTACAGAGGGAAACCCTGTCTCAAAGAAAAGAAAAAAGAAGGAAAAAAAAAAAAAAAAAAAAAGAGGAAAGAAAGAGGTCTCTAACCCTGTTACCTAGTCCTATTTTCCCTAAGTCCCTAATCTTGACCTTTGTAACATCTTTTCTGACTTGGCTCTCTGACATACAGCTACTTTCCCTAACTCTGGAGGTGACTCTTTCTTGATTCCCGACATGTCTCTGTCCCAATCTTGAACTCTTTCTGATTGTGAATATTTGCCTTTTGACCACACATTGGTCACTCCTCTGCCTGCCTCTTTATATGATGCTATCCCCAGCCTCTGACCTCAACATGATCCTGCTTCTGGCATTATTTTAACATAGGAACTCCTCCTGCCACCCATGAGAACCCAGGCCAGACTTGAGGTTACCTGGAAGGGACGTGGGTGGGGATCCGAGGAAGACGCATTGGTACAGACACTGGGACAGGCCGACCCTCTTCGATGGCTCGAAGTATGGTGGGTAGTGGTTCCAAGCTATCTTGGGTTGTCTGTCAAGGAAGATGCACTATGAACTCTCTGGCACCAGTGCCTCTCAACCTTCTTGGTTTTCTACCCTGCATCCAAGGTTCTGGGTCCGGGCCATACCTGGTCAAGTTCAGCAAAGATTGTGCAGAGCTGGACATGAAGAACTGCCAACTGGAGGGCCAGGTCTCCACTTCCCTGGTAGCCACTGGGTGTGGCATTTGCATCCACCACAGCCACCTGGTCCAAGAAGTGTTGCATGGCTGGCCCATGATCTTCCAGGAAGCTATTCATAAAGGCCATGTAGGCTTCCTTCTCACCAAACCTGAATTGGAGCCAAACTGGTTGAGTCATTACAGACACCTGCCAACCCCCTACTCCATGATCCCATCATTGCCCCACATTCTCCCAGCACCTACGGAGCACGGTTGGCAAGATTCTGGATGACCTTGGCGATGAGCGTAAGGGTTCGGGCTGGACCTGGCGCCGGGTGCTCTGATACCAGGCCAAAGAGGCTGGGTGCCAAGATGGCAGGGCATAAGAGCCTTAGGAAGAGGGAGGCACACACCAGCCGGGGACCCAGTGCCTCGGAGCCACGTGCTTTGCATGCCTCTCGCCAGCTTGAGAATACAGTGCCCAACTCTGCTGGGAACCAGCTGGGGTAGAAGAAGCAATGGTTAGAGGAAGGGGATAGGGACATAAAGATCAGAGGTCAGGTGTATAAGAAACACTACATGGCTTGTCTATGATCTATGATTTGTGAAGCCTGCATGTGCTTTCTTTTCAATGCTGGGTGGGGGTTACCTGGGATAGTAGTACTTAGGGCTTGGGTCCCAGAGGCTAAGAACTTACAGCGTAAGTGTGGCAACCTCAAGAGTCTATACTCTTAGATTTGGGCAGACAAGATCGTGTAGAAACAGAGGTCATGAGTTTGGGGTATAGTTATAATTCCATATGAGAGTGACATGCCTGAGTATAATATGACTTGAGATGGGGTAAGGGTTACAATGTTATCTGGGATGGTAAATCACAGGATTAAGCATGCAAGTTATCCTGGGAACAGAAGCTAAAGGATTGGATACTCACATTTTCTATAATCATTTTCATGAGATTTGGGACACAGGGTTTCTTAAGGTCAGGGATCGTGGGATTAGAAATATGCACCATCTGGGATTAAAATCTTTTGTTGGCCAAGGTTAAGTGGTTGGAATTACTGTGGTTAAGGGCAAAGGAAGTAGGTTTGTAGGTTCCTTGGGGTTAGGTGGTATAGCTTGAATGTAGGGTTTGCCAGATACAACAATATCAATATCTCAAATACTGAACCAATTTAATTGAGTGCCCTGCATTTTGTTGGTTGCTCAGGGCAGCACAATGGCTGAGAGGCAGGCTGGACTCTGGAGTTGAGTCCCTGGTTCTCACTTGTAAGAGTGGATGATGTTTTCAAAAACCTGCCCGCAGCTGTTTCGGAGTCTAGCTTGGTGTTTGGACAGCTCTGGTGTAGTGCACTTGCTGGGGTCCACTTCACAGTCCTCAGTGGAGGCACAGAGACACCGCACAATGTCCCCTGTGGTCCAGAACAGACAATCTGAGGTCATGAACTCAGACACATCTTACCCAGCTTCCAACCCGATCTTCAACTTATTCCAACCTAACAGCTTGGAAAAAAATAGCAACTCTCCACTCCCACCCCAAATACCAGCAGACCAAGGCACCACTCACTCCCAGAAGACAGGTCACTCGGGGCTTTCTGGACCTGTGGCACCAGCCCCTCCCTCAGCTTACCCAGGGTCTCCTGGAGGTACTCTTGTGCCACCAGTTTCATGTACTCATCAATGGCCTTGGTGGCTAAGGTATTTTCTCGGAATAGCAATGCTTCCCGGCCCCCACATCGCACCAGCTCTGCAGTGCCTAGATCTGTCACTAACGCCTGTGAAGGACAGGGGTCACATTGGATGAACTTGGGAATCCCAACCATTGACCCAGCTTCCATACCTAAGCACTGGCTGTGTCCCTTCTTGAGGATATCAGGCACAACACTCAGCTTTTAGATGAGGCCACAACCTCCACCTCTCACAGCACAGAAAGGAGGCTCACCTCCTGCCCCTCCCTGGGTGCTGAAGTTCAGCTCTCACCCCTCTCAAATGCAGTTCAGGGTCTGCCTCTCACGTTCAAATTAAGGCCACATCTGTAGCAGCTGAAATCCCAGACTAGCCTCAAGTAGTTGAAGTTCAGGAGTCATCCCTTATTGGTTAAGTATGTTCCCTGCCCCTCACAGTGCCCTGCCCTGATGGACACAGGCCCTTTCTCCCTAGTACAACTCAGAAAGCGCTACCTGTCCACCCCGGGCCACCTGTCTGCGTAGTCACGGCTCCTCACCTGCGCCCGGCCAGTGGCCCGTAGCACGCGCACCATGGCTGCTGCCAGTTCCTCTTTGGCCTGAGCAGACAGCGTGGACTCCAGCGCCTCGCACAGGCGCGCGTAGTGGAAGGTGAGGAACTCAGCCAGTTCCTTGTAGCGCTCCGACGGCAACACACGCAGACGCCGCACTCTTATCCGCGCTCGTAGCGACGCGCCGGCCGGCGCTCCTAGCACCGGGAACCAGCGCTCCAGGCCAGCTGCGGGCGCGCGGGGCATGCTCACCTCATCCAGCTGGAGCGCCACCCTGCCTACGGTTGCACCTGCCGGGCCTGCTCCGCGGAGCCTCAGTGACAGGCGACGGGCTGGCGGCAGCGCTTCAAAGTGGAAGCGCTCCGCCCAGAAGAGCTGACCTGGGCCGGCGCGCGGAGCAGTGCGTGCCAGTAGCGCCCCATCCAGCCACAGCTCCGCACGCACTCCGGGTGTTGCTGCTCGGGGCAGCCCCTTGGCTTCATGCACCCAGACAGTCAGCCACGTCTCTTGCCGCTCCACGTTGTCCTGCGTGTAGGAGGGGACAGAAGGAGTGTTTCCAAGGTGTCAGAACTCCAAGATGCGCACTGCTGCTACTCCATGATGCTCATCGCGACCCGGAGCTTAGACCACTGGGAAATCGCAGAGCCCCTTGGGGAAGAGGCTGGAGCTGTGAATATCTGGGAGCTGCTAAGCAGAACACATCTAGCTTTGGGGAGTGTCGCACATGTCGACGCTTAGGATATAAAAGGAGTAGCCCTGGACTTGGAGACTACTTGGTAGGGAGAACCTGGGGAACAAACAGACCCAGAACTGGATGTGGACGTGAGTTTGACATTCCTGGGGCTGGTGGTTGCACCGGTGTGGACAGGGCAGGTGTGTTGCACAGGAGGGTTTGTGGTAAACTGGGTGGCTTTAGGGGACAGGGCCTGGCTTGTGGAAGAGCTTTCTGTGTCCCTCTCCCCTCCCTGTCAATGACCTGGCTGGGCTGGAACTGCCGACGAAGGTCCTCGATCCACCGGTCTCGCTCAGCGCCGGAGCGACAGTAGAAACAGCGGCTCCCGCCCGTCCAAGTTACCTTTTGGGTACAGGATCCAAGGATTTAATAAAGCCTAACGTGGGGCTAAGGGTTTAGTAGAGGTTAAGGTAGGTTTCTCATTTACCTGGAAGCAGTATGGCTCCCCCAGGAGGCTAGGATGCAGTGGCCAGATTCGCACATCCCTCTCAGCACCCAGGTCCAGCTCAGAGAGTGTGGCCAGCGATTCCCTGGAACCCAGAGCACTGGGGGGTCTAGAGCCAGGGAAGGGGAACAACCGATCATTCCCTGCTCACTCGGACCTTAGCTTTCTAATCACTAGTCATCCTAGCTGCTGTCCCTTTCAGTCTCTTAGCATTTGACCTGCTCTTTCCTTTCCCCCAGCCCTTTATGGCTTAATTTCCATGCATTCGTTGGAGCTCCCAGATCCAGGGTGTTCAGTTAGCTTCTATCCCAGAGACCACACCCACCCTTCAACCAAGAGATGAAAAAATGGCTGGAGTCTATGTGGCTCCAAGTTCACCTGGTTTGGGGCAGAAAAGAGAGAACATGGAAGAGGTTGGGTGAAGGCAAGGATAAGAAACTCAGAGGTGCAGACTGGAGCAGCGTTGAGCCACAAGCCCTCCAGCTTCCTAGAGACTCTTACCCATCTCGAGGGCCATGGGCTCCCAGCTCTGACTTGGCCCTTTTCTTCTCTTTCAGCCTCTTGAGTAATCCCTAAGGGAGCAGAGAGGTATGTGAGCCAGATAAAACCCTGTGCTTCCAGGTGTTCTTTAGGATCCACTAGTCTTGGGGAACCAACCCATGTCCAGGCTGCATTAGTATCTGTAACCAGCAGATGATTTATATATATATATGTGTGTGTGTGTGTGTGTGTGTGTGTGTGTGTGTGTGTGTGCGTGTGTGTCACTGGCCAGCTCTGACCCTTTGTATCTATTGTTTGTTGAATGGAGCTAATAAGAAAATTCCTGTGTGGGTTTATTTTTTCTTGTTTGGAAATATATTTGGGGAGGTGTGAGGTTTGTTCATTGTTTTCCAGACAGGGTCTCTGTGTGTAACCTTGGCTGTACTGGAACTCACTATGTAGGCCACTGTAGCCTTGAACTCACAGAGATCCTCCTGCCTCTGCCTCCCGAACGCTGGGGTTAAAGGTATGCACACCACAGCCCAGAGGGTTTTATATTTTAAAAACAGAGTCTCATACTATAGTCCAGAGTCTCCTGTAACTTGGTATGTAGCTCATGCTGGTCTCTAATTCTCAGCAATCCACCTGCATCAGAATCCTAAGTGCTGGGATTATAGATTCGAGCCACCATACCCTGTTCCCTCTCTATTTTGCAAGTAGTCTATAGAGAAATCAGGAAAATGGTGTTTCAGAGATGCAAGCTGCTGAGGCTGGGGAGATGACTCACTCGGCAAGGAACTTGCCAAGCAAACATGAGGAGCAGTTTGGAGCCTCTGTGCCCATGCAAATGCTAGGTAGTGTGGCAGCTTGCCTGTAAGTCTAGTACATGGAAGGTGGAAACAAGGAACTCCCAGAACAAATGCAAAGCTATCAAATCAGTAAGTTTTGCCTTCAGTGAGAGACCCTGTCTCCTGGTAGAAGATTTTGTTTTGTTTTGTTTTTGATACAGAGGTTCTTTCTCTGTGTAACAGCCCTAGGTGTCCTGGAACTCACTCTATAGACCAGGCTGGCCTCAAACTCACAGAGATCCACCTGCATCTACCTCCTGAGTATTGGGAATGAAGGTGTGTGCCACCTTGCCTGACTCTGAAGATCTTGATGTCAGCCTCAGGACTCCACATACACATGTGCACACATGCTCACTTACATATGCACACATACATATCACACACAAGGGCATATGAAACAATATTGCCAGAATAAGATATAGAAGCCCGCCTTCTTTACTGAGTTCTAACTCAAAATGTAAAATGCTTCCTTTTCCTTCTTTCTATCACTGTTTTGAATATTGGACAAAAACCACCATGTTTTCCTTGACACTCTGGGCTGTTTCAGCAGCCTCTGCACCCTTATATCATGCAGATGCTCAATGGCCTCTGTTGTTAAACATGTTGGCTTTCTTGAACACTAACTTAAGAGGCATGAAAGACTAAGGGAGGGAGGGAAGGGGAAAAAATGCAAGCTGTTGGGCAGGGTTACCATCAAGATAGCTCTTGATTTATCATGAAGCTCTAGAGTTTGCTGTGTGTGTGTGTGTGTGTGTGTGTGTGTGTGTGTGTGTGTGTGCATAGTCTCCACATTGATGGCATAACATGTTCAAGGCCCAGGTCTGGGTTTACCTTGGCCACTCCCCCACCCTGCCACACTGGCTGTCATACCCGAACATTGTGGACCTGATTGGAACCAGTAGCTTCTGGCTCAGTTTTTCCAGGGGTCCGATCTGTGGGTGATCAGAGGTAGGAGATTAAGGGTAGGAAGCATGGTAGATTATGAATCACTTTGAAGAGCTCTCCAGTTCTACAGCCTCCCCAGTCTCCCAAATTTACCTGGATCCCTGAGGTTCCCCATGGATGCCTGTATGCTGCTCTCGGAGCTGGCACTTCCCATCCGGATTTGTCGAGGACCCTGTCCTCCCGTAGAAGTTGGCAATCAGCAAGGGGAGGCAGACAGGAGGGGGATGCATATGTCTCTGGTGTTTACCCCTCTGCCACTTCCTCTGTCCAATTCCCTTCCCTGTCCTTGCTCTTTCTTACCTCCTCCTCACCAAGCAGCACCAGTCTTCCTTCAATCAGGGTGAAGCCCCCAATGTCCCAAACAGGCATGTCAGGAGTGGGAGGCTCAGGGATCTGCATAACAGGTACCTCTGGGGCTGTGGCCAGCTCCGGCTCTGGGAGGAGGGGGGAATGCTGATTTCAGAGTCCCTCCTTTTGGACCAGGTGGTGGTAGTGCATGCCTTTAATCTCAGCACTTGGGAGGCAGAGGCAGAAACAGATGAATCTCTGTGAGTTCAAGGCCAGCCTGGTTTACAGATTAAGTTCCAGGACAGGCTCCAAAGCTACAGAGAAACCCTGTCTCGAAAAACAAAACAAAACAAACAAACAAACAAACAAACAAACAAAAAACCAAAGCCGCCTTTTCTCCCTCTGATCCCCTTCTGCATGTAGCAAATGCACATTGTTCAGCAACCATGTCAAGCTGGGTGCCATTGGGCAAGTCTCTTCCTGTGTGGAGTTTGTTCTCATCAACCCTAGAAGTGGACACAACCCACTTGTTCTGTGTCCAGTATTGTGTTTACCACTTTACATGCCCTCTCTCGCTCAGTCCTTTAAAAGCCATTAAGAGGGCTTTAGAACTGAGGCCCAGAGAGGTTGAGTGGCCTACTCAGAATCACACAGCTTTTGAGGGGTTAAGCCAGGCTTCTAACACAAGCATCATTCTCGTAAGCAAGAGAGTGGGTAAGGCTGAGTCTAGTAGGACACACCTGTAATGCCAGGACCTGAGACATTGATCTAGGAGGATAATGAGTTCCAGGCCAATTTGGGCTACTAATTGAGACTGTATCCCAAAAGGGGAGAAGGGTAGGGAACAGAGAATATAGGCAGAAGTCTTGGCCTCTTATATACTAACTAATCTGGGGCCAGCAAGGTGGCTCAACAGGTAAAGGTGCCAGCCATGAGGGTCTGATGTGAATCCAATCCCTGGAAACTATGTAAAGGTGGAAGGAGAGAACCAATTCTATAGAATTAGCCTCTGACTTCCGCATGCTGTGCACATGCCCACTGATAAAATAACCATTCGAAGGTAGAAAGTATTCAACTTGAGAAAGATGTAGGGGGGAAAAACTGGAAGTATATGAGAACTTTCTTCCTCGGGGAGAGGGTGCTGGGGTAGAGTGGGTCAGGGAAGACTCCTCTCCCTACCTGGAAAGAGTGCATTTGTATTAGGTTTTGAACTGAAGTTTGAATTTCACCCAGCCAAGATGGAAGGGGAAGAAAACAGGAGAGTCCAAACAAAGGCTGGCAGATGGGGAAGGCCCAGGGAAATAAAGGGAAGGGATAGACAGGCCGGAGGGACAGTACTGGCAGCAGGTTAGGAACTAGGGTTTGTTTGTGGTGCTGGGGAGTAAGCCCTAGGCATGGCTTTTACTAAGCATACCCTCCATCAGTGGGCTCCATTCAATCCCTGATCCATGGTGGGAAGAGGAGGAGTCAGTGAGCCACGGGAGATAAGAGCTAAGCAGGAGCAGGGCTGCTTGGTAAAATAACTCCGTCTGGGTCCTATGGAGTGGGCAACTATGTAGTGAACCCTGTAGGGCTTCAGAAAATGATTTTGCAGGGCTGGGGCTTAGCTCAGTAGTAGAGCACTTCTTTCATGTGTGAGCCAATTTAGAGGGGGGAAAGGAAATACTTGGGCATGGTGATGTTCAGCAAATGGGAGGCAGAGAATCTAAGGCTAGCCAGGTCTACATAGCAAGACCCTGTTTCGGGGAAAAAGTTCCTACAATATGAAATCATTTTTCTAAATGTACTATTAAATGGTGAGTTGTCTTTTATGATGCTTGTTTAGTTTGCACTTGTCATCACACAAGTGCTGGCCAGAGGACAGCCCGGATTTATTTATTTTTATGTGTAGTGGGAATGTACCTCATGCTTTACGTGGAGGTCTGAGGACAATTTTCAGGAGCCAGTTCTCTCCATCCACCCTGTGGGGTCTTCAGGTTAACCTCCAGACGTCTTCACATGCCAATTATCTTGTCAGAGCCTCATTTGTTTTGAGATAGAGTCTTGTTATATAGTTCAGATCCATCACCCTCCTGCTCCTGCCTTCCAAGTGCTGGGACTATAAGTGTGCATTACTATTGCTAGCTCCAAAATGAATGGAAGGTGTTTCAAGAATTTCTTGGAAAGAGCTGAGTTAACCTTGAGCTTCCAGGAAATAAGGGCTGCATCTTTTTAGATTATGTTCTATCCTGCTTCACCACTAGAGGCAATGTGTACAAGTTTTTCTTTCTTTTTTTTTCTCTCCCATGTTAAACAAGTGCTCTACCACTGAGCCACATCCCACATCTACAGCCCTAACTCTTTCTTGCTAATGGACGTCTTAGTATATGCTAGGTCCTGGGCTTGTACTACATTCGTGATCTCTAATCTTCATAGTCTCCACTAGTGTCCCAGTTCTCATTTGGCAGCATCTGTCATCTTTACATTGACTTTTTTTTTTCTTTTGTTCTGTAACACCCCCACCCACTACTCTGTGAACTCTACACGGCAGTGAGTGTAATTTGCTTTACCCACAGCTGCCCTCAGTGCCTCAGTTAGGGACTAGAACTAATTCAATATTCAACAAAACTGCTTGGGTGGTGGTACATGTCTTTAATCCCAGCACTTGGGAGGCAGTGGCAGGCAGACCTCTGTGAGTTTGAGGCCAGCCTGGTCTACAGAGAGAGTTCTAGGACAGCCTCCGAAGCTACACAGTGAAACCCTGTCTCAAAAAAACAAAACAAAACAAAACAAAACAAAACAAAAACAAACAAAAAAAAAAAACCCAAAACAAAACCAAAAAGCCAAAACAACAACCACAAAACCCTTCTGCTTGGGCCAACATAGTGGCTCAGAAAGTAAAGGTGTTTGCTGCCAAGGCTAACCGTCTCAGTTTGATCCCCAGAACCCAAATGATGGAAAGAGAGAACTGATTCCTGAAAATTGTTACCATCTGACCTTCTCACTGGAACCATGGCTTGTCCCTCTCCCAACATAAATTAATAAATGCAGGTTGTTCTCTGACCTCAACATATGTGCTGTGATAAGGGAGATGAAATGAGATTTGCCACATTCAGACACACACACACACACACACACACACACACACACACACACACACACTGAATAAATAAACATCTGAATGAATGAGTGTGCTCTTCAAAGCAGAGATGGGGAGTTTCAGAGTCAAGGAAACAAAGTAAGACATAGGCTAACAGGCAGCTGAGATCCACGTCCTGTCAATGCCTTGGTCAACTGGATACAGGAGACAACCATCAGGGCCAAGAGCCATTGGACATCCAGACATACTAAGGTACATCTGTTCAATGTCCCTTCCTCAGACTGAACCCCAGCTGCCTACTTTAGGGGGGAAGAGAGATGAGAGCTGCTGGGGGCCCCAGTCGTTTCCTGCTGGGCTTTCATACTCCCCACAACTTCCTGTGTCTAGAGGGCTGATGTTAGGATGTCAGACAAACACCCAGGCATCCGGCCACCCAGCCTGGCCCTTGCTGGGGTAAGGGAACGTACCTGGGGTTTGGGGATTTGGCTTGGGCTCCGGCGGTACCACTTTCTTGTGCCTCCTCCACAGGGTCTTGGAAAGCCAGAGGCGATTGGGCCGCGACTCTTCCTTAGGGGGTGCCGAGAGGACCCGACGAAATAGAGATCGAGGGGCTGGCAGGTTGCTCACCATGGGTTCTTGATAGCTCAGGGTCCTTCCCCAGCCCGTGAAGCGGCCCCATCGGAACCCTCCAACAGCCTTCTCCCCTCCACCTCCAGTGTGCCAGCGGTAGGATGTCAGCGGAGAGGGTGGCGTGGGCTGCGTTTGGGCGGCTTCGCTCGGCAACGGTGGGTCCATGGCGGAGTCTCTGCTATGAGACCAGAAGGTGACAGTTCTGCGCATTGTCTGCCCACATTCTGTCTTCATCTTCCCCTGTCTTTTCTTAGCTTTGACTCCAAGGAACACTTTTGACGGTGCCACACGCACACCCTCCCTTACCTTAATTTCCTGGTCAGTCCAAGAATCAGCAGCCGTCTGTCTGCACTGTGTCTAGCTTCCTTCCTCGGAACCTAGCTTCACGTGACCCTGTCTGTCTTCCCCCCCGCCCCGCCCCCATCCCCTTTACAGTCAGGCTGGGAGGGCATGATGGGGGCAGGATGCGGAGGTGCAGGGTGGAAGAGATGTGGTGGTGCTGGCTTCTGGCGAGAAGGACTGGGAGGCAGTACATACTTCTCTTTGAATTTCAGTTGCCTTCCTTAAATGGTAGTAGGCTAGTTAAATGGTGGCTAGCAAGGATACAGGGCTCGTAGAAATCTCCTGCTGGCCACCTGGGTAGGGAAGCTGCCATGGTTTTTATTGGAATGGACTTTATTGTCTATCTATCTATCTATCTATCTATCTATCTATCTATCTGTTTATGGTATGAAGTTTGCCAAAACAGGGTTTCCCTGTGTAACAGTCTCCTGGAACTCTCTTTGTGACCAGGTTGGTCTTGAACTAGCAGAGCTCTGCCTGCCTCTGCCTCCTGAGTGCTGGAATTAAAGGTGTGTGCCACCAATGCTTGGCTTGGAATAGATGAAAAAAGCAAAACAAAATAACAACAATAAAAAACATTTATTATTATTGTGTGTGGTTGCTTCAGTGCTCCTGTGGTGGCCAGAGGACAATCATAAGGAGTTAGTTCTCTCTTTCTACATTTAAGTGAGATCCCAGGATGGAACTCGAGTTTCCATGTTTAAATGGCAAGTGTCAATACTCCCTGAGCCATTTGTCACTGCCCTCCACCTTGGGGGTGGAACCTAGGGCCTGAGGATGCAAGGCCTATCTGTGCTCTATCCCTGAGGCACCACCTAACCTTCTTTTCCTTTTTCTTTCTTTCTTTCTTTTTTATTGCACAGTCTGGACCTTGAGCATGTGTAGCCCAGGATAGCCTTGAACTCTTGGTTCTTGAGTCTACAGATGTGGCTGTACAACCCCCCACCCCTCCCAGGGTTAGGGTAGAACCAAAGACTAAGCATGCTCAGCAACAGTTGTAGCACTTACTGAGCCATTCCTCCAGTCCTTATCCTCCTAGCATGATTGTCTAGGCCTCTTCTGACCCAGCATTTCCCCTGCTAGGAAAACATCCAATAGAGATGTTCACTGCAACTAATAACTCCAAATAACCCAGGTGTTCACTGATGGCAGAATGAACACTCAGTGACATCTCCATGCTGGAGTATCACATAGCAAGGAAAATGAGTAAATTCTTGAACTAATGGTGTTGAAAGAATAACAGTGCTGAACTCAAGCAAAAGCTAAAGAGTATACTCTGGGTGAGTCCATTCATATAGAGTTCTAAACCTTGCTGTGTGTGAGTCACACTCAAAACCTAGCACTTGTGAATCTGAAGCAAGAGGTTTCCACGAGTTCAAGGGCAGTCAGGCCTGTACTGCAAGACCTTGTGTCAAAGAATAAAAAGGAAAGACATGAAAAAAAAAAAAAAAAAAAGTAAAAAGTTCAGAACCAAGCAAATGAAGATGGTACGAGTCAGGGGTCTGGGGTTGGAGAGACTGCTCAGGCATGAAGGGCGTGCACTGCTTTTGCAGCAGACCAAAACCGGTTCAGTTCCCAGAACCCGACAATTACCAACCACTTGTAACTCCTGCTCTAAGGGATCCGGCATCTGTATCCACTTGCACACAAGTAGTACACACACATGCATACTCATACACTTGAACACACATACACTCATACACACAATTAAAAAATAGTAAAAAAGGGCTGGAGAGATGGCTTAGGGGTTAAGAGCAATGACTGCTCTTCCAGAGGTCCTGAGTTCAATTCCCAGCAACCACACGGTGGCTTACAACCATCTGCAATGAGTTCTGGTGCCCTCTTCTGGCCTGCAGTCTCTGTATACATAATAAAAACAAATCTTTGAAATAAAAATATTTTTTTTAAAAAAGTCAGGGAATCAGTTTCATTCAGAGGGGCTAGTGACTGAGTAAGGACATAAAGGGGCCTTTTTGGAGATGGCTTCCTTTGTTTTGTTTTAGATGGGAGACTGTTGTGCCCTAGGCTGGCCTTGTATTTGGTATGTAGACAAAGCTGGTCTTAAATTTCTGATCCTTCTGCGGATGCCTCACAAGTGCTGGGATTATAGGTGTGTACTAAATAACCAGCCTTTTTTATTTATTTGTTTGGTTTCATTTGGTTTATTTCCCCACTCAACGCCAGGGTTTCATTTGTTTTAGACAAACGCTTTAGCAACTTTGTAGCCCAGGCTGGCCTTGAACCTTTGATCTTCCTGATCACTGTGTTCCCTATTTAAAATGTATTTAAAATGTAACCCTCTGTGCATCCCTGCGTGGGTGTTCCCTCCCCCTCCCCCTCCCCTGTGTGTGTGTGTGTGTGTGTGTGTGTATGTGTGTGAGTGTGTGTGTATTATACGCTTGTGTGAGAGGGTGTCCATAGATGCCAGAGGCATTGCCTCTCCTAGAGCTGTAGTTTCAGCTGTGTTAGCTGCCACATGTAAGTGCTAAGAACTAAACTTGGGTTTAGGGGTATGTTACCTTAACTGCTGAGACATTTCTCCAGCCCCCATCCCAGATTTTTATTTATTTAGATTTATTTATTGGTTGTTAGAGAAAGTTTCTCTGTGTAGCCCTGGCTATTCTGGAACTTACTCTGTAGACCAGGTTGACCTCAAACTCAGAGATCCACCTGCCTCTGCCTTCTGATGTGTTCCACCACCACCTGGCCCAGATTTATTTTTAAATGCAAGTAAAATTCATAAGACATGAATTTAACATGCTCTATTTTTGAGTTTCAGTTCTGATGACACAGGGTATGTTCTGTTGTGAAATCTCTTTGAGGTAAATTTTGGTGTACTGTCCAGTCGGTATCTTTGATGTTTTGATAAATATTTACTTGAAAAAGAGGTGAGGTCATCCAGATAGCTTAGTGAATAAAAGGTACTTCGAAGGACCCACATAATAGAAGGAGATAACTGACTCTCAACAAGTTATTCTCGGAACCCTGCACTCTTCTGCATAGCACATGCCTGTGTGTACACATGCACATACAAAATAAAGAAAACACATTAAAAATGTTACAAAAAAGAAGTGGGTACATGTTCTGACAGGAGTGAGTCAGCATTGTTGTGACCCAGGTTGGAGTCCTGGCCAACCTCTTTCTCACTGTGACCTCAGACAAGTCATTTCCTCCCTCTGAGCTTCCTTATTTGTAAAGGATGATAGTATCAGTCTCAAAAAGCTCACATTCAAGGGCTGGGCAGATGGCTCTGAGGTTAAACAAGAACTGTTATGGCATGGCTGGTTCACAACCATCTGTATGTCCAGCTCCACATGACTGAAGCAAGGTCTGGCTTCTGAGTATACTTACACTCCACACTGCAGGTGCACATACCCATACACAGGTACACATAATTAAAAAAAAAAAATCAAAGCTTACCTCTGAAAAAAGGTTTCCTGAGAGTTCTGTCATAGTCTGGGGAGGGGGATAGGTCCTGAATTCAAAGGGACGTTATGAATTTGTGTGGAAGACTGGGCAGAGATAAATGTACTGGACAAAGAATGACCAGTTGAGCAGACATGCCACTCTTCTCAGGCTGGAAAAATCAGGGAAGGCTTCTCTATGGAGGAAGCACGAGAACACAGAAGATTGTACTAAGTAGAAGGAACACTATAGACAAAGGCAAGGATAACAAGAATCTATAGGGCAGTGCACACATGTATTCCCGGGTCTCGTTATGTGCACACAGGAAGATTTCTTGCCACAATTTGAAGCCAGCCTGGGCTACAGAGTGGACTCTGTGTGTGTGTGTTGCGGGGGCTGCTGGATTCATGGAGTGGGAAGGATAAGGATGACTCCTTGGGCATATAGTGTTGGTAGTCACTAAGTGCCCAGGCTCTGAGGTCCCAAACTTGGTTTAATGCTCTCCTTACTGTCCCTGTCCTGAAACTCCTGCTTTGAAAAAGCGAATATTGTACAAGGTGGTGGTAGCACATGCCTTTAATCTCAGCACTTGGGAGGCCAGATTGGGTCTACAGAGCAAGTTCCAGGACAGCCAGGGCTACACAGACAAACCCTATCTCAAAAAACAAACAAACAAACAACAACAAAACCAAGAAATTATACTCTTGTGTGTGTGAGAGCTGTTGTGTTTGTTATTTTGTTGCCTGAATGTATGTATGTATGTATGTATGTATGTATGTATGTATGTATACCACATGCATACCTGTTGCCTGTGAAGGTCGAAAGAGGGCATTGAATCTTCTGGGATCAGAGATACAGATATTGTTGTGAAACACAGTGTGGGTGCTGGCAATTAAACCCAGGTCCTCTGAAAGAGCAGGAAGAATACTCCTAATCATTGAGCCATGGCTCTAGCTTTTATTTGCATATATGTTTTTGAGATAAAATCTCATATATCCCAGGATATTTTTGAACTTAGTATATATCTGATGATGACCACAGACTCTCGATTCTTCTGCCCTTTGCCCCTGAGCCCTGGAATTATAGGTGTGCTTCATCATGCCTGATTTATGCAGTGTTGTATGGAGATGGAATGTGCTAGGTAAGTACTCTACTACTGGATTACACCCTCAGCTCTATTTTTATTTATTTATTTGTTTGTTTTTGAGACATGGTTTCTTTGTGTAGCCCTGGCTGTCCTGAAATTCACTCTGAAGACCAGGCTGTCTAGAACTCAGAGATATTCTTGCCTTTGCCTCCCAGGTACTAGGATTAAAGGCATGCTCCATGACCGAGAGGTGGGAACCTGCCTTTTTTTTTTTTTTTTTTTTTTTTTTTTAAGATTTATTATTGTGTACAGTGTTCTGTTTGCATGTCTGTCTGCAGGCCAGAAGAGGGCATTGGATCTTATTATAGATGGTTGCAAATCACCATGTGGTTGCTGGAAATTGAACTCAGGACCTCTGAAAGAACAGCCAGTGCTTTCAACCTCTGAGCTATCTCTCCAGCCCCCAGGAACCTGTTTTTAAATACTGCTGTCCCTGGCTACTTTTTCTCTAGGCTTTGATTTCTCACTCCCCAGCAGGAAGTTCTAGGGTTGCCTCCAAATCATCATTTTATACTAAAATTCATTTATTTGTTTTTGTTTTCTTGATTCTGTCGTAGAGGTTAGCTTCCAGCCTTGGTGGGAAACAAAATATAACGGTTCATTTTCAATACAAAAGTCTTTTAGATGGGCTTGGGTTTCAGATAAATAGGAGGCATTGGGTTCCTTGTCCAAACAGCTTGTGCCTTCTTGTGTGGCCTTTTGGCTAACCTTTTCAAACCAAATGTTATCTTGGGATTGGAGATACAGGCAGCTTGCTACATTATGACTAAGATCATACATTGAAAAATGGAGGAAAGGACTTTTGAATAGAATCAAATAAAATAAAAAAAGACAGTTTTTCTCCTAACTCAGCATCCTTGCCATTTTTGTTGGGATTTGACCTTGCAAGGTCATATATAAACTGCTCCCCTTTCACTTTCCATCTCTGGTGCTCATTGTTGTGACATGGCAGTTGCAGTACCCACAACTTCAAAGCAGTCCTGCTCCTTGGAGCTCCCAATGCTACCATTATGCATGTGAGCTCCACATCCAGCTTTATTTATTCTGTCATGCTGGAGTCAGGATCAGGAGCCTTGGCTGGGCGGTGGTAGTGTACACCTTTAATCCCAGCACTTGGAAGGCAGAGGCAGACAGATCTCTTGTGAGTTTGAGGTCAACCAGAGTTAGCTCCAGGACAGCCAAGACTACACAGTGAGGCCCTGTCTTGAAAAAATAAACAACAAAATAAAAATAAAAAAAAAAAAAAGGGAATGCTTCTTGTCAAGTAGGTTCCCTCTACTGCATTTTGGTCTGAGTTGACTTTTGAGCAAAGCCAAAGTGAGACGATGTTCACAGAGATTTCTTTTCAGAGGTCCCTTTATTGGAGGTCAGGGAACATTCAGAGCATCATCTAGGATAGCACCTCCTGAATCTCCAAGGTTCCCCCAGAGGAGTTCTTAATTTTCAGCCTGGAAGAGATAAGAGAATATGAAACTTAGGGTGTATGAATGGTTGGATCTGCCCTCCTTGCTATGGAATCTTGGATATGGGACAGGAGAGGGGCCCAAAGTGGAGGAGTGGATGAAAAGCTGACTGTAGCTGGGTGAACATCCGTAATCCAACACTTGGGAGACTGAGGCCAAAAGATATTGAAAGTTCAAGGTTAACATTGGGCCAAACGTGGTGGCCCATGCTTTTAACAGTTAATCCTAGCATTTAGAAGGCAGAGGCAAGTGGGTCTCTATGAATTTGAGGCTACATAGTGGAAACCCTGTCTCAAAAAAGAAAAAAAAATCCAGGTTATACCAATCCCTATTAAAACAAAATCAAAGCAAACAAAATCAATCTCAAACCTGTCTGTAGGCAAGGGCAGGCAGATAAATAGCTTAATGAAAAGGAGTAGAAAGAAGCAGAGTGGCAAGATGAGTAAAGGCTGGAGGATAAGAAGTTCAAAATCATCTCTCCTGGGCTTATCTTGTCTCAAAATGGGAGCCTTGTCTCAAAATCAAAACAATAGCTGGGGAATGGCTCAATCTGCAAAGGGTTTGCCTTGCAAATGTGAGGATCCCCAGTTTGATGCCCAGAACCCAAATAAAGATGCTGGCCAGAGTGGTAACTTTTAACCCCAGCACTGGGCATCTGGAGACAAGAGGATCTTTGGAGCTGACTAGCCAGCAAGCCTAGCCTAGCCTATTTGGTGAGCTTCAGGCCAATGAGAGACCCTGTCTCAAAAAAGTAGGTGGCTTTCCTGAGGATAACATGGGAAATAGTACTAAATACCATAGACCTCAGAACACACACATTCACACACACACATAGACATGCATTAAGAAAGAAAAAAGAAAAAAAGGAAGTAGCAGTTAGATGTGATATACTCGGACCATGCAATCTCAGCACTTGAGGCAGAGGCCACTGTGAGCTAGTGAGTTCAAGGCTAGTCTGGGCTAGACTTCAAGACTTTGTTTAACAAGGAAACAAAACAAGACACAGGTAATGAGACTGTCCTGGTGTGGACAGTTAGTGCTTGAAGTCAGAGGCTAGGATAAAGCTTTTAGACTGATGGTGCTGGCTGGCTATGTCTAGATTGCTCTAATGTAATAGTCTTCAGGAGTCTTGGCAGGAATCCTACACAACAAAATAAAACCCCAAGAATCTTCAGGAGTCAGAAGCTATCCAGAAACCTTAGGGTCAAGATGAGCAGAGGAAAACAACACATGGGTAGGGACTGGATTGATGTTATATGGTAAAGGGTCCCAGTTTAGGTTAATTATTGTTGTGTAAACAGAAGGGTTCTGAATGGGAGGCTGGAGTGAGTTCTAGGCTGGGTGGCCAGGGATAAGGTAATATAGGCAGAAGGGTTTTATCTTGGGCATCATCATAAATTAATAAAAGATGTCATAGGTTCGGTAGTAAGGACCTAAGACAAATTGCTCCTCAGATGAGAGCTTTATTTGAGTAACATCAGGGCACAAACAATTGTGATAGGGCCCTGAAGAGAGAAACTTGAGTTTCAAAACACCCCAGGAGTTCCTGGCTGAAATATTAGGGGTGAGTGTGGAGCTTGGGAGGTAGGAGTGGGTATTCACACCACGTGGTCTACTGCCAAGAGGCAGGAAAGTAGTCAAGCACTAGATAAGAAGGTTTTGTTAGGTGGGCAGTAGTAGCACACGAATAGCCGTGGATGTCTTTGAGTTCCAGGCCAGGTTGGTTTAGGACAGCTAGGGATACATAGAGAAACCCAGCCTCAGAAAAAAACAAAACAACAAAACAAATGAAAAATCTTCCCTGAAGGAAAGAATTAGGGCCCCGTCATCAAGGTTGGTTAGATGGAAGCTTAAACAAATGGTGGGGGGCAAGGTGGGGGGACAGGACTAACCAACACAGCTGCCAAAAATTGCCCAGAGGGGATTGTCCGCTAGTGAGATGCCAGCACGTCATGTAGGGGGTTGCAGCTTTCATGACTCATCACCCATGCTGAGGTGGCCATTTCCATGGCACAGCTGTTTTTAAGTCATCCCTGATCCTGTAAGGAACCCCTCATCCATACTCCTTTAATTAAGCCGAATAAAAACAACCAAGTTGGACTTTATAGGAATTGTTACTTTGGAAGGCTCTCTACTTGAGGTGTGTTCCCCCGCCCCCGGAAGTCTCTCATAACACTTGGACATGAGTGTCAGAGAGCATCAGAAAGGCAACAGTGCTCTGCTATACAATTTCGGAGAGACTTTCGGTGGGTGTGGCCTGATTTGGGAGAGAGAGCCGCGCAGCTGAAGGTCAGACTGAGATTATAAGTCAGAGGGGTGCCAGCAGAGGTGGTAGCAGTTAGGCAAAAGTCAAGCTGGCTGGGGCAGGGCCAAGGCTAAATAGAGAGGACAGATGATGCCATGGGCAATGACTGAAGGCTGGGCCTGGCTCATGCTTTGAAGGTGCAGGGATGACAGGCTAAATTCAGCACATGGACAGGCAGACTCACCTCTGCGAAGTGAGGCCAGGTGCGCAGCAGGTTGAAGAGCGCATCCCCAGGGCAGTCGCTGTGCACTAGTTGACGGTGGCCCAGCAGCTTGTAGTCTGGCTGCAAGTGGCCTGCGCGAATGGCACAGCTCGGGAGCAAGTCGCGCACCGTGTTCAGTGCCGTGTCTCTGGGCAGTGACCCAGTGTAGTTGCCCACGAAGGCCACGCCGAAGCCGCGGGAGTTATGGCCTCGTGTATGCGCACCCACCCAGTGCCAGCCGCGGCCCTCGTACACATAGCCGTCAGAGCCTACCACGAAACTGCAGAGGGGGTGGGACAGAAGTGTAACAGGATGGTTACGCCCCTTACCTGGCCACGCCCCAGATCCTGTCCCTATGTCACGTGACACCAAGAGCTGTACAGTGCTTCTATTTCATCCAATTCAGTCATTTGAGCACCACGTGCCACTCCAGAAACCGTTCTCTCTTGCAGAATTGTGGGGAATTCCTTAATCATTGTATTCAGAGAAAGAAGCAGGCAGAACTCTGAGTTCGAGGCCAGTTTTCCCCACATAGTGAGCTCCTGGCCCAACTATGAGACTTTGTCTTATTAAAACAAATAAATAAAATCAGCTGATAGACAGTGGCACACACCTTTAATCCCAGCACTCAGGATGCAGAGCAAGTTTGAGGCTAACCTGGTTTACAAAATGAGTTCCAGGACAGCCAGGACTACACAGAGAAACCCTGTCCCTAAAAACAAGCAAAAAACTTTACCTTTTCTGAATCCACCCCTAAGAACTGGCCAAGTCCCCTTTCACCTTTCTCCCCTCCCCATCCCTTACCGGATTCACAGTCCCACCCCAGTCCGGGACCTTGTTTTTCATCTCGACCACATTTTGGTTCTTGACCATGCTCACTATGAACTCCTACTTCTACTTTCCAGTCTCCTCTTGTTTTACTCCCTGCCTTCCAGACTCCCAAAGTGGCCTAGGCCAGGTCCACCTGTAGCCAATGTCATCCCAGTGTCTCTCGTTCTGGTGGAATCGCTGCATGGAGCGCATATTGGCAGCGCAGCTCTGGAAGGTGGTACAAGGTGGCGCTGGCACGTAGGTATGATGCACATATAAGAATCTGAGCGGCAGCTGGAGTGGCGTTGGGTTGCCTCGATAGGGTGCGGCTCCCCAGCGGCAGCGAGGGAGAATGGCTGGGCATCCTTCAGGAGCAAGGGAGATTCTGATCATTAAGCATTTCCTGTTGGAAGACTGAATTTCTATTAAAATAAACCCGTGGGCATCCCTCCAGTCTTGAGGATTTGGCAAGAGTCTAGTTTTAGTTCAGGGAGATGGCTCAGACGGCACACACATGGCAGATAGATAGAAGACAAACAGTCTTGGAATCTGCTATATGTCCCTCCACTTCCAGGAGAAAGCCAAAAAGTGTGAGTATGATGGTGCATCCCTCTTAATTCCAGCATTTGAGAGATTAAGGAAGCAGGCTTGCAAATTCAAGACCAGACTGGGCTATGTAAACAATTTTTTTTTTCCCAATAGAATAGGTTTAAAAAAAAAAAAAAAAAGAGTCTTCATGTGTTGACTTTCAATTGTGTGCTACTGTGTGTGTGTGTGGGGTGGTGGTGGTGTTTAGAGTTTTGGGTCTCATGAAGCCCTGGCTGATGGGAGATGTCATTTTGGATATGTTTCTCTTATTGGTCGATGAATAAAACACAGGGCCATAGGGCAGCAAGATAGGTGGGTTTAGGAGATATGGAGGATTCTGGAAAGTGTAGGCAAAGAACAGTTGCCATGTGATCCCAGGATGAGGGAACTCAAGTGAGGTGTTCTCCAGTAAGAGAAGACCATGTAGAAATACTTACATTAATAGAAATGGGTTAATAATTAAGACAGAGCTAGCCAATAAGAAGCCCTAGTCACTGACCAAGAGTTTCATAATTAATATAGTGTCTGTGTGTTCATTTGGGGCCCAAGGGCCACAGGACATGCTGGGCCAGAAAGCTCTGTAACACCGGGCAATGCTTGACATATATATATATCTTGGTCCTCTGGCCTCTACCTCTTAAGAGATGGATTACCAGCATGTACCTCTACTCACATTTTACTGTAGTGGTAGGGACTGAATGCAGCATTTTATGCATGTACGCTCCCAACCCCTCTTTTAAAAGAATTAAATCAGATAAACTCCTTATTTATTCTTCAAGGACCAACTCTTGCATTTCTTTGACCAGATAGCTGTCCCTATCTACAGACTCTGCTGTCCCCCCTGGGTTTCCTGGGCCTTGGATCCCACTGGGAGTGTATGTTTATGAGGGGCCAGGGGAACTCCTTACCTAGGAAAGTCTCAATGAATTCCTTGGTAGCAAAGGTGGCTACCTGAGCCAGCTCATCTTGGCTCATGTTCTGCAACTGTGGATGTCCTGGCTCTAGCCTCTGCAGCAGGACAAGAGCCTCCCGTACCTGCTGGGCCAGGGTAGGAACTGAAGTCAAAGCAGCCCCGTTCTGCCTTCGGAAGTTACTCCGGAACCTTGGATCTCCAGCCACTCCAGCTCCATAGTACTCTTTCAGCAGGTGGCTGAGGGGTGGCCGGGGCTTAGAGACCCGGCTCAAGTGGTCCCCAAGCAGAGCTCCATCCAAGGCACCATTGAGGAAAGCCATGGTGAGCCTGGATGCCTTGGGGTCCAACAGTGTGAAGACCCTGTGGGCAGAAAGCGGGTTCCAGCAACCCTCAGTTCCCAGGCCTGGAGGACTTGGAGTCTGGGAACTATTGAGGAACATTAGACTTAGGTCTCTGGCCAAGGTGATTGCCAGGAGTCTGTCCACAGTAGTGGGAGTCTTGGCTTTGTCATTTGGTAAAGTGGCTCCAACATCTGTAAGAGAGGCATTTGTGGAGGCATCCATGAGTCCTGGAGCGATGGCTCCAATATTTGTCAAGATGTCTCCAGCATTACAAGGCGTGGCCAGACACTCTGAAGACAAATTGGCGACAGTGTGCTCTTGCAAGCTGGCCTCTAGCCCAACCAGTAGAGGCTTCACAGCTACAGTGGAGCCATCAGGTGCCAGCACCACTCCGTATTCCTGCCCATCTTGTACATCATGTCGGGCCACCTCGGAAATCAGGGCCTGAAGCTCTGGGCTCAGTGAGTGGGGATCTGGCTCCAGAGTGTTGTGGCTCGGTGCTATCTGCAGCAAGTGCTGATGAAGAGAATTGTGGGGGCTGGAATTACCAGCTGACAGAATCCATGCAGAGGCAGTGCCACTGGCCTCAGTCACCAGCATCTTTTGCTCAAGCTCAGCAAGGGCCTGGATGATGGAGTCCATGACCAGGGGTAAGGAGGAGGCTGTAGGAGGGAAGAATGCATCAGCTCAGCAACCCAGGTTCACTTGTTCCTGAACCTCTCCCTGTTCAGGTCACATTTTCCTAATGTCCCTGCCTCTCCATCTGTCACCACTGTGGCCAGCACTACTGTTGCATAGAGGAGGAAACTGAGGCACCCAGACTATGGCCTGTTGGTGAAGGAGGTTGAACTGTCTGTGAACACTGGGGAGCCATGGCAAGATTATGAGCAGGAGAGAGGCCTGGTCAGGTTGGCGTTTGTGGTGGTTTAAGCAGGAATATCCCTCATAGGCTTACATATTTGAATGCTTGGTCTTTAGGGAGTGGTGCTACTTGAGAGGGATTAGGCGGTGTGGACTTGTTAGAATAAGTATGGCCCTGATGGAGGAAGAGTGTTACAGGGAGTAGGCTTTGGGGTTTCAGAAGCCCCCGCCAGGCCCGGCGGCGGCTTTCTCTCTTCTTCCTGCTGCCTGTGGATCTTAATGTAGAACTCTCAGCAACTCCAGCATGGTGTGCCACCATGCTTTCCACCATCCTAATAATGGACTAAACCTCTGGAACTGTAAGCCAGCTCCAATTAAATGCTTTCCTTTATAAGAGTTGTTGTGGCCATGGTACTTATTCATAACAATAGACTAAAACATCATTCTAAGATTGTTGTTTGGGCTACTACATGGAAATGTATTTTCAAGGTGCTGGGATAACCAAGGGCAGACAGCAGAGAGGTAAGGGAGTAATATGACTGGTGCTATAGTGTTGGCAATGAACAAAAGCATGGAGAATTTCTATGTATGTAGGGGCTGGAGAGATGGCTCAGAAGTTAAGAGAACCTGGGTTTAATGCCCAGCACCTACATAGCAGCTCACACCCATCTGTAACTCCAGTTTCAGGGTTTCTGATACCCTTACATAGACACACATGCATCCAAAGCATCAATGTACATACATAAAATAAAAATAAATTATTTAAAAATTATTATTCTTTTAAGTTTATTTTTAATTGTGTGTGTTGGGGTACTTGCATGCGGAGGCCAGAGGTTTTAGATATACTGAAACTGGAGTTACTGGTAGCTGTGCATTATCCAGTGTGGGTGCTGCATGGGTCTTCTGCAGCAGTGTTACACTGTCTTAACCACTGAGCAATCTCTCCAGCTCAGACAGTTTTTGCTGACAGATTAGAGTTGGACTGTTTTAGAAGGAAAAGTATATTGAAGGATGTCCAAGGGTAATGTAGCAGTTTTCTCTAATTAGAGGCTTCTTACTAAGGCTCAGGAAATAACACAACTTAGAAGTCTCAGGAAACTCCTAAAACCTACAAAATTTAAGGGGCTCCTCTCCCAAGGTTATATAAACAATAGCAACTGTAGGGAAAAAGGGCCCCTCCCACCAGCCAAGCTGCCTGCAGGTTCAGTAGGAAGCTACAGGAATGCAACTTTTGTGAGAAGTCATTAATGCTAGGGACAGGCTTTTTGGTGATGCAGCTGCATTTGAGTCACCCATATTCCTATAAGAAACCCCAATAAACTCAATGTTTTTTTTTTGACCTAGATTTAAATGGAATAATGTCTTTGGTCCACCATTCATACCCTACTGGTGGCATAAGATGTTAATTTTCACTTCAGAAGTAGTCACATGACACCAAGGAAGCTGAGTATGATGGCTCATGCCTATTATCCAGCACTCAAAAATGCTGAGGCAGGAGGACTACCAAAAGTTCAAGACTTGAACTACACAGTCCCAACCCATCCTGCCTACCAAGTGAGACCTTGTGTCAGGCAAACAGACACACAGATGGATGGACAGACAAACAACTCAAGGGGAGGAGGAGAATGGGTTTTCCCTTTTCAAAGAAAAGGAATCCAGATGTTAGGTTACCAGGTCCACTGGGGACCTAGGGGTTGTTAAATAATTGCCAGTATTTAAACATTTATTATGTGCCAGAGATCACTCCAAGTGACAAATATAACTTATTCAGTCTTCACCAAACATTATAGGGAATGTCTCATTAGCTTCCTGTCACAGGGAAGCATCTGAAATGGGGAGGACATGTTAGCTGCATCAGGTTACAGAGCTAGGAAGTGCAGGAGATACAGTTTGAATCTAGGAAGGTAAATTGTTTTGTTTGTTGCAGGGGCTTGCTATATAGTGCAGGCTGGCCTGTAACTCATTATATACCCCAGGCTAACCTCAAACTCATGGTTCTCTTGCTTTAGTCTCTCATGTTCTGGGGATACAGACAAGTGTTTCCACACCCAGAGGCTCCATGTCATTTCAATCACTATATCCTAGTGATTGGAATCTATGCTCCTCCTTGGTCAATCCATTCTGTAACTTTGTTTTTTTTCTGCTTAAATTATCCCATCTTTTCTGCTTCTCAATCAAACCCAGCTCTCTCTCCTCCCATCTTAGTTGTGTGAGTCCCTTCTTCAGGAAGCCACCCTTAATTTTGCCCCCAATTCTCCTCTCTGGCACCCTTTCCTTGACTCTACAAGAGCTGGAAACGTGTGGTGTCCTAATGGCAGTTTACTGAGATCTGGAGCCTTGCCTGGCCAATGTTCAGCAAAGCAAGCACCCCTCCCCTACCAGGGCTCTGCCTTTGGACTCACCTGTCCCTGTCTCTGGCCACAGTAGCAATGGAAGCAGGATCCAGAAGACACCCCTGGCCTTCATCATTGTGGGGTCCAGTTCCAGGGCAGAGGCCAACAGAGAAGCTCAGAGGAGCTGGGAGGAGAGGAGAGTGAGAATTGACCTGTTTTATCAAAGTGCAGCAGGACAACACGCTCACCACAGTGGACTGAGTGTGGGAGTAGAGTGTCTGGGTCAAGGTTATTTGGGTCTCAAAGTCTCCCCCATCCTGTTCTGTCCCCGCCCAGAGTGACATGATGGGTCAGGAAGAAAGATCTGTGATGTGCCAAGAGAAGCCTGCAGACTAGGAAGTTCAAACTCTAGAAACTTTGGGGTCCCCTTAAAAAAGATAATTATTTTTTTCCAGTGCTGGAGATTAAATCTAGGGCCTTATGTATGCTAGGCAAGCACTGTATCTTTGAACCATATCCCCTGCCACCCCCCTTTACATTTTATCTTAAAAGGGTTTAGTTAGTTCAAGGCCAACCTTATCTACATAGTGAGTCTCAAGGCAGCCAGGGCTATGTAGAGAGACCCTGTCTCAAAACAACAACAAAACCAACAACAACAACAATAAAAACCCACTCCTATGTTTAAGCATATGCCTTTAGTGGCATATGCCTTTAATCCCAGCAGAGAAAGGTGGGTCTTCAAGTTTAAGACCATCCTAGTCTACAGAGTGAGTTCCAGGACAGCCAGGGCTACACAGAGAAACCCTGTCTTGAAAAAGAACCCAAATATATAAATATACTTGTAAATTTAAATTTGAATGTGTTATTATTGTATGTGTGAGTAGAGTGTGTGTCCATGAGATGAGTGTGGATATGTGCACATACCATGGTGTGCAAGAGGACAGCTTTGGGGAGTCAGTCTTGCCTTCCGCTTCAATATCTAGAGATAGAACTCAAGCTGTCAGGCTTGCACCAAAAAAAAAAAAAAAAAAAAAAAAAAAAAAAACAAAACAAAAACCTTTACCCACCAAAACATCTTGTTAACTTGTATTTGTATGTATGTGGGTTTTTGTTCATTTGTTTGTTTGTTTCTTTTTTAAGACAGGTTATCACTATGTAGCCCTGGATGGCCTGGAACTCAGAGATTCACCTGCCTTTGCCTCTGGAGCACTGGATTCAAAGTTGTGCACAGCTGCCACCACCACCACTGGGCTGTCTGTGGGGTTTTGAATCAGACAGCAATGCTTATGAAAGACAAAGAAGGCATTGGATCCCTTGGAGCTGGGGTTGCAAGCTGTTGTGAGCTATTTGATGTGGGTACTGGGATCTGGATTCAGGTCCCCTGCAAACAAGTCAGTGCTCTTAACTACTGAGCCTTCTCTCCAGCCCCAAATCACGGTTACATGTAGTTTTCTCTGCCAGCCTAGTCCCAGAGCCACATCAGCCCCAAATAACACACAGAGACACTGTATTAGATATAAAACTGTTGGCCTGTTACTAGAATTTCTTATCAGCTAGCTGTGTCTTAAATATTAACCCATTTCTATTAATCTAAGTGTTTCCATATGGTCTTATCTTACTGGAGAGAGGGTTTTGATCTCTTCCCTCAAGTCTTTACATCTTAAATCTCCTCACAATATCTTCCAGAATCCTCCTTGTTTCCTAGTCCCACCTATCTTGCCTTCCTATTTGCCAACAGTGCTTTATTCATTAACCAATAAGAGAAACATATTTACAGAATGACATCTCCCATCAATTCATCTTTTTTTCCTTTGAGATAGTATCTCAGTAGCTCATCTGGTTTTGAGTTCCTATTCCTCCCTTTCCACTGCCCCACATTACTGGGATTAAAGGTGTGTGCCATCATACTGGTATCTTTTTATATCTTATTTTGAGACAGGGTGTTGCTATGTAACCTAGGCTTGCCTCAAACTCAGGGTCCTCCTACCTGAGACTCCTGAGTGTTGGGATTATAGACATGTACTGCTACACCCAGTTTAAGTTCTGTACATTCTTGGGAGTGATGCTTTGACATCACTCTTAGTACACTCTGTCCTGTCTCAAAAGTGACAGCTCTGTAGAAGAATCTCTCTGTTGCCTGGTAAGACAGACTGAGCTGGGCAAGGTGGACACTTATTTCTGTTATCTGAGATTTTCCCCTTCATTTCTCATTCCCTTTCTTCTTTCTTTTCTTTCTTTTTGCTTTCTTTCTTTCTTTCTTTTTTTCTTTCTTTCTTTCCTTCTTCTTCCTCTTTCTCTCTCTCTCTCTCTCCCTTAGAGGCCTTGCTATGTAGCTCAAGAACTTACTATGTAGACCTGGCTGCCCTCAAACACAAAGTTTCTACCTCCTGAGTACTAGAATTAGAGGCACAAACCATCACACCCAGAGATATGAACAGTTTTGAAGGAAGAAAGACAACTTTTGGCTTACAGGTTTGGTCGTTGTAATCCTTATTCAGTTGGCCTGACTGCTCTGCATCTGTGAGGAGAGAGGAATGTATGGTGGAGGAAGCTACTTACCTTATAGAAGCTGAGATGCAAGAACGGAGAGAAAGGAAGGGGCAGGGTCCCTCTAAGTGACTTCCTCCCACTAGCTCACTTGTCTTAAAGCACAACACATGCTGAGCACCCAGCCTTGAACATGTGGGACTTCTGGGAACTTTTCACATCCACATTTTAGCAAGCAGAGAGAGGAAGCCTGTGGTTAGTGCCACGCCTACCTCCTGTGCCACACCCCACACTCACACAGGATGCTGGAGAGCTTGGGGTCTTCCTCTTCTTCCTCCTCTGCTTTTAATGCACCACCCCTACCCCTGTGTGTATGCACAAGTGCCATAGTGCATGTGTGGCAGAGGACTGGAAATGGATTCTCTCCTACTATGTGGGTCCCAGTGGTGAAATGCAGGTCATCAGGCTTAGGGACAAGTGCCTTTAGCCTTTGAACCATTTCACTGGCCCCACTTTTTAAAAAATCTGAGTGTATAAGTCCATGAATCGTGTGTGTGTGTGTGTGTGTGTGTGTGTTTGTATGTGTGTGTGTTCATGTGTACTTACATGTGTGGTGTATGCACATGAGTGCACACCCCATGTGTGCACATTCCCAGGTGAGAGGAAAATATCAGTATTTTCCTCTATTCGTGTCTGCATTATTGCCTTTCGACAGGGTCTCTCCCTGAACCAGAATGTCATTGTAAGTGTTTGGCTGCAAGCTCCCAGGACCTGCTATCCATCCCTGCTTCAAATGCTGGGTTTACTGGCTTTTTAATATGGTGAAAGGAAGTTCTAACTCTGCCTCTCATGCACGAGTGCTCTGACCCATGGAGCCATCTTCCCAGTCTCCGGTGTTTTGTTTCTTGAGAAAGGGTCTGGCTTTGAACATAAAGCTTTCGATAGAATTACAGAAATGAACTACATGCCTGGTCCTCGAAGGTTGCTTCCTCCCAGCCCAGGTCCAGTCCCTGATTAAACAAAAAGCAGGGCTCTGGTTTCATCCTAGGGACCCACCTGGGTTGGTAGTGTGGGATCTGTCCTCTCCTCTGGGTGCTGACGTCTGAGACCTGCTGAATGCTCCTGTCTCTCTTCACTTCTTCCCCTTCCAGGCTGTCCTAGAACCTCTTACATAGCCTAGGTTGGTCTGGATCTAGGTTGAACCTCCTGCTTCCTCCTAAATACTGGGATCCCAGACCAGATCCAGCTCCCCTTTATTCTGGTGGGGGCGGGCTCCCCAAGGCTGGGCTTCCTTTTGGCTTCCCACCCTCTAACCAGCTTTACAACTAAGAGGCGCCCCCACCAGGCTAGGGACTCATCCTGAGGCAGGTCCCAGGCCATGGGGAAGCCCGGACTGAGCCAGACTTGGAATTCCCCAGGGACTCACCCCAGGGCCTGGTCACCTACCAGGTATTCTTATTCATGTTTGCTAGTGAGTGTTCTCTCTCTTGCACTCCCCAGCCCCACCAGGGTGTCATGTAGCTCAGGCTATGTAATTCCCTATGTAGCTAATAGTGACCTTGAATTTATGGCCTTCAGCATCCAAATGCTAGGATTATAGGTATGATCTACCACAGCTAGTTTACGTGGTGTTGGGGATCAAACCTAGGGATTCCTTCATGCTAGGCCATCTCTCTATCAACTGAGCTGCACCTTCAGGTCCAGTTATTCTCTCTAGTGAGCTATGATCACCCTGGACAAAGCAAGGGACACACAGAAAGGGCTCAGAAGGCAGATCACCGAGGTGTGGAATTGAGTGGGCTCTGCTTCTCAGGGCCTTTAAGCCCAGGTTTCCAGAGATTTAGAAGTGGGAGGCTTTGGCCCGCTGATGTATCTGAGTGGAGTCAGAGATGAATCAGCAGGTTAAGGCACTTGTTAACAAACCAGAGGGCCTGAGTTCAATCCCTGGGACCCACAAGATAGAAGGAGAGTACAGCCTTCTCAAGGCTGCCCTCTGACCTCCATATGAGTCATAACATGTGTCCCTACCTCCACAAAATAAATGTATATATAGTCAAATACATGTAACTTCAAAACAAAGTATGTAGGCTTCTCCCAGGGCAGACCCTAGGGTGAAGCTTTTGCTTTGGTAGCTCTGATTAACACCAGTTACCAAGACTAATTGATTTATTTTACATTTTATTTATTTATTTTTTTTGTGTGACCCTGCCCACCAAGTACTAGATTAAAGGTGTACCCCATTACACCTGGTTCTTCCTGGTTTCTTGAGATAGGGTCTTATTATAGAGCACTGACTAGCCAGCCTGGTATTTGATACATAGCCTAGACTGGTTTGCTCATGGCAACCGTCCTTCATAAACCTCTTTTTTTGACTTTTTGAGACAGGGTTTCTTTGTATTGTTTTGGAGCCTGTCCTGGAACTAGCTCTGTAGATGAGGCTGGTCTTGAACTCAAAGAGATCTGCCTGCCTTTGTTTCCCAAGTGCTGGCATTAAAGGCGTGCATCACCAACAACTAGCCTTCATAAACCTTTTGAGTGCTAGAACTACTGGCATTCACCAAAATACTTAGGTTTATCTTCGTTTCCTCCCTTCATCTCTCTCTCCTTTTCTCCCTCTATCTCTCTTACAATATGTACTGGGAATTGAACTCAGGGTCTTGCACATGCTAAGCAACTGATCTATCATTGAGCTATGTTCTCAGCCCTTTTAATTAAAAACAAGTTTTAGTTAGGTGTGGTGGCACAAGTTTAATACTAGCACTCAGAAGGCATATGCTCTGCTATGAGTTCAAGGCCAGCCTAGTCTGCATAGTGAGTTTCAAGACAGCCAGGGCTACACAGTGAGAACTTCTTTCAAAAAACTTGTGTGTATGTGTGTGCATATATATATGTGTATCTTGATGTATATGTTCATATGGGTGTGGACATGAGTGTGTAGATGCACATGCAAGTGTGTGTTCCTGCATGTAGAGGTCAGAGGCTGACATAAATTATTCCTCAATTGCTCTCAAATTACTTTTTGAGATAGTGTTTCTCAGTGAACTTACAATTTGTAGAGTCAGCCAGGCTGGCTAGCCAAGGAGCTCCAAAGATATGCCTGTCTCTGCTCCCCTAGTTTCGGAATTACAGACAGGAGTCATCATGTCTAACTTTTAGAATGATGCTAAGGTTCTTATGATTTTGTGGTAGAGACTTTACTGACTAAACCATTTTCCCAGTGCTTTCTCTTTCCCTCTCTCTCTCTTTCTTTCTCTCCCCCCCTCTCTCATATTGAGATAGGACTTTACTGGGTTGACCAGGCAGACTTGAACTCATTCTGTAGCCTAGACAGCCCTTGAACTGTCAGTCTTCTGAGTCAGCCTCCTTAGTAGCTGGAGTTAATGACATGAAACATTAGATCCGACTTTTTTGCTTTCTTTGTCTTTGCACACCTCACATAGCTCAGCCTGCAGGCCTGTCCTCTTCTCTTTTCTCTTTTCTTTAATATTTTTATGTATGCTATTTATTTTGCCATGGTGTGTGTGTGTGTGCGTGTGTGTGTGCGCGTATGTGTGTATACATGAGTGCATATAGGTTAGAGGACATCTTGTGGGAGTTGATTCTTTCATTTCACTAGGTGAATCCTGGTCAAACACAGGTAGTCAGGCTTGGTGACAAGCACCATTATCTACTGAGCCATTTTACTGTCTTTAGGCCTATACTTCCATATCTTATCTCTGATCAGCTCTGTTGCCCTAAGATAAGGACATGACTAGTTCTGGAGTGCCTAGGGAACAAGTAGGTACCAGGGATTGTTTGTTGAGTATGTGAAAACTTAAGTAAGAAAGGCTTCAGGGACAGGTTAGGCTGGGCTCTGAAACACACGGGCACACATGCCCACACATCAGATACCCACTCACCAACGTATATGGGCTGGGCCAGGCCTGGGTGGCAGCAGAAAAGCTGGAGATTCCATGATGAATCACCCTATCCAGCAAGCTGCCCTCCTAATTCATGAGGCTTGCCCTAAGGAGAGGTCAGCTCCTCCAGGCTGTTAGTAAGACAGGGTTTCAGGAGAAATAACCCTGATCAGAGCCTGGAGCACTAGCAAAGATTAGCAGAGCCTTGAGGCCCTCAGAAGGACCAGAGTCAGAGAAGGAACTTGAAGCAGGGCTAAACTTGGGGTCACAGTCATAATTAAAAGCATCCATTGTGGGGCTTATGAGGTGGTGCCTACTGCCAAACCTGAGTTATATCTCCAGGATGTAGGGGTTAGAAGGGGAGACTTGCATGTATACTATAGGGAACCTGCAAACACACACACACACACACACACACACACACACACACACACACACACACACACACACACACACAAAGAAAAAGGAAAGAAGGCTAGGGATGTAGCTTAGTGGTAGAGTGTTTGCTTAGCATATGCAAGGCTCTGGGTCCACTCCCCAGCCCTACAAATTCTGCCTCCTAGAAACAAATCAAGTTAAATCCCACTATGTTAACAGCCATGGTAACCACTTCATATCCCTTGACAATAATAATGAAGGCATCCAGGTTGAGTGTGTGGATGTCCCTCAGAACTAATGTGGAGGTCAAAGGACAACCTGTGTGAGTTAGTTCTCTCCTTCACAATGTGGGTTTGTCCCAGGGATTGAACTCGGGCTATTAGGCTTCGCAGCGAGGACCAGCTCAAGATTTTCAATTTGATTTTGTTTGTTTGGTTTTGCTTTTCAAAACAGGTTTCTCTGTGTATCCCTGGCTGTCCTGGAACTCACTCTGTAGATGAGGCTGATCTTGAACTCATAGAGATCCACCTGCCTCTGCCTCCCTGAGTGCTGGGATTAAAGGTGTACATCACCAGCACCCCGATGATTTTTTTTTTCTAAGTTGGGATAAGGATTCACTATGGAGACCAGGCTGGCCTTGAACTCATAGAGATCCATCTGTCTCTGCTCCAGACTGGTAGGATTAAAGTGTATGCCATCACACTCAGTCCTGGGTTGAATTTTTTTTCCTAGATTTACTTATTTATATTTTATATGTATATGTGTTTTGCTTACACGCATGTTTGTGTATCACATTCAGGTGGAGCAGAAAAGGATGTCAGACCCCTTGGAATTGGACAGTTGAGAGCCACTATATGGGTGCTAGGTATTGAACCCCGGGTCCTCTGAAAGCTCAGCCAGTGCTCTTAACCACTGAATCAACTCTTTAGCCTTTGGGTTGAAATTTGATGAAGTTTTGTTTTTTGGTTTTTTTTTTTTTTTTTTTTTTTTTCAGTGCTAGGTGTGGAGTCGTGGACTTCCTGCATGATAGGTCAGAGCTCAATTAGGGAGTCAAGTGCCCAGCCCCTCACTGGGGGCTCCAGGCTAGGGCTCTTTTCTCAAGCTATTCTCCTAACTTTTGTGTCTATATTTTAAATTCAGCTCTCAACTTTACTTACATGTATCCCTGACTGGAGTTAGCTTATGGGTTGATTGTTTTTGTAAACATTTTGGGGAGGTTGTGTGCACAAACTTTATCTATTATAACTGTGATGGTGGCACAGGCCTTTAATCCCAGCACTCAGGAGGCAAAGGCAGGTAGAGTTCTGTGAGTTCGAGGTCAGCCTGGTCTGTAGGGTGAGTTCTAGAATAGCTAGGTCTACACAGTGAAAACTTGTCTCTAAAAATCCTAAAAAAAAAAAAAAAAAAAAAAAAAAGTTTTTTTCCTAATATAAAATTACATTGTTTAAGTGGTTTTTAAATAGGTTAACTAATTTTATTTAAGTTTTATTGCTAGAAATGGAATCATCATGTCTGCTAACCATTTGCTCTTCCCTCAGAATATACCCAGTTCAAAATTTTTAGTAGACATAAAAAACAAACTTTTTTTTGGGGGGGGGTATCTTGGTCACTGTTCTATTGCTGTGAAGACATACCATGACTATGGGAACTCTTATAAAAGAAAGCATTTAACTGGGGGCTTGCTTATTATCATGGCAGAGAACATGGCAGCAGGTATGGTAGGCATGGTGCTGGAGAAGTAGTTGAGGGCTACATCCTGATCCACAGGCAGAGAGATGTGGCATGGGCTTTTGAAACCTCAAAACCCACCCCCAGTGACACATGTCTTCCATCCAGGTCACACCTCCTAATGCTTTCAAGTAGTGCTGCTCCCTGGTGACTAAGCATTCAAACATGTGATCCTGTGGGGGCCATTCTTATTGCTCAGTGGACAAAGGCACCTGCTATAAAGCCTGACAATCTGATTTCACTGTATTCCCTCCTCCACCCCACCCCCTACCCATGATGGAAGGAGAGAACTGATCCCTTAAATTGTTCTCTGATCTCCATATCCATAAGTATGCACACACAGGTATCGGTCAATAAATCAGTTAGTACAACTTAAAAAGACAGTTCAACAGTCAAGAACACTTGTTCTTGCAGAGGACCTGGGTTTGGTTCCCAGAATGTACAGGCTGGCTTACAACATCTGTAACTCCAGTTCCAGGGGATCTGATGTTTACTGCTGACCTCTGAAGGCACCAGACAGGTATGCAGTGCACAGATATACATGCAGGCAAAACACTCATGCAAATAAGGTAAAGAAATCATATGTGTATACAGGATGGTGAGGCAGCTCAGTAAGTAAAGCTGATTACCCTGAAGCCTGAAGACTTGAGTTCCATCTTGGAAAACTACATGGTGGAAGTGAAGGACTAACTCATGCAGTTGCCCTCTGACCTCCATGTGTCCCATGCACATGCCCTCACCCAATACGTAAGTAAGTAAAAATTTAAAAGTACTAATACATGGGCTGGAGAGATGGCTTAGCAGTTAAGAGCAGTGACTGCTCTTCAGAGATCTTGAGTTCAATTCTCAGCAACAATATGGTGGCTCACAACCATCTTTATTGAGATTTGGTGCCCTCTTCTGGCCTGCAGGCATACATGCAGGCAGAACACTATATAAATACGCAAATCTTTTTCTTTTTTCTTTTTTTAATAAGTGTTAAAAAAAAAAAAAAAGAGTATTGATACAGGAGCTGGAGAGATGGCTCAGAGGTTAAGAGCACTGCCTGCTCTTCCAGAGGTTCTGAGTTCAATTCCCAGTAACAACATGGTAGCTCACAACCATCTGATACCCTCTTCTGGTGTGTGTATCCATAATAAATAAAGAAATCTTTGGGAAAAAAGCCATTGATTAAAAAAATATTAACACAGAGTACTACAACTAGTCAGTGTGGGAAGAATAAGGACTTTAGAGTGTTAGGCACTAAATGGGTCATCTATGTCACACACCCTCCTCCCGGGGCTAAAGATTGCAAGAGCCAGAGGTCATGGATGACTGCCACGAAACTGTTTTCTGGACACAACAGGGGACACCTGACACACATGAACTCGTGGTGGCTGGAACTGGAGCAAGATCAAGCCAGACAAAATCCCAGCATGAAGTGGAGCAAGATCAAGCCAGACAAAATCCCAGCATGAAGTGAGGGGTGGAGGAAATCCCAGCCCTAGCTGAGAAGCTAGCTGTGGGTGACAGCTGTTGGGAGAGGGTGAGTCAGTTTTATTGGGGTTGTGGCAACTGAGAGGCTGTCCCTATATCCATGCAGGTATAGGCAGCATGTGTATGTGAAAGAATGTGAAATTGGGAAGGAATTGAAGATACTTGATCAAGACACACTGTGTGAAATTCTCAAACAGTAAAACAAAAATAATGAAAAAGATAACAAATTCCCTCTAATTGCAGTAAGGAGTTTCAGCCCTTGCCCTCATTCTGTGCACCTTGAGCCTGGGAGGAGAGGACCTCCTTTAGTCACCACGAGGACGAAATCAGGGCATAGGGATGAAATGCTTAGAGCACTGTGTGGGAAGCGATTGAGGAGCAGAACACCAGGAGAGTGTGCTCAGGGTCCTGTGTCCTACACACCTGTATCAAAGGCCCCAGCTGTGGCAGAGTCTAGCCAATCGGAGTAATCCATTTCATTAACCAGATGCCTGGACTCCCACATCTGAGGTGAATTCAAGCTCACAGTAGACCATTATTTCCACATCTGGAGTGCCCCCAGCTTCCTGCAGGCTGCCGGGCCTCGGGGCTGGGACTGGAGCCCATCTGGAGCAGCTGCCAAGCCATCTTAAGCTGGTTTAGGCCAGCCCAGAATTGAGAGGAGCCTAGAATGCCGAAGGGAAAAAAAGCTGTTGGTGTTTGGAGCTGCTGACCCTCTGCCTCCAGCAGCCTCCAACACGCAGTAGGTGGCTTGAACTGAATTTCTGGAAGGGAGGGGACAGATTTAGTCATTAGGGCACCTCAGGAGAAATTTTGTAATTGAAGATGTGGAACGTTGCGCTGACCATGATCAGGGTGCTGGGGGCCCAGGATCGGTGGGGTGAGTGGGCCTGGAGGCTGATGCTTGGAGAACAGCACCACATGCCCACAGGCTAGCTGCCATCTCTCCCTCAAGAGAGGGACGCAGAAGTTGGGTGCATTGACACTGGAGAGGGGGAGGTAGGAGGATCAGAAGTTCAAGGCCACCAGCTTCAGCTACACATTGATTCTGTTGCCATCGTGATCTGCATGAGATACAGGGTTTAAGAAACAGGGTTTCTCTGTGTAGCCTTGGCTGTCCTGGAATTTGGTCTGTAGACCAGGCTGGCCTTGAACTCACAGAAATCTGCCTGCCTCTGCCCCTTGAGTGCTGGGATTAAAGGCACATGTTACCACCTCCTGGCTAAGGCAGTATTTTTTTTTTCTTTTCAAGACAGAGTTTCTCTGTGGCTTTGGAGGCTGCCCTGGAGTTAGCTCTGTAGACCAGACTGGATTTGAACTTACAAGCATCCTAGACTGAGCCTCTACTTTTTCTTTTTTCTTCCCAAATAGTGTCTCATATAATATAGACTGTTCTTGAAGTATGTTTGAAGATAATGTTGAACTTAAAAAAAATTAAAAGAAAAAAAGATTAGCTCAGCACTTGGGAGGCAGAGGCAGGTGGAGCTCTGTGAGTTCAAAGCCAGCCAGATGTATAGATGTACATAGTGAGTTCCAGGACAGCCAGAGCTACATAATGAGGCCCTATTTCAAACAAACAAGCAAACAAACACACAAATATACAAGCAAACAAACAAGATTTATTTATTTTATATGAATGAGAGTTTTGATCACATCTATGTATGTATGTGCATATGAATGCCTGGTACTCAAGGCAGAAGGAGGGCATTATATCCCCTGAAACAGGACTTAGGGATGGTTGTGAGCCATCATTGGGTAATGGGGCTTGAACCCAGGGTCCCTGCAAGAACAACAAGTGCTCTTAACCACTGAGTCATCTTTCTGCTCCCTTTTTAAATAAAGATATTATTTATCGTTATGTTTATAGGTTTTTTTTTTTTTTTTTTTTTTTTTTTTTGTATAGCCAGGCTGTCCTGGAACTTGCTTTGAAGACCAGCTGGCCTGCCTCTGCTTCCTGAGTGCTGGGACTAAAGTTGTCCATCACTACCACCCCACTAATTAATTAAATTTTAAAGGAAAATAAATGACAACAAATTCTGGAGAGCACGTGGGGAAAGAGGAACCTTTATAAACTGCTGGGGCAGGGGTTTGAGCTGGTGCAGTCACTAAGGAAATTTGAAAAATCTCTCAAAAAACTAAAAGTGGGAATTTCATAGGATTCAGCTCCTGGGCATAATTCAGAGGATTCTAAGTCAAAATGCCACAGAGACACTTGTTCACCCATTTTCACCTAGATGTTTATTAATAGGTGAATAGATAGTAAAAATGTGGATGAGTATGTTCGTGTGTGTGTGTGTGTGAGTTTTTGAGACAGGGTCTCACTCTATAGCTCATGCTGACCTCTGCTTAGTCTTAGTTCTGACTTCACAGGTGTAAGTCTACATATCTGGCTGAAAAAAAAAAAAAAACAGTATATAACACAACACAGATTTTTCCAGAAAAAAAAAAAAAAAAAAAAGACTTCATGCCATTTCCAGGAAAATGGATAGAATGGGAGATTATTGTTTTAAGGAATGGAAGTCTGACTCAGAAAAGCAAATATCAGCAAGGGGTGATAGTGTTTGCCTGTCATCCTGCCACTTGGGAGGCAGGAGCAGGAGCATTTCCATGAGTCTGAGCCACCATGATCTGCATGGTGGTTTCCATATCAGACAGGGTAGCATAGTGAAGCTGTAGGCAAAGAGAAGTATCAGACTTTTTAAACACACAGAACCATGTGTGTGTGTGTGTGTGAGAGAGAGAGAGAGAGAGAGAGAGAGAGAGACAGAGACATAGAGATGGAGAGAGAGACAGAGAGATAGACTATAGAACATGAAAGAAGAAGGACTATTTGGGAAGAAGAAGGGGGATGGAAGACAGTAATGTGATAAATCAAATTAACCTGACTGACTTGAGTGGATGACATGACAAACCCTGTAATGTTTCCAATATGTTGAATGAAGACATATGCTAAGAAAAATCCAAAGCATACTCACAAGCTTTTTAACTTGACCCGGTAGGCTACTATATAGTCTTCAAAGTCCTTTCACAATAGCCCCCTTTCCAGAACGCCTTCCTTTCTTCTCTGGTGTCCCCAGTTCCTTTGTTTCCGGAGGCTCTGAAAAAGGCTTAGCCTTAACTTTGACAAGTTAGGTCCATGTTATTCTGGCTTCATCAACTGCAGACCATGAGTTCCTTGAGATGTAGCCCAGGACCAATGCTGAGAGCATTCAGTGACAGGGGTGATGGTGACAGGAAGCAGAGCAGGGCAAACACTACAAAGGTTCACTTCCTGAACAAAGGGCCTGCCTCTCAGCTGTGGGCCTCTCCAGCTGGGCAAAGAAAAAGTTCTAGGTCAAGATGGCCAGCCTCCTGAATTCTTCCTGTTCTCTTTCTGAGTCATTGTGCTGGGATGTGGCTTCACTGTGGGTGTATATCACCTGTGTCAGTCCTTGGCCAAAGGAAATGTGCATTAGGCTCAAGGAGACCCCAGTTTCGATACAGGCTCCCCAGCTGCCTAGGCAGAACCTTTCCTTTCTGTGTGCCTTGTTTTCTCCATCTCTACAGTGGGCACAGTAGTGTGCTTATCTCTTGGCTGTGGCAAAGGAATATAAATCTATCAACTCATTTCCCACCACTTACCTGTTACTGAGAGACATTCACAGGACAACTAACTAATAAATATTGTTTGAGACAGGATCTCATATAACCCGAGTTGATCTTCAATTTCATGTATCCTGAGACTGATCTTGCTTGTCTCCTAAATGCTTTGGTGTATAAGCATGTACCATCATACTCGATTTATTTTATTTAAAAACATTTTAAAATCTTATATTTTGGCTGGCACTATGGCTGTGGGGTAAAAGCTGTGATGACAAACCCCACGATCTGAATTCAACATCAATACTCTGGATCCACATGATGGAAAGAAAAAAAAATCAACTCACAAAAATAATTCTCTGTATACTCATATAAACAAATAAATAAAAGAGAAATTATATTTTATATAGTGTGTGTGCAAGTGTGTGTGTGGAGGTCAGAAGATAGCTTTTAGGATTTGGTTCCTTCCTTCTGCCATGTGTCTCAGAGATCAAAGTTAGATTGTCAAGCTTGGCAACAGTCACCCACAGAGCCATTTTGCCACCTTTGTTTTGTTTTCTTGAGACAGAGCTTCAAGGAGCCTGGGTTGGACTTGAACTTGTGACACTTCTGACATTCCCAAGTGCTGGGACGGCAAGCATGTGCCACCATGCACAAAATTAATCAAAGTAAAGCAAACAACTTAAAAATGTAAACCCAGCAATCAGTGACATTTAGCACACCAATAGAGTTGTGCAAGCACCACCACTTCTATCCAGAGCCAAAGCAGTTTCTCCATCCCGAGGAAACCCCAACCACAGTGCTCCTTGTCCCCATCCCTTCACGCCCAGGCAGCCTCTGCTCTGCTCTCTGTGGATCTACCCAGGCCCACATTTCATACAGATGTCACCGCACAGTGTCTAGCCTTCTGGATTTGATGTCTTCCAGTGTCACCATGCTTTCAAGGTTCAGTCATGTTGGTGCTTCGTTCCTTTCTACAGTTGCACTGTATGGCTAGATGACATTTGAGTTCTTTCTGTCCTTGCTCATCTGAGCTGTGCATCAATGAATGTTGCCATGTACATATGTTCTTACAACCCAGTGGGAGGTCTGTGTGTGTGTGTGTGTGTGTGTGTGTGTGTGTGCGTGCGTAGAGGTCAGAGGACTACTATTTTTGGGAATTGGTTTTCTCCTTCCATCACAAGGGTTCTGGTGATCATACAAAGATTGTCAGACTCGATAAAGGCCCTTTTACCCACAGAGGCATCTTGCTGGTCCTCTTTTGTTTTGTTTTTAAATACAGGAACTCACTAGGTAGCCTAGACAGGCTTTAAACCCTCAGTCCTCCAGCCTCAGCCTCCCAAGTGCTTCTGCAACCAAGTAAAACTGTGAGCCACCAGGCCTAGTTCTGTTTTGGCTTTCGTTTGTTTGTTTTTCTTCCCCACCTCTTTCTTTTTCTTTTTCTACTGTTTATTGAACCAAGTCTCATGTAGCCCAGACTGGCTTTGAATTCGCCAAGTAGCCTAGTGTGGCTACAAACACTGACCCTTCTGCTTCATCCTTCTTGAGAGCTGGGATTATAGAAGTGTGCTGCTTGGCCTAGTTTTGCCTTTAGACATTTATTGTTATTATTATTATCTGGTGTGGGCTCATGTATACATCTTAGTGTGTTTATGGGGTTAAGAAGACAAATTCTGGGAGTTGGTTCACTTTCTGACATGGGTTCCAGGGACTGAACTCAAATTGTCAGGCTTGCACTGTAAGCCCTTCTTTTTTGTTTTTGTTTTTGTTTTTTTTTAAGATTTATTTATTTATTATGTATAGTGTTCTGCTTGCATGGATCCCTCTTTCATTACATTTTATCCATTTATTTTGGACTGGCTATGTGTGCTCTGTTTGTGTGGAGGTCAGAGGATAATTTGCAAGAGTTGGTTCTCTCCTTCCATTATGTGGGGCCCAGGGATGGAATTCCTGGGCTCTAAGTGACTTTTCCCACTAACAATTTCCTTCCTGTTTCTGCCTGGCACACAGTGGCATCATTCAAGAACATGGACAATTCAGTTTCCACTGTCTCCTCTGACTTCTCCAGGCCTCCACACTCTGTCTTCTTGAGAATGCTCTTCTCTCACTGGTCTGGACTGGATACACTGACAATATTCCACATTAGATTTCCAGGTCTTCCTGGCTACCCTATCCTATTAACACAGACCCTTATCTGACATTTCTTAAGCTAATTAATTAATTAATAGATAAGGTCTCTTGTAGTCCAAGTTGTAGCCAAGGATGACTTTGAATATAGAATACTGAGATTTAATGTATGTGCCATGTGTGTACTGGTGCTTTTGGAGGCCAGAAGAAGAAGGCATGGGATCCCCCCAGAACTGGAGTTACAGATGCCTGTAGGCCTCCTGATGTGGGTGCTAGGAGCTGAAGTTGAATCAACTGCCATCTCTCCAGTAGTCTATCCCTCATCTGACTGACCCTCTGTAGTTATTATTACTATTTCCTGCGTTGGGATTGAACCTAGGAACTCATGCATGTCAGGCAGATGTTTTACCAACTGAGCTACACCCACAGCTCCCTCCCTTTAGTTTATTACTAAACATATAAAATGTCTTTCTTCTGAAATGAGTTTATAAAGATGAAGGGTTCTTCCATGCTCAGCCTCACAGCCTAGTAAGTTTTCTCAGATGGGTGATGTGTGGGTACCTTGCCCCTCTCTAGCCATCCATCACTCATAAGCTTCTTTCTTCCCTGTGGTTTCTGAGGACACGGGCCAACATCTCAAGGCATCACTCTACAATACTGCTGCCCCCTTTAACACATACTTCCATTAAACTGTCAACCCCCCCCCCACTGTAATGTTCCTCCAGGAATCTTTCCATGCCCCTTCCAGGTCTCACTGTGTAGCCCATGCTGACCTGGAACTCATCCATGTCCCTCAGATTACCAAGTGCCACCATGCTCAGTTTTTGTCTGGGTTTTTATTGCTGCTCTGCTTCTCTGGAACTGCTGCCACCCTCTCCTCGTACTGGTTTTTCTGTTCCTAGTTCTTAACCTTTCATCTCCTGGTCCCTTCTAGAAAACTTCAGCCTATAATAGTCTTCGGGCCAAAAACTTTCTGTCGCTACTAGTTGTCCTCTGACATCCCTGCATCCAATCTGTCTGCAAATCCCATTTGTTTCATCTTTGTGAAAATTCTAGAGGCAGAATTGGTTCAGTGCTGGAGTGGTTGTCTGGCATGTGCGAGGCCCTGGTTCTGTCTCTAACACTGGAAATAAAACCAAAATCAAAACCAAGAGAGCCAGGTATGGTTCCAGCACTAGGGATGCAGAGGCAGGAGACTCTCTGTGAGTTTGAGGCCAGCCTGGTCTACAAAGCAAGAGTTCCAGAATATCCAGGACTACATGGAGAAACCCTGTCTTGAAAAACAAACAAAAACAAACAATATCCACTCACTGCCTTAGGCAGACCAGGGCTAGATACTGGGAGCTCCTGTTCCTCTGTCAACTTATTCATAATTCTGCAGCCAGAGGGCGCCTGTTCCAATTTTTGCTTTAGAGCTCAGCTCAGAGCCTTGTGTAGCTCCCACCTCCCCTAGAGTGATAACCTTAGTCCAGGGCAGGTGAGATAGTGCAGAGGATGCTTTAGTTAGGGTCTTATTGCTGTGATGAAACACCATGACAAAAATCAACTTGAGGAGTAAAGGGTTTATGTCAATCACAGTTCCGTATAACAACAGTTCATCTTCGAAGGCAGTGGGGGCAGGAACTTGTAAGGGCAGGGACCTGAGGCAGGAGCTGATGCAGAGGCCATGGAGAGGTGCTGCTTACTGGCTTGCTACCCATGGCTTGCTCAGCCTGCTTTCTTATAGAATCCAGGACCAGTAGCCCAGAGATAACACCACTCACAATGGGCTGGGCCCTACCCCATTGATCACCAATTAAGAAAATGCCCCATAGGCTTGCCTACAGGTGGATCTTATAGAGGCATTCTCTATATCTCTGTCTCTGTCTCTCTCTTTCTCTGCCTTTGGAGACAGGTTTTCTTTGTGTATCCTTGGATGTCATGCAACTTGCCTTATAGATCTGCCTGCCTCTGCTTCCTGAGAGCTGGGATAAGAAGTATGTCATCTTGGAGGCATTTGCCCAATTGAGGTTCTCTCTTTTTTAGATAAACTTAGCTTGTGGTGAGTTGACATAAAACTAGCCAAAACATCAGGTAAAGGTAGCAGATAAAGGCCCTTGCCACCGAGGATGATGACCTGAGTTTCGTCCCCAGAGCCCACATGGTGGAAGGAGAGTACTGACTTACGCAACATGCCCTCTGATACTCACACACATAGGAACACAAAATAAATAACCTCTAATAAGAGCCCACAGGGCAGGGCCTGGTGAACTTTACAACTTTCCTCCCCCTCTTCCTGTCCTTCACTCAGCTCTAGCTGTACCAATGTCCTGGCTGTTCTTCAAGGCAGAGTGAAATCCCTGGCCTTCACACGAGCCCTATTGTCTACCTGGAATGCTCTTCTTCTTTCTCTTAAAGTCTGTGCCCAAACCCTACCTCCTTAAAGAGGTCTCTCCTGGTTGGTTTTTCCTTCCTAGCAGGTTGTGTGCAGAATTTGCCTTAAGTTGCCCATTTTTAATTATTCAGTGTAGAAGATAGTCAGCATTTATTGAATGAATATATGTTGCACAGCAGGTGTAGTTGGGGAAAGGCAGAAAATGAATGAGAAAAACCTTGTCACAGGGTGACAATTATGGCCTGACTTAGGGAGCTGGTAAGCAAATGTTGCCAAGAGCAGTTTTGTCAGTTGTAAGTCAGTTAAGGACTGAATCAAGCACTCAGGCACTGGGGAAACAGTTTTAGCTGACCCCTAGAGCTGGCCCCTATAGATGACTCTGTGGGGGTTGGAGGATGGGTTGCTTGGCCTTGTGGATTTCCATTTGGCTCAGTTAATAGAGCGTTAGGGAGAGGGAGAAGAGTGAGGCTTTCCCTGTGTGGCTCACATTTAGGTCCCTGTCCCTGGAAGGAAGGTGTGTGGCTCTGACAGCTTTGTTCACATAGCCCTGCTTGATTCAGCTCCAGTAACTGCCAAAGACCCTTGATCCAGGGTCTAGGACTAATAACTTGTAGCTGTTTCTATCCTCCAGGGTGTTTCTTCTCTTTTCTTTTTTCAAGATAGGGTTTCTTTGTGTAGCCCTGATCATTCTGGAACTCGCTCTGTGGATCAGGTTGGCCTTGGGCTCAGAGATCCACCTGTTTCTCCTGTCTCTGCTTCTCGAGTGCTGAGATTAAAGGCGTGCACCATCTATCACCACCCAGTTCAAGCTTTCTATTAAGCCAGCTTCACCGTTTCAGTGTTCTGTCTAAATCTATTGGTAAACCCAGGGCTTCATACATACTGTGAAAGTGATCTACCATCAAATCACCCCCTAGCTCATAAAATCTTTTTAAAAAGTAATAAACTGAGGGACTGGAGAGTTTGCTCAGCCATTAGGAGCACTGATTGCTCTTACAGAGGACTGGGTCTCAGTTCCCAGCACCTACATGGTGGCTTACAACCATTTGTTACTCCAGTCACAGGCGATCTTATTAGGAATACGGCTGGAGCAGGCACCTTGGCATATCCCATGGCAGATGAAGGACAAATGGTGGGTGAGAGATCGACAGAGACCTACTGACAGAACTGTGGAAAGTTTATTGGGGGAAGGGAAGAGAAAAAGAGAAACAGGGCGGGGAGAGAGAGACAGAGACAGAGACAGAGAGAGAGACATAGAGGGCTGCCTCCTCAGAGAATCAGCAGAAAGAATTGAAATGGGTGGTGCTTGCCTCTTAAAGGGACCTCTGCACCTACGTACAGAGCCAGGGTACTGTCTGCTTGCTATTCGAAGAGGGTTGATGCACACCTCTTCAGGTTCCCAAGGGATGGAGCCAGGTTTGTCTGGATTATTACAGATCTGATGCCTCCTTCTGGCCTTCTCAGGCACTGCATGTATGTGGTACACTGACATACATGCAGGCAAACATTCATATACATACACATTAGATAAAAATCCCCCCAAATCGGAGCAGGCATGGGCTTGCATGTAATACCTGTACTTAGGAGGCTGAGGCAGGTGGATTGGTTCAGGGGCAGTATGGACTATAAAGTGAGACACTGTCTTAAAAAAAACAATGGTGAGGGCTGAAGAGTTGGTTCAATGATTAAGAGCATTCATTGCTCTTGCAGAGAACCTGGTTCAGTTCTCAGCACCCACATGATAGTTATAACTCCAGCAGGGAGATCTGACACCTTCTTCTTGACTCCTTGGGCACCAGGTGCATACATGGTGTACAGACATAGGTGCAGGCACAGCATTCATAAACATACAAAATTTTAAAAAGGCAGGGTGGTGCTTGCCTTTAATCAGAGCACTCAGGAGGCAGAGGCAGGTGGATCTCTGTGAGTTCGAGGCCAGCCTGGTCTTCAAAGACAGTTCCAGGACAGGCTCCAAAACGAAACCCTGTCTCAAAAAAGAGAAAAAAAAAAAAAAAAAAAAAAAAAAAGGAAAGCAGATAAAGCTATGTGGCACCAAATCTGATGACTGGAGTCTGGTTCCTGGGAGGAGAGAACCAAGTTCCATGGTCGTCATCTGACCTCCATGCACACTTGCGGCCTCCCCACATGCATATATGAACACACACAGAAAAAAAATAAACAGATGTAAGAATAGAGAGAGAAAAAAAGAACAAGAAAAAAAAATGAATTTGGGGCTAGATGTAGTAGCATAGGCCTTTAATCCCAAAACTTGGGAGGTGGAGGCAGGAGGGTCAGGCATCTGAAAAGACCATCTCCAGACACACAGTAAATATGAACTACACGAGGCACTGTCTCAGAGACAGAAAGAAAAACATATCACTAGTTTTTATGACTGGTTCCTATGTTATCACCCAGATGAGCTGTTTTACTGTTTTCTTTGATTGGTCAATTAATTTTTCCACCTTTTTATTGATCGTGTGTAGTGCTACTGTAAATACAAAAGTGAACATGTGTGTGTGTGTTTTCAACTCTTCAGGGTCTGTACTTAGGAGTAGAATCTCTGAGTGACATGATAATTCTATGCTAAGCTTTTTTTGAAAAGATTTATTTATTATATACACACTGTTCTACCTGCATATTAGAAGAGGGTGCCAGGTCTCATTATAGATGGTTGTGAGCCACCATGTAGTTGCTGGGAGTTGAACTTGGGGCCTCTGGAAGAGCAGTCAGTGCTCTTAACCTTTGAATCTTCTTCTCCAGCCCCTATGCTAAACTTATGGAGCCTCTGCTGTACAATTTTACATTCCCATCAGCAGTGTCAGAGGAGGGTAAACTCTTGCTCTTGTTTTCATCTGATGTCAGCTTTGGGAGCCCTTGGAAATATATTTTTACTTCATTTTTTAAAGTTACATTTATTTATCGGAGGAGGTATATTATTGGTAGTGTGGAGGTTAGAGGACAGCATGCAGGAGTTTGGCTGCCTCTCTTTATCATGTGTGTCCTAGCTAGGGTTACTATTGCTATGATGAAGCAACATGGCCAAAAAAAAAAAAAAAAAAAAAAAAGCAAGTTGGAGAGGAAAGGGTTTACTTGGCTTACACTTCCATATTTCTGTTCCTTATTAAGGGAAGTCAGGACAGGAATTCAAGCAGAGCAGAAACCTGGAGGCAGGAGCTGATGCAGAGGGCATGACAGGCCAGGGGGTGCTGCTTATTGGCTTGCTCAGCCTGCTTTTTTTTTTTTTTTTTTTTTTTTTTTTAATATAGAACTCAAGACCACCAATCCAGGGGCAGCACCGTCTGCAACTGGCTGAGCCTTCCCTCTTGAATTACTATTTTAGAAAATATCCTACAGGTTTGACTACAGCCTGATTTTATAGCGGGACTTGCTTAACGGAGGATTCCTCCTTTCTGATGACTCAAGCTTGTGTCAAGTTGACATAAAACTAGCCAACGTAATGTGGGTCATGGGGGTCAAACTCAGGCCATCAGCCCTGTCAGCAAGTATCTTTACCCACTGAACCATCTTTTTGGCCTAAAATACAGTTTTTAGAGACAGCCTCTTTATTTAGCCTGACTGGCCTAGAATTCACTATTTAGACCAGCCTGGTCTTGAACTCACAGAGACCAGCCTGCCTCTGCTTGTCTGTCTGTCTGTCTATCTATCTATCTATCTATCTATCTATCTATCTATCTATCTGTCTATCTATTTATCCACCCATCTATCTATTGGGGTGGTTTTGAGACAGGGTTCCTCTGTATAGCTTTGGAGCACTTGCTGTGTAAACCAGGCTGGCCTCAGACTCATAGAGATCCTCCTGCCTCCAGAGTGCTAGGATTAAAGGCATGTGCTACCACCGCCTGGCTGCTTCCCAGTATTTCAAGATTAAAATAAAATTTCATTATGTTTATTTATGGTGGAGTACATGGGTGCACATGGGTGCAGTGCCTGTCCGGTCAGAAGACAGAGCTGGAGTTACAGTGGTTGTTTAGCATGAGTGCAGTGAACTGAACCTGGGTCCTCCTGAATAGCAAGTGATCTTAACTGTGGAACCATCTCTCCAGGCCTTGGGAAGACTTTTAAAAAAATTGTGCTGGGATAGTAGCACACACCTTTAATTCCATGGAGGCAGAGGCAGGTAGATCTCTGAGAGTTCATGGCCACCTGGTCTACCCAGTGAATTCTAGGACAGCCGGGATTACATGGTGAGACCCTGCCTCAAATACTATTTTTAAATTAATGCTTTGAATTTCATACATGTCTGTATGTTCATCCCTCCTTCTGGCTCTCACCCCTTTATTCTCAACATTTCCCCTTCCACGTTCTCATTTTTTTTTTTTTTTATGATTTAACGAGGCTTCTTGCATAAGCATGGGTCAGGGGGTGTCATTTTCAGGAGCACTGACTAGACCCTGCTGTGCTTTGTGGTCCATGAGCTGTCCTGAACCATCTCCTCATCCATCTGTCTCATCCAGTTCCGTGGTCTTGCCCTTCCTGTCTCCTCTCTTTTGCCCACCCCCATTCTATGAAGTGGGAGGTGACCAATGAGAACTCCTCTGTGTGGGCATTGGATTCAACCAATAGGGAGCCACAGCAGGCTTTAGAGGGAAGGAGGAAAACGAAGGGCTCATCCCAGGGATCCTTTTGTGACATGGTGACCACATAGCTTTATATTTTCTGAAGGCCCTGGGTCCTTGTGATGGATCATCATGTGATATTACCTGTCACTACCCTTCCTTAATCTCCACCTCCAGTCCTGCCTCTGCCTGTGCTCATTGTAAATGCGTTGTCACCCACACTTGTCTCCATCCACAACTCTGCCCTCCTTCGTCAACCAAATGACCCATCCACCCACTCCCATGTTGTCTACTTTCTTCCCAGTCAGGTGACTCATACTCTCACATATGTCCTGCTGCCTACCTGAACATCCCACAGCCCTTGTGGACTGAAGGTGACTGACTTAATGTTTTCCTCAGCACTGCTGACACTTGTGACACACAATTCCCTGTTGCTGGGGTGTGCTGTGTGTGGTAGGACATTGAACAGCGTCTCTGGTCTCCACTGATGACATGCTGGTGGCACCTTTTACACCAGTGTGATGACCACAAGTGTCAGGAGATACTGCTCCATGTCTGCTAGGCTGGCACAGATCACTCCCCAAACTCAAAGAGTCAATATTTGCTCCATGCCAGATGTAGAGTCTAACGGCCTGCAAGCACCACCCAATTTCACCGTCTATTTCATCTGTACAAGAATGGGTGGCTCAGAGCAGTTGTGTGACATTTCCAGCACCACACAGGCAGGAAGCCCATTGCCAGTGCCTCTACACCCAGACTGTTTGGCTCATTCCTCTTTCCTGGCACCCATTTCTCTGTCTCCTCCAATCCCACATCCAGCTTGTGACTGCAGCTAAAAGGTCTTAGGTCTCAGCCCCAGCAACACCCCTCCTCCCCCGCTCGCAGCCAGGCCTCTACTAGCCACCTTTAGCCACTGGAAAGATCCTTCTCAAGTTCTCTGCCTTTGGGAATTTGTGTAAGGTCTTTTTCAATGGCATCATCAGCGAAACTAACTCTAACACAGCTAAAAAGATAATCAAGTTCTAATACATTTTAAAACTAGGCAAGCAATATGGAGGCTCTTCTGCTCAGACACCGTTCGTGACTCTCCATTGCCCACCAGATCAACCCATATTCATTGAAACTAACCCTCAAAGCCTTGCTGTCAGCTCCTGGGCCCTTACACCCCAGGCTGGAGCTACCTGCCAGGTGTTGGGCTATACCTTCTGGTTTCTCTGCACCCGAGCCCCACCCCCTCTGGTGAACCTGTTGAAATCCAACCTCTCCCCACAGGCCTAGCTCGAATGTCACCTGCTTCAGGCCACCTGGTCTGCCCTCTCTTCTATGACTTCCAAGCAGGAAAGCTTCCATTATTTCTAACTGTTGCTCTTTACTTCAAATTCCACCTTCTCAGGTCAGAGTGAGAGAAGCTTACAGGAGACAGAAAGGCCGAGTGGGCCTTCTTCACTTGGTTCTCCCCTCTGTCTGCCAACTGGCCCAAGTCAGCTGACTGCCCATCCACCAGTCTGGCCAGCCCATGGCTGGACACCTCTGGAGCACATGGTCTGGCCAAGGACAACATCCTGGTTCAAGGTCAGGGTGCCTGTGAGTGGGTGAGTTGGGTTGAGATGGGAATGGAATGGTCTAATGGTTCTGGAGACCCTCCCCTCATCTTTCTTTTTCTCATTTATTCATCTAAAATTTTATACCTTTTAGATTTATTATTTATTTTGTTTTGTATACATGAGTGTTTTTGCCTGCATGTATGTTTGCACGTCATGTGCATGCCTGGGCTCTCAAGGTCAGAAGAGGGTGTTGGATCCTTTGGAACTGGAGTTACAGATGGTTATGAGCTGTCTTGTGGGTGTTCCTAACCTCCGAGTCATCCCTACATTTCTGTGTTTATTTATGTAGTGCATGGGTCACAGTGGTCTGTGGTGGGCCTGTAGAGGTTAGAGGACAGCTTGTGGGAATTGAGTCTCTCCTTCCATCACATGAGTCCTGGGGATTGAACTCGAGAAGTTGTGCTTGGTGGCAACTGCCTTCAGCCTGATGAGCCACATGGTTGCCCCCATACTTTGTTTTTTTTTTTAAAATTATTATGCTTACTTAAAAATTTAATTTTTTAATCATTGTCGATTTTATGTGAGTGTATGCATCTATGTGAGGGCACATAGGCATGCGTGCAGAACCTCTAGAACTGTGAACAGCAAGTACTTCAAATCTCTGAGCCATCTTTCCAGCCTTCTCATATATATATATATCTATATATCAACATATATCAACATATATAAATAACTATAACACACGTGTACTTAAGCACGTGCGCGCGCGCGCGCGCGCACACACACACACACACACACACACACACACACACACACACACACTTCAGCAGGGTTTCTTTCCTTAAGTAGCCCAGGCTGGCCTGGAGCTTGTGATCCTCTTGCTACCAAGTGTTAGAACAACGCAGGAGGGAGGGGTTGGGAGGACTGGAAGAACAGCTGTAGAATCCTATCCAGGAGGGCAGATAGGGCCAGGTCGGAAAAAGCAGGTAGCTCCCACCTCAGCCTGGTGGAGCCTGAGAACTCTTGAGAGGCCCCAAAGAGCGCTCCTGTGGGACAGTGATGGTCTCAGAGGTGAAGGCTTAGGGACTCCTGTGCAAGCTTGAGAACTAGTTCTGCCTTGGAGCTCTGAGGGGTTGGTGTGAGAGATGGGTAACCCTGAGTGGAATTGAAGCCTAATGGAGTCTGAAGGTTCGGGGCTGTCAGGTGTCTGAGTCTTCACGTCTCTGTCTCTGTCTGTTAAGATCTTGCTTTTGGCACCAGTCCCTGCCTCCAGGTCTTGTGTCTATAAGTGCTCTGGATCTTGGGGGCCAGGCTAGCGAAAGACAGGGCAGGGGCGTTGCCATATGGGCGTGGCCCTGCCGCTGAGAGGAAGGGCTCAAGGCTCATCCTGGCGGGTTTAAAGGGCTGGGGCTGTCAGATCGCACTGTCAGAGCAGAGGTGGCTGGCGGCACCTACAAATTTGGATCTGGATCCAGGCATCAGGACCCGGGTGAGTGAGCCAGTCCAGCGGCTGTGGCCTAAGAGGAGCGGGGCGGGGCGTGCATCTGTGGGTGCAGCCAGTCCAGGACCCCAAGAGCAGAGGCTGAGCTTGAATGACCAAGATGCTTGGTGGAGCGAGATGCTGGTGTAGCCCAGACAGCTGGGGTTATGCCCTTTTAAATTTTCTGAGTGCTCCCTGTGTCCTGGAGTAGCTCATTTTTGAGTGCCAGTGGTGGAGAGAGTGGGGAAGCTTCTTGGGCCAAAGACTTCTGATCTGGAACACCTCATCAGCGGCTGCCTGAGTCGCTGACATATTATCTTGAAGAGGAGGCCTGAGCTGGCATGTAGTTCAGTGGTACCCACTTTTCCAGCATACTTGAAGATGTTTATCCTGCGGATGAAGCCCATCAGCTTGTAGATGCCCAGTTCACCACAGAAGTACCAGCACCTCCAAGTTCCCTTCTTTTCAGATAAAATGGTGGCCCACTCCCTCTACTTTGGGCTATGAGCTCTGAAAGTCAGTCAAAGGTGGGATTTATTCCATAAGTGCTGATTGGTGTCTCTAAGGGCCTGGCCCACACCCTTTTAGAACCATTGATGGGCTGGCCAGCATGTGCCTTGCAAGGGGCTGTAGCTCACTACCTTGGGTATCTCTGGCTTGAGGTGAGAGATAGGGAGGAAGAGGCTGCCTTTGGCCTCTGCACAGGCAAGTGTGTGTGTGTGGGTCCTGACTCACAGTCCTTTCTTGGTCCATCTACCTTCATAGTTCATCATGCATCCCTTGCCCCACAGTGAAGCCCTCTCTCCATGTTTTCCCATCCTCTCCCAATTCCTCTGTCTTGACTCCAGCAAAAGCTTGTAGCATCTAATGTCTTGAAGATGAACAGTCTGAGATCCCTGCTCAGACTCTGATGTGATTGGTGTGTGTGTGTGTGGGGACTGAGGGCTAGAGAAAGGGAACACCTACCTATGGACACTCAGTGGGCAAGCTGGGATCGGAACAAACAAACCCTGTCTGACCTCAAAATCCTGGACCACTTTCTAATGGCCTCGGCACCTTTGTAGGGCCCAGATTAGGTTTCTGAGTGGTAACATTAGCTGAGGGCTCCGGTCTGGGCGATGACCAGAGTTGGGAACCACAGAGAGGTTCAAATGACCTGGGAGATATTCAGAGTGAGACCTCATCTTTTCTCTGTGACTAACTAGCCTTGTGCTTTTTTCTGTAAATCCCAGATGCCCCAGTAGCAGAAATGAAAATGTTTACAGTAACAAGTGGTAGTATGCTTGATAGTGAGTGAACACTTTGACTATTCTGTGCTTTTTGTTTTCTTTTAATTTTTATTTGTGTGTGTGTGCACGCGCACACGCGCACGCTCACGAGTGTGTGTGGTGTGGCATGAGTATGGAAGTCATAGAACAGTTTTCAGGAGTCTGTTCTCTCCTTTAAGCATGTGGGTGTCAGGGCCTGAGCCCAGGTTGTTAGGCTTGGCAGAAGGTACTTTAACTCACTGAGCTATCTTCATGACTCATAAATATTTTGTGTCATCATAGCTCTGTGAGGTGGAGAAATATGGTACCTGTCTGAAGCAACCAAGGCTCATAGAGGCACAGTCACCCGCTTCAAGTTACACAGCTACAAGAGAGCACTATAGAATCCCTTCTGTGGCTTATGTCCAAGTGTGGCCATGTTTGTAATGGTATGCAGAGGTCATAACATCCCAGGTTGCCAGTGACTTTAGAGCCTCTTTTAGGCTGGGCAGGGGTGGCACATGCCTTTGATCTCAGCACTCAGGAAGCGTAAGCTGGAGGAGCTCTGTGAGTTCAAGGCCAGCCTGGTGTAAGAATGAGTTCCAGGACAACAAGGCTACACAGAAAAACCTTGTCTTGAAAAATCATAACAATAAATAAATTAATTAATTAACTAATAGTCTCTTTTAAAGGCAGGACCTATTTGGGGACAAGGTGTCTATGTGCTTCAAATATGTCCTCTACTTTTCTCTACTTGCTTTGACAACTCCCTTCTGTCCTCGTTCGTTATAGCTGATCCCAAGCTTTCTGTCTGATTTCTAGAAATTTGGGGTGCTCAGTGCGGAGAAACAGACCCAAAAGGCTGTTTTCAATTGAGGCCCCCTTTGGTGGGGGAAAGGAGTCTGTAGGGTGAGGCAGATGCTTTGAGTTCAGACAGGAAGCAGATTGACTTGACTATTGGCTGGGAGAGAGAGGCTCGTTTGTGGTGTGATATATCAACTTTGGGGCGTTCCTATGTCAAGCCCTGGCCAACGCTCGGCATTCAGGAAAAGGCATGTACCTGGCCAGAGTCCATGTTCTGAGCTCTTTCTCGAGAGCCCATACATCTTGTATAACAAGTCCCTGGCTGGTGGCTTGCTGGTGGAACCTGACAAACCAGAGCTCCCTGGGTGTGGGTTGGGCTAGGCTAGGCTGCAGGACTGGTCGATGGTACCACCTATGCCAGATAAGGCAACCCGAGCAGAGTGGGAGGGATGCTGTAACCGGGCAGGCTGGGCATCATGCTGATATTGGGATGACACTAGGGGCTGGTTTAAGGATGAAACGGCCCTACCCACCTCTCTAGGGTGCAGGCTTTGAATTGGTTCCACTTTGTATTCTGATGAGAGAGTGTCTCTTGTAGTTCAGTCTGGCTTCAAACTGACTTTGTAGCTGAGGATGATCTTGAACTTCTGATCCACTTGTCTCTATATCCCAGGTGCAGGGATGACAGGCATGAGCCATCACATCTGGTTTTCTGTGATGCTGGGATTCAATCACAGGCCTTCAGGCATACTAGGAAAGCCCCCCCATCAACTGAGCCACGCCCTCAGTCCCATTGCCTCCACTCTGCAAAATACTAATAAGCTGTGGGATTGGTTCATGCCTATCATCCCAGCACTTTAGAGACTGAGGCAGGAGGATCTCGAGTTCCAGCCTGGTCTACAGAGCAAATTTTGGCCTAGCCTGGCCTATGAGACACTATTTCAATCTGAAACCCAAACCCGAATCAAACATATGAAATAGTGGTCATATGAATGACTAACATACTGTGTATATGTAACCTGCCCTCACATATCACTGAACTCTCCCCCAACAACTTCAAGAGATAAACCTTGTTGTTATTATATTGCCATATATTCTTAACTTTTTTTTTTTTTTTTGAGACAGGGTAACTTTGTCTGGTCTGGAACTCACTTTGTAGATTGGGCTAACCATGAACTCTCAGAGATCTACCTGCCTCTGTCTCCCGAGTGCTGGCGTTAAAAGCATGTGCCACCACCATACCCAGCCTCAAATTTTTAAATTTTATCACACACACACACACACACACACAAAATGCGTGTATGTGTGTGCATGCATGTGTGTGTGTGTGTGTGTTGATAAGTGACTTTATACACCAAGACTGAGCCCTCTTGCTCGACCCATATTGCTTTAAAACAAAACAAAACAAAAGTCTTACTGTATAGCTCAGGCTGGCCTGAAACTCTCAATCACCCTGCATTCACCTCATCCTCCCAAATGCTGGGATTGCAGCCTGCATCACCACACCTGACTGCCTGTATTGTTCTCTCTCTCTCTCTCTCTCTCTCTCTCTCTCTCTCTCTCTTCCTCTCTTCTCTCCCTCCCTCCCTTCCTTCCCTAGTTGTGTGTGCAAGCATGTATATGCATGGTTTGTGCACATGAGTGCAGGTACCTATGGAGGCCACAAGGGACATAGCTCCCCTGAAGCTGGAGCCCTAGGCACTTGTGAGATATCTAATGTGGGTGCTGGGAACTGAACTCTGGTCCTGTGGAAGAGCAGAATGTTCTTTTAGTCTGTCTTTCAGGTGTTAGACTGAGGTAATCAGGCTTGTGTAGCAAGCACTTTTACCCACTGAACCACCATTTTGGTGGATATATATGTTTGTGTGTATGTATATTCATATTTATGTGTATATATATATATATATTATTGTGACTTAGCTGTTCAGTATAAAGTTAACTTTTTTTGATGTTAGGGATGAGTCCATGGCCTGCACACATTGCCATGCCCTTGCACACGCTGTGTTTCCACTACCACTTAGCTGCATCCCTTGGTTGAAATAAACCCTGCTATGGTGCACAGTTTACTGATTTGATTCTCCATCTTCAAAATGGTGGATATCTGCCACCTCTTCAGGGCTCCAAAGGAGACCTCATGCCTATTAGTCACTCTCCAGTCTCCCTCCCCTGTTCTAGCACTCACTACGTGCTTTCCATCTCTGTGGATTTTTGTATTTAGGGCATTTCTTATCTCTAGGGCCATAGATGATGTGTATGGCCTCCATGTCTGCCTTCTTTCACTGAGAGTCATGTTTTCAGGTCCATTCATGTTCTAGCATTATAACAGCCTCATTCTTTTTTGTGTCAGACTAGCATTCTATGTGTGAATATGCCATATTTTATCTGTCTTTTCGTCTTTGATGGGCACTTGGAGTTCTCTTCTTTTTGACAGTTGTGAACCATACTGGTATGAACGTTCTTTGAATATTTGTTTTTCAGTCTTTTGGGTATGCACTTAAAAGTAGAATTATTTGATCATCTGATAACTTACGAGAAAGAACAAATTGTTTCCCGTGGTGACTGCACCTCAAACTTTTTATTTTTTGAGACAGGATCTCAGTATTTTAGCTTAGGCCTGGAACTCACTATTTAATCCCCTTTGGCCTCAAACTCACAGAGAGCTGCTCCTCAAGTGCTGGGATTAAAGGTCCATGTGAAATTCCAAAGACAACTTGCAAGAATTGGTTTTCTTCCTACCATGTGTGTAACAGGGATTGAACTCAGGTTGTCAGGCTAGGCAGAAAGCTCCTTTGCCTGTGTGCTACCTTGCTGTACCGTGTGCGCGGGTGTGTGTGTGAGAAGCGATCTTTTTTGGTGTCTGGAGATACTCAGATGTGGAAAGAGTAAGATTTCCCTAGTGCAGACTGGGAATGTGGCTCAGGGGCAAAGTGCTTGTGTGGCATGTTTGAGGCCTTTAGCTCCTTCTTAAGAACAGAAAAACAAACAACTAAAGATTTCCCAATGTACTATTTCTGTAATTTTTATTAAGTTTTTAGCATGTGTGCATGCACACACATGACTACATTTATAGGTGTGCATGTGGAACCCAGAGGAGGATCTCACTCTCCAAGTTATTCTCTTGAGACAAGGCCTCTCACTGAGCATGGAGCTCACTGGTGTTGGGTAAGGCAGACCACCAGTAAGATTCAATTACCCCCCTGTCCCCACCCACCACAGCACTGAGGGTCCAGGGTTTTGCAGCCACCTCAGTTTTTTCTGTGGGTGCTAGAAATCTTAACACAGTTCCTCATGCTTGCATAGCAAGTGCTCTTATCCACTGAACTATTCCCCCAGCCCTGCCAGCCATGATTAGTTTTTTTTTTTTTTTTTTTTTTTTTTTTTTTTTTTTGCTTTTTTGCTTGTTTTGGAAACAGGGTCTGGATCTGTAGCCGAGGCTGGCTTAGGGTTCATGTTTGTCCTGGAATTACAGGCATGCTCCGTCATTCTTGATTCCAATGAACTTACATGCTTTTGTTGTTTCAAAATTACATTAACTAGGCTAGGCCTGATAGCCTCTGCCTTTAATCCCAGAACTTGGGAAGCAGAGGCAGGCAGATCTCTGTGAGTTCAAGGCCAGCCTGGTCTTACATAGAAAAATCCAGGCCAGTAGATGGGGGACCCTATCTAAAAACAAAACAAAACAACAAAACTCACATTTATTTCTAGTGGTGGAGTGACACACATGCCAGGGAGCATGTGTGAGAGTCAGAAGACAGCTTTCAGGAGTTGGTTCTCTCCTCTACTATGTGGAGCAGGAGGTTGAACTCAGGTTGTCAGGCTTGGAAGCTGAACCAGGCCCCTCAACTCGCAGCTTGTCAAGGCCTTTCTTGGGCATCCAATGGTCCATTTTACACTATTCCCATTTTTTCAGACGAGGAACCTCAGGATTCCAGGAGAGTGTCAGTTGGACACCATAGCACCTTCTTCTCCAAGGTGCAGAACTAGGAGTGTGACCTCAGGTGGGCTGGAGCCCACACTGGGCATGGGATGAAGTGACTTCAGATCCTTCTTGTCTTTGCACAGTGCCCCTTGTGTACCCAACCCCCAATTCCAAAGCCAAGAATCTTCTAGCCCAGATTCCTTCCCACGGCAATCCCCTTTTCCATGCCAAGACCTCTGCTTGACATGGCTTTTGCTGTGACAGCACTGAGTTGTTGTCAGGCATTCTCCAAATGCTCCTGGCCAGAGGAAATAGTGACTGTGAAAGCTACAGCCTAGGGCTTGTGCTCACTCTTCATTCTGAGGGTGATCGCGGGGTGGAGGCTGACTTGGGTGAAAGGAAATAGGTTCTTGACAGGGCTGGGCTTGGCAATGAGAAGGAGCTAGTGTGGGCAGAGCAGGGGAAAGGCATGTGAATGGAAGGAACAACATATGTAAAGGCTTAGCAGTGGGAACTAGCTCAGCCTGTGGTCCCAGTGGACTGGCGTTGTCAAAGACCATGAATGTGAAGGAGAGGGGGTGGGAGAAAGTACCACCAGGACAAACAGGCCAGGCTATACAGAGTGTCATGGTCCAGGCAAGGTGTCTGATTGCCTCTCAGAGTCTAATGGGGACTCATGGAAGGGTTTTGAGCAGGGAAGTGTTATGATCTGCTTTAAAATTTGTAAGACATTTTCATTTTTTTGGTGTGTGTGTGTGTGTGTGTGTGTGTGTGTGTGTGTGTGTGTGTGTTTTGTGGTCCACCCTGTGGGTCTGAGGGAATTGAAATCAGATTGTCAGGGTTAGCAGTAAGCACCTTTATCCACTCAGCCTTCTTGCTGGCCCCTGATTTTATTTCCAGAAGATGCTTTTAGCTTATGTGTGTACCTTGGAGACTGGGAGCAAAGGCACACCAGTGGGATACTGCTGGTGTGGCAGGCAGATATGGGTGAGAAGATGGACTGAAAAAGAACTGAATTGCAAAAGAATCCACCAGCACATGGCATTCATTTGAGGCAGCAGTTGTAAAACTTGGGCTTAAAAAATTAATCTGTTAACCATTGATGTAACAGGACCTGAACAAGGCTAGTTACTAAGTATATTTGTTAAATTGACCCACTTAGGAAAAGGTATTAAAAAGATTTTTTTTTCTGTTTTTTTGAGACAGGGTTTCTTTGTATTGCTTTGGAGCCTGTCCTGGAACTTGCTCTGTAGACCTGACTGGCCTCAAACTCACAGAGATCAGCCTGCCTCTGCCTCCTGAGTGCTGGCATTAAAGGTGTGCATCACCAATGCCCAGCTTTTTCTAGTGCTTTTAAAGATCTATTTTCTGTATGTGTGCTCATGAGTGCAGGTGCCTTTAGAAGCTAGAGGCTTTGGAGTTTCCTGGAGCTGGAGTTGTACGTGGTTGTGAGCTGGCTTTTGTGGTGCTGGAATCTGAACTCAATTCCTTTGTAAAAGTAGCAAGTGCTTTTAACTGCTGCTCTCTCCACACAGAGCCAACTGCCGAGCCTGCATACTTTTTATTTAAAGCATGTTTAATTTGGATGTAGGAAAGAGGTGAGGTAAATTGGAGAGTTTGGGATTCTTCCAAACATATCGGGTAGGAAACTCACTGTTAGGTAGAGGGGCATAGGAGTCAGCTCTGATATGAGATTATTGAAGGCCTGGGAGTGGGGTGGAGATTCCTGGGAAAGTGCACATCAGAAGAAGGGAAGACAATGCAGCTATAACTTGAATGACAAAGAGGACTCCACACTGGACTAGGGAAAAGGAGCCTTGGCGAGGAAGAGAATGTTGGAAGTGGGAACTCCTAAGGGCTCTGAAGCCAGGCAGAAGACAGTGGGAATCCATGGAGGGTGTTAGAGCACAAGATTGGCAAGCATTTAGGAAGCTGATAATATAGTAGGGCTTGTAGATGGTTTAGCTGGCAAGTATGCAGTTCTGAGTTCGGTTCCGAGCACCCACATAAAAATCTGGGCACGACAGCTTCCCTCTGGGGAAGCTGGGACAGGAGGATCCATGAGATGTGCTGGCCAGCTAGCTAATCAAACCAGTGAGCTGTAGGTTCAGTGAGAGACAGCGGTAGTGGTGGTGGTAGTCGTGAAGGGGGTTGGTTTGAGAAGGAAGCCTGACATGAATCACACATGCACTAACCCAAAAACTGAAAGAAAGGAAAAAGAAAACTGTTAATGATGGTGTATGCCTGTAACCCCAACATTTAGAAGCTGCAGCTGGAGACTGTAATTCAAGGCCAGTCTTGGCTCCATAAAATAAGCAAACACATAAGTAAATGGAGCTGGGTAGATGGCTCAGTGGGAAAAGCACTGGCCACCAAGCCTGACCACTTGAGTTCAACACCTGAGACCCACACAGAAGGGAAAAACCAGTTCTTGAAGGCTGTCTTCTGTCTCCACACATGAACTGAGCCCTACTTGCCTCATCCATAAATGCATAAATAAATGTAATTTAAAAATAAAACAAAACTAAAAAATTAAAAATAAAAATAAGCTGGGCGTTGGTGGCACACGCCTTTAGTCCCAGCACTAGGGAGGCAGAGGCAGGAGGATCTCTGTGAGTTTGAGACCAGCCTGGTCTACAAAGAGCTAGTTCCAGGACAGTCTCCAAAGCTACACAGAGAAACCCTGTCTCTAAGAACAAAAATAAGTAAATAAATAAAATAAAACAGAGAAGAATGGGCAGGGTTTGGAGGAAGGGAGGAAGCTCTCCCTGTACCCCCAATCCCAGTAATCAGAAAGTACCTCATTGAAGAGATGGCTCAGCAGGTGCAGTCACTTCCTATAAAATTTCATGGCCTGAGTTTGATCTCTTGATCCCACATGGTGCAAGAAAAGGGCCTATTCCTGCAAGTTGTCCTCTGACCTCAGCATGGCACCTGGACACATGCTTCTCTGTGAGCTCTAGGTCAGCCAGGCCTACAAAGTGAGTTCCAGAACAGCCAGGGCTACACAGAGAAACCCTTTCATGAAAAAACAAATAACAACAGCAAAATAAGTGTAAAGTTTACTAAAAAAAAAAAAAAAGTTCCTTAATGCTACTTCCCCCGCCGCCCTCCTTGGCAGCCTCACTAGATACCTCGTTGTACCTGGTTGCATCATTGCCATAAGTGGTCTCCTCCCTCTAGAGCTAGGGCCACGTCCGCCATGCTCACCACTTCAATCTCAACGCCCAGAATTGAGTCACTTGCACTGCTGGGCCTCTGAAAGTATTTACCAACCAGCCTTCTGAGGAAAGTTATGCGGAGCACTTAGCGAGGGTGTGGCTGGTGGAAGCCCTTAGAAAAAGGTCTCAATGGATGCAATCAATCACTGGCTGGCTTCCCTGGCCTTGCCAGATATTTTCTCATCTGCTACTGTTAAATTGTTAAACAAATAAAGAGTTATGGATACTTCTTAGGGTGTGTGTCCCTGGGAGCTGCCCAGGTGAAATGCCACCCATTTTTAAGTTTTCTATTTTTAAAGATTTCTTATATGCATGTAAATGCTTTGTCTGCATATCTGCCTGTGTATCATATATGTGTAGAGAGCCTGAGGAGGACAGGAGAGGCAGTGGATCTCCTGGAACTGGAGCTGTGGATGGTTGGAAGCCGCCACGTGCCTGCTGAGGATGGAACCTAGGGCCTCTGCAAGAGCAGTCTGTGCTCTGTTTAGCCTCTGAGCCATCTCTCCATGCCTCCCTTCAAAGATTTATTTTTATTACTTAAAACTTATGTTTACACATGCAGTCTGTGTGTGGGTATGTACTTGTGAACACAGGTGCCTGTGGGTAGAGGCAGAGGCATGGGTTTCCTGGCACTGCAGCTAGGGGTTGTGAGCTGTCTGACATGGGTGCTGGGGGTCAGATGCAGGCCCTCTGGAAAAGCAATGTGGTCCTTAAACTTAGTTTTGTTAGCTATTTTTGGATAGGGCTCATGTAGTCCAAGCTAGCACTTAATACAACATGTAGCTGAGGATGGCCTTGAAATTCTGATTCTCCTGCTTTTCTCTCCTGAGTGCTATGATCACAGGCATACTCCGCTCTCCCCTACCCTGTGATGAGTGCTGGGGGTGAAACCTAGGGCCTTGTGCACTCTAGGCAAGTACAGCACCAATTGTGCTACACCTCAACTTTTTGTTTTTATTATTCATTCATTCACTCACTCACTCATTCATTCACTAACTCATTCATTCACTCACTCACTCATTCATTCATTTAGATGCAGGTCTCACTCTGTAACCCAGGCTGGCCTTGGACTCAGAGTGATTCCCCTGTCTCAGCCAGCTGAATGCTGACAATACAAGGCATGAGCCACGATGCCTGGCTAGCACAGACACTTTTGAGCATGTGCTGGGGATTTGAGACACTGGAGCTGCTGTGCTTCAGTTTGGGAAGTTGCTTACTTCTTGATACTGTTCCCACCCGGGGACTTCCCAAAGGGACACACCAGCTCCACTTGTGTGTGTGTGTGTGTGTGTGTGTGTGTGTGTGTGTGTGCGCGCGCGCGCGCGCGCGCATGCGTGTGCGCACTAACCTGTGAGCACATGTGGAGAGCAGAGGAGGACTTCCGATGTCCTGCTGTCCACTTTCTCCCATTGAGGTGTGGTCTCTCACTGAACCTGGAGCTTGCCATTTTGCTTTTCTTTGTTCTCCAACATTGGGGTTATAGGTGTTTTTTTTTTTAATTCTATTTACTTTTAATTTTATTATATTTATTTGTGTATGTGCATTTATCCATGGCTCCTGTGTGAAAAGTCAGTGGACTAGAACTGGGTGTAGTGGCACATGCCTTTAGCTCCAGCACTGGAGAGGCAGAGGCAGGAAGATCTCTGAGTTCAAGGCCAGCCTGGATTAAAAAAAAAAAAAAAAAGGCCAGATCTGCTGGAGTCAGTTGTTTTCTTCCACGTGGGATCTGGGGATCAAACTCAGGTCATCAGGCTTTCAATGCAAGCGCTTTCCTCCAATGGCCCATCTCACAGGCCTAATAAACAGCTTTAAATGGTAGTAGAATAGAGTTTCCCCATGGGAACTCTTTGGAGCACAGCTCAGCAACACAGAGCACAATGATCAGGTGGAGCAGCCACCTGTCTCCACACTGTGGAAACTATTACACACTCAGCACGCAGCTCTCCCTTGCCCTTGGAACCTCTGATTCTGCTCCCCATATCCACACCTCAAACAACTCTAGGACCTTATATAAAGAGAACAGCTTTCCATTTATTTGTTTTGTTTCATAAGTCAAATACTCACTATATAGCCCAGGCTGGCCTTGAATGCACAATCCTCTGTCTCAGCCTCCTGAATGCTGGGATTACATTCATGAGCTACAGAATCAGGCTAATACTAATCTTTTTGCAATGGGTTTATTTCACTGAGTGTAATGATCTGGAGATTCATCTGTATCACAGCACATGCTGCTCCTTTCCTGTCTTTGCTGAGTAATATTCTGCATATGTATACACCACTTACCCACTCACCTGTCTATGGACAGTATGCTGGTTTGTGCTTTTTGGCTGTTGTGAATATTGCTCCTATTGGGCAAGCTGTACAAAGACTTCTGAGATCTTCCTTCCTTCCTTCCTTCCTTCCTTCCTTCCTTTCTTTCTTTCTTTCTTTCTTTCTTTCTTTCTTGTATCCAGAGGATACAAGATCATACATTATTCTAGGTTTATATTAGTTTATTTATGTATTTTTCTATGTGCATGTGTGTGAACATTCCAAGGCATACATGTAGAGGTCATAGGACTTATGGGAGTTGATGTCTCCTTCTACCTTGTGGGTCCTAGGAATAAAACTCAAGTCATGAGACTTGATGTCACATGACTTTACCCATGGAACCATCTTCGTGTGTGTGTGTGTGTGTGTGTGTGTGTGTGTGTGTGTGTGTGTAAGAAGATAGGCTCTCATGAAAGCTCAGACTAGACTTAAGCTCATGGTGTAGCTGATGATGGTCTTGAATTCCTGTTTCCTCTGCTTCTACCCTTTAAGTGCTGAAAAGTGCAGGCACTACCACACATGGTCTCCTGTTTCTTTTTTTAAGAAGTGTACTTATTTTTATGTACATTGATGTTTTGTACATGGGTTTTGGGTCCCTTGAGCTACTATGTAGGTGCTGAGAGTTGAACCAGGGTCCTCTGGAAGAGCAGTCAGCGCTCTTAACTACTGAGCCATCTCTCTAGCCCCTCCTGTTTAGATCTGGCAGGGACACTTAAAGTGCTTTGCAAAGTGTTTGAACTGTTTGCATTCTTCTCAGTGGTGCACACAGGTTCCAGTTTCTACACTTTCTCACTAAGCCTTATTTTAAATTTTAAAAAAAATTTTTGCAATGCTAGGACTGAAACTGAGGGCTTCAGGCATGCTGAGCCCTCAGTTCTGCCCCTGAGTCATGTCTTAGCCCCTCACTGGGGGATTCTAGGCAGGTGCTCTACAGCTGATACATGCCTCTGGCACTCATCACTTCTTTGAATTGGAGGAACTGAGCTGAGATTCAACTTACTGGTCTGGAAAATGGATAGTGTCATGACCTACTCCAGGGAAGCAGTGTGAGATTCCTTGAGATGAAGGCATCACATCCCTGAGGTGTGGGTGCTATGCATTGGGAGCACCATGTCCCTGCTCACTCTCTCATGTCACTGCTTTACTTCTTTCAGGAGCCGACCCTAAATCAAGGATCTGGGTCCCAGTAACTGGGCTGACAAGCGATTTCAGCAAATCCCAGTAAAGAAAGAAGGAAGTCAAGAGAATTGGAAGCAGGTACCCAAAGGAATACATATAGATGCATGCTCAGAGTAGCACAGTTCCCCATTCCCAGAGATGGAAACAGTCCAAATATCCATCAAGAATGAGTGGCTAAGCCAGGCGATGGTGGTGCATGCCTTTAATCCCTTCCCTGTCTTACTTTCCCTCTTCTTTTTCCAATTAAAATGAAGGTTTGAATAATATACAAGATCATTTTTCTTAATTTTAGTATATTTAAGTGTTTAATTGTATGTAGGCAGATCTCTGTGAGTTCAAGGTCAGCCTGGTCTACAAAGTGAGTTCCAGGACAGCCAGGGCTACAGAGAGAAACCTTGTCTCTAAATACCATAAAAACAAAACACCAAAAACCAGAGAGAGAGAGAAAGAAAGAGAGAGAGAGAGATATATATGAGTGGCTGAACCAAAGTGTGGCATGTTCAGATAATTACTGGGCAGTACAAAGATCACAGCCATGATCCTTGCTAATGTGGCTAAACTTGGAACAAGCAGAGGGAATGAGCCAGGCAAGAATGGCGCCATTTCTATGAAAGAGAAGAAAGCCCATAGAAACACGGAAGGTCAGGCACTGAGCACACTGGGTGTGGTAGCCCACCAGGTCATCCTGGAACTGCGGAGTGGTGCCCTGCACGAGGGCCAGATCCAGCTTCATCTACAAAACAAGTTTGAGGTTAGCCTGCACTCCATGAGGCTATGTCTGTATCAAATTTTTTTTTTTAATTGAAAAGAGAAAAGCAGGGAGGGAGGGAAGAAGAGAGGGCAGTAGATGCCAAGACTTGTACAGAACAAAGAACAGGGACACTGGGTATTGTATTGGTAAAAGTGTTCTAGATAGAAGCAATGGTTGCACGATGTTGTCAAAGTGCTAAATGGCAGTAAATCTTTTACTTCCTCATTAATTTCATAATCGTTATTAATTATTTTTGTGACAAGATCTACTCTGAGGCAGTTCTGGCTCAGAACATACTCTGTAGGTCAGACTGGCCTCAGCCTGTGTCTCTCAGGTGCTGAGATTTCAGGCACACACCAGCACACTTGGCTTCCAGACCCCTTTGTTTCCTTTTTATTTCTGGACAGAGTCTCACTACATTGTATGTGCATGTGTGGACATATGTGTGTATGCACAGTACATAGGTATACCCAAGGAAGCTGGAAGAGGGTGTCAGATCTTCTGGAGCTGGATTTACAAGTGGTTGTGAGCTGCCTGAGGTGGTATGCTGTGAACAAAACTCGGGTCTTCTAGAGGAACATAAAGTGTTCTTAACCACTGAGCCATCTTGTCCACCTCCACACCCTTTTCCTGTTTTTCTGAGACAGGGTTTCTCTGTGTAGCCCTGGCTGTCCTGGAACTTGCTCTGAGGACCAGGCTGGCCTGGAATTCACAGAGATCCTCTTGTCTCTGCCTCCTGAGTGCTGGCACTCACTAAAAACGTACACCACCATGACCAGGCTGCATTTTTTTTTTTTTTTTTTTTTTTTTTTTTGCTGTTGTTTTTGTATTTTTCCAGACAGGGGTTCTCTGTAGCTTTGGAGGTTGGAGGCTGTCCTGGAACTCACTCTGTAGACCAGGCTGGCCTCGAACTCACAGAGATCTGCCTGCCATCTTTTTTTTTTTTCCCTTGTTTTTTGTTTTTTTAGACAGGGCTTTTTTCTTGTAGCTTTGGAGACTGTCCTGGAACTAGCTCTGTAGACCAGGCTGGTCTTGAACTCACAGAGATCCACCTGCCTCTGCCTCCCAAGTGCTGGAATTAAAGACATTCACCACCACTGTTCAGCTGTTTTTAACCCTCTTGTCTCAATCTTCTGAGTATCAGAATCGTGGGCTTTGCCCTCTGGCCCAAATGTCTTCTCAGACTCTAAGTGGTCACTATTATATCTCAATGGACTTGAAAAAACTGTATTCCTGTATTAGAGAAAATTTATGTTTCCTTCCTGCCCACCTCTCTCATCTGAGAAAAATCTAGCTATCTAGCCAAGACTAACCTTACTGTCCTCCTGTCTCAGCTCCCTGAGTACTGGAAATATAAACATGTGCCTCCATGCTTGGCCTGCCGTTTACTTTTCTGTATTTGACTTATTTCCCTTGCCCTACATGGTTGCACAAAATGGCAGTTCCAGTCACTCAGGAGGCTGAAGCAGAACATACCAGGGATTAAAGGTCAGCCTGGCCTATGACATAACAAGACACCATTTCAACTGATCAGTGAATGAAAGAAGGTCGAGTGACTTACTTTACTTAACATCATGACTTCCAGTACTTTTTTGGCCAAAAATAACAGGCTACATTTTTTTTTGTGGCCAAATAATATTCTATTATATGAATTGCTCATTTAAAAATGGCATCTTAGGGTCTAGGACGATGCCTTGGTTGTTAAGAGTACTGTTCTTACAGAGGGAGATCTGTTCCCAGCATACATGTTAATAGTTCACACTGCCCACAGTTCCAGTCCAGGGGGATTCATTGCTTCTGGCTTCCGAAGACAACTGCACATGAGTGCACATATCCACACAGATGCATGCACACAATTAAACACGTAAATATACCAAAATTAAGAAAAGTGATGTTGTATATTATTCGAATCATCACTTTAATTGAAAAAAGAAAGAAGAAAAAGAAGAGGGAAAGTAAGACAGGGAAGGGAGAAAGCCAGCCAGGAAAGTTCTTGCTTTGGGCTGCTGGAGTTAATCATGCTGGAAAACCCTGCAGAGAATACAGGGTGTTATTACACACACACACACACACACACACACACACACACACACACAGAGAGAGAGAGAGAGAGAGAGAGAGAGAGAGAGAGAGAGCACAAGAGAGTACTGGAGTGTTAATTTCCCAAGATACTAGGGCCTTTGGCTGAGGGCGTGTGTGTGTGTGTGTGTGTGTGTGTGTGTGTGTGTGTGTGTGTGTGTGTGTGTTGTTCCCCAGGTCTCTGATTATTTGTGCCCAAGCAGAGAAAGCTTATGATAGGAGGATCAAGAGGGTGTCTTGGGGCTGGGAACATGTAAGGAGGTTAGACCACATGTTGGTATAGTATCTCCATCTAGTACTGCAACAAACAAACAAACAAACAAACAAAAATGTCAACAAACAAAAATTAAATACATAGAAAAGAGAAGAAAAGAAGGGTGGTGGTGGGAGGAAGGGGTGGAGAGATGGCTCAGCAGTTAGAAGCAATTGCTTCTCTTCCAGAGGACTTGCGTTTGAGGCCCCCATCACCCTTTGCAGGTTGCTTATAACTCTTTGGAACTCCAAACCCTTTTCTAGCACCCATAGGCTCTGCACTCGCAAACGCAACCCCGTCATCCTTGATATATACATACTTAAAAATAAGCCCTTTTTAAAAGTTGTTTTTGCCTTTTAAAGAAAGGTGTTTGTGCTGGCAAAATGAAGGTCGTGGGTGAGTCCAGAGAGACACTCCTGTGTGTGGCACAGGCCAGCTGCAGCCTGGTCCCTCCCCTCCTGCGCTGATTGGTCTCCTCATGTCTCCTAGGATGCTGCCCATCACCGACTATCTGTTGCATCTGCTGGGGCTGGAGAAGACAGCATTTCGAGTGTATGCTGTGTCAGCTCTGTTGCTATCCCTCCTTTTCTTCCTCTTCCGCCTGCTACTGCAGGTATTCAAATTGTGCTGGGACTTCCGCACCACTTGTCGCAGACTGAGCTGCTTCCCAGAGCCTCCTGGCCGTCACTGGCTGCTGGGCCACGTGAGCATGGTGAGTGTGCACGGGCAGAGCTGAGCGGGCTGAGGTTAGAAGCAGATTCACTGGAGTAGGAGATGAAACCTCTGAGAGGGCAAGCAGTTTGTCCAGGGTCACACTGTTGGGAGGAGACAGAGCACACTATATAAAGTTAAGTTCCCACCCCTGCTGGCTAGCTTTCCTAGTATTGGAAGCTGTGATGCAGGCTACTAGGGGCTGGACTGTGACATCAGTGGTCTTATTTAGAGCTAAATGTTACAATAAAGACCTGCCAGGCGATATGTACCCACCGGTAAAGTAGTGACAGTGCAGTAACTTTAAAGAAAATTACCCATGCCTGGAACAAAATGATGATGATGATAAAAAGTTCTTTCTATAGTTCTGTAGCTACCAATGTAGCAGGGAGGTACTGATGACCATAAAATTTGGGGTTGGGGCCCAGAGTAGGGGCAAAGAGGAGGCTCCTGTTGGGAACCAGCAGTCTGCTGACCCCGCCCCCGACGATGGGCAGGGTGCTCATGGCCATGTCATCACTACCTGAGGCTTTACCTGGCTGCTCAAGCTTTACCTGGCTGCCAGGGGACTCAGTTTTGCATGCGCAAGTCCCCCCTTTTTAAAGCAAGTGCGTCAAGCACATACCTCTCTTTTGCTCTCTCTCTCTCTTGCCTTCTCTCGTTGATCTTCTCTCTCTCTTTGCTCTTTTTCTCTTTCTTCTCTCTCTCTCTTTCCCCTACTTTCGGTTGGCTACCCCCTTTCTCTCCCCTCTCTCAATAAACTCCACGTCGTAGGCAATAGCTGCAGCAAAAGAACAAGAGCTTCTGGAGATTTTGTTTTTCTAACCTTACATGTTAGGGTGATTCTACTTTTGTTCTTTTACTTGTTTTTTTTTTTTTTTTTTTTGATACTCTCTATATAACCCTGGCTTCTTAAAATTTGCTATGTAGACCAGGCAGGCCTCTGCCTTTCAAGTGCTGGGATTAAAGATGTACACCACCATGCATCCCTAGTTACTCTCATTATTGGAATGACATGGTACTACACTGGGATCCTTACTCTTTCTTTGCATTTGGTATTTTTCACAACATCTTGTCATGTAGGCTATGCTAGCCTCAACCTCATAACCCTTCTGCTTCAGCCTCCTGAGTGCTGGGATTATAGGTGTATGTTAGCATGCCTAAGTCAACTATTTTTGTTTTTAATTTTTACTTTGAGCCATAGTCTCACTCTGCAGCTCAGCCTGGCCTGGAATTCATATGTAGCTAAGTCTAGCCTCAAACTCACAGCAAATCCTCTTGCCTCAGCCTCATGAGTGTTGAGATTACAGTTATGAACGATCATACTTGAGACACTCTCTTTAAAAGATGGGGAATTAAAGATGAGTTGAGAGACCCAACTTAGGGATGAGCACACACACACCACACACACACACACACACACACACACACACACACACACAGCATTCAACACATAAAGATTTGTTTGCATGGTGATACAAACCTCTGGGCCCAGTTACTCAGCCTGATTGACAAGGATCATGTGAACACAAAAGTTCATCTTTCGTGTTCTTGAAATTGGCATCTTCTAGCTTTCCTGAGAAATTCTGGATTCCAATCATTCCACCCCTTTCCTGCTCACACATCACCATGGCTTCCCATTACCATCTGGAGAAAGGCTAGGGTGCAAAGCCTTCTGGACTAGGAGGCCCAGTCTCCTGACTTGTCCTGTCATGCCCCTGCAGGCTCCAGAACTGACCTCCCCTTTTCTGAAGCTGGCCTTTTGTCAACCTCTCTGGTCCTTTGTCAAATTGTGTCCTCTGTCCAAATATCTTTTTCTTCTAGATGAAATTTCATGCTCATCTCCAAGCACACATCAGATGGAAGTTTCTGTCCAGCCTGGCACCACAGTTGTTTAGTCCCTAATAAACACATAGAGGCTTATATTAATTATAAACTGTTTGGCCCATTGCTCAGGCTTATTACTAACAAGCTCTTACAACTTAAATTAACCCATAATTCTTATGCATGTTTAGCCATGTGGCTTGGTACCTTTTCTCAGTAAGGCATCCTCCTCTTGTTTCCTCTGAGTCTGGCTGGTGACGGTGTCTGCCTTCCCTTTTCCCAGAGTTCTCCTACTCTGGTAGTCTCACCTGTACTACTGGCCCATCAGCGTTTTATTAAACAAATGCAAGTGACAAATCTACAGTGTACAAGAGCATCGTCCCACATTAATCCCTCTCTGCTTTTAGGCTTCATTTGTCTTTCCTGAGAAAAGGGTCTCAGTGTGTAACCCAGGCTACTACAGCTATGATTATCTTCCTGAGTGCTGGAATTGCAGGCCCAGCTTGCTCTCTCTGTCTCTCTCTGTTGTCCCCCTCTCTCCCCCCTACCCCAAGGTAACTCATATAGCACAATGTGGTCTCAAACCTATTGTGTAGCTAAAGATGATATTGCATTTTTGTTCCTCTTGCCATCTACCCGTTGAGTGCTGAAATAGCAGACGTTTGCCACTATAAGTGGTTTAATAGGATTTCTCCTTCTTCTCCTCCTCTTCCTTCTTTACTAACATTGCATTCCACTTTACTTTTCTGTGACTATGATAAAAAAAAAAAAAAAAAAAAAAAAAAAACAACTCTGACCCAAAGCAACTTAGAGGAGGAAAGAATTTATTTGACTTACATTTCCAAGTCACAGTCTATCATTGGGGTAAGTCAGGACAGGAGATGAAGCAGAAACCATGGGGGTGCACTGCTTACTGGCTTTGGGAGCTTTCTTATACAACTTAGGATCATCTGCCCACAGGAGGCACTGACCACAGTGGGCTGGACCCTCCTACATCAATTACCAATAAAAATAATTCCCCACACACATAGTTATAGGTCAGTCAGATCTGGGCAATCACTTAGTTCTTCTCAGTTGTTCCAGTGACAAAAATGAAACAGGACATATATCAAATTCTTGATAAATGCCAACTCCTATTCCCCCTCCTTCACCCCCATTTCCCTGTGCCCCCAGCGCCTGCACTGTGATGCTTTTGGAATCCGTATTCTCATGAAGACTAGGCAAGTGTTCTACTCCTAAGCCACACCCCCTGCCCCTCACTAAGGAATTCTAGGCAGGGGCTCTACTCCTAAGCCACACCTCCAGCCCTATTGTTCTTCCTATTTTTAGATGAGGGAGAACTCAGAGAAGGGCAGCAAGAGACCTCATCTTCAGTGTTCTGCAGGAGGCAGGCAGTAGTGGGAGGGAGTAGGAACATAATAAGCTGAGTTGTCATGCCTTTGTTGCCCCTTTCTATCTACCATAGTATCTTCCTAATGAGAAGGGCCTTCAAAATGAGAAGAAAGTGCTGGACACCATGCACCACACCATCCTGGCATGGGTTGGACCTTTCCTGCCTCTCTTGGTGCTTGTACATCCTGATTACATCAAGCCTGTGTTGGGTGCCTCAGGTAGGCAGGTTGGGCCTCAGAGGGAGGAGTGAACTTCCAACTCCCAGAACCCTCCTGGGGTTATAGACATGAGGGTGCTACAGAGGAAGGGTTACTTGAGTAGGGACTTGAGGGATGAAGAGAAGTTCACCAAAGAGGGCCAGGCAGAATGCAGTCTGTGGGAACAGCATGGGCAAAAAGTGTGGCAGTGTGTAAGAGTCTCAGGGACTTTGCAAGGCTGTGGTCCTGTGGGAAGTCACATCCAAGCAATTTGCTCATCCAGGTTTGGGTAAGTAAGTATTGCTCTATACTAGGCCATGGCACTGACTTCATTAAGATGGTGATCTGCCCAGCAAGACCAAGCACTTAAGCTCCCGGCTGGCAGGGAGGCAGATACTGTCCCTACTTATCCCAAGGATGCTTGATGAGTTTTCACTCATTCTCAATTCCCAGTTCTAAGGGATGTTCTTCCAGGAAGTCCTTCCCAAATCCTCCCAAATCCTCCAAATGTGCCTTTTCAGTTTTAACCCTTCAGGATGAGCCACGCTGCCAGCTCTTATTACCCTTGGCTGGTTATCTTCATAGCCACAAGGGGACTGGTTTGGTATTTGGGGACAGGTTCTCTCTATGTAGCTCAGGTTGGCTCACACCAATGATCCTTTCAGGTGTGTGCCACCACTCTGCTCTTGTACCTTAAAAAAAAAGTTTATTATCACATTTTAGTGTGTGTGTGCGTGCGTGCGTGTGTGCGTGCGTGCGTGCGTGTGTGTGTGTGTGTGTGTGTGTGTGTGTGTGAATATATGCATACAATTGTGGGAGTCAGTTTTCTCCTCCCACCACGTGAGTCCAGAGGGTGGAGCTGAGAGCCCCAGGCTCAGCAGCAAGCACCTTTACCCTTTGAGCCACCTCACCTTTGTTTCCTTTCTCTCTTCCATTGCCTTTCCTCCTCTTTCTCGTTCCCTCCCTCTCCGATCCTTCTCTTCCTCTTCCTCCCATTGTGTGGTTCCTGGGCTGGTCTGAATTCTCCAGAGACTCAGCTGTTCTCAGGCACTTGGCAAACAGGCCTGATTCCCTCCTGGTCCTCCCCCTTCAGGTCAGTCTCCCTGGCTGCCCCACTGGAGGAGCAGGATGGAGAGCCAAGAGGAACTGACTGGAGCTGAGTCAGCCTGGAGGGAAATGTGGGACCCCTGGAGCTTTCAGCCCCTCCCTGTGGGTGCCCACCTATCACTGCAACTGTTGCCCAGGCTGGGCCCCTTTCCTCTGTGCTGTGTTCTTTCCTTACTGAGGCAGAACTGGCCCAGAGCACAGGGCATTATTTTTAGATGAGCCATCAGTGATGATTTGCAGTGTGTTTGCAAGGTTGTGCAATGAATCTCTCTCTCTCTAGTTTCAAAGGTTTTCATCATTCCCACAAGTAGCTTGCACCCGAGGCGGTCTTGCCTCTGGTTCCTCCCTGTGACCCTCCTGGCTCCCAGAACCTGTTTTCTTCTAGACGAACTTGCTGCTTCCAGACCTTGTCTTCCTGGTCCATCCACACGGCTGAACACATTGACCCTGTGCTCCTTTTAGGATTCATTGTATAGATGGATCAAAGTTTGCTTGTTCACCTACCCACTGGCTGTTGTGAACAGTGCTATGGTGAACATTCACGCACAGGTTTGAGCTCTCACAGTCCCCCTCCTCCTGCTTGTTATCCCTTTATTCATTCCTTCCTCTTTTTTTCCCTAATAAGATTGTGTGTGTGTATGTGTATGTGTGTGTAGGTCAGAGGACAATTTGTGAAAACCAATTCTCCTTCTATTAGGTAGATCCCAGGGATAAAACTCAGGCTGTTTGCCCTGTGTGGCAGGTGCTTTTAGCCACTGCATCATCTTGCTGGCCCTCTTCTATTTTCTCCCCCCAATACTGAGTATGGAACTCAGGACCATGACCATGGTAGGCAAACACTCTGCTACTGAACCCGGTCTCCCTAGTCCTACATTTGACTTTTTAAAATGGTTTTATTATTTTTATTTGTGTATGTATTCTTATGTGTATGAGTGTGGGGCTTGGAAGCAAGCATCTTTGGGGTCCAGGGTCTCTTGTTCATTGCTGTTGGCAGGTGCCTTCACCAGTCCCCCACCTCCCATCTCACTGTAGGGGTACTACACTGTCTGGTCTTAAATGGCTCCAGGAAGTCTGAAGCCTGGTCCTCACCTGTGGGGCAAGTGTCTTACCTACTGAACCATACTTGCCAGCCCTATATTTTACTCTCTAAGGAATTCTCTTGATATTTTCCACAGTGGCTGTGTATTAATTGTTCACTAACAGGCTTCCTAAGTATTCAGTTCACAAGTGTTTGCTGCCAATAAGTGATAACTGTAATTTGAGTAACGAATCAGCCAATAGGTGGCTCATGAATTATTGACACGTGCTGATTTAGGAACCACAAGCCATATACCAGGTTGGAAGGGCAATGATATGGCTCGGCTGGCAAAGGTGCTTGCTGCCAAACCTGATGATCTGAGCTTGATCCCCAGAACTCTTGGTGGAAGGAGAGAACCTACTCCTGCAAGTTGTCCTCACCTCCACCTGCACACCTTGCTTGGCAGGCACACACATACACATACTTAAATACAGAAATGTAATTTTTTTAAAGAAGGAAAATGAGATGGAGACTCAGAGTGGTGACCTGTCTGGGTTTACATAACAAGTAGCCGCAGGGCCGAAGTCTGAGCTCAGGTCTAGCTGTTGAGCACAGTTTTGTGCATAAGAGCTTCTCTGAGCTGCACACCATGTAGTAGGGGCCTTTCTGAAGCACTTTCCTTTGAAATGGCATTACCAGCCTGCTAGAGGCAGTCTCCCTTCCTAGCATGAGCATCATGGAAGGACAGTGATAGAGCTGAGGAGGAGGCAGAGGTTGGGAGAACAAAGTGCCCCCCCCACTACCCGGAAGAGAGCTTCTTGCAAAAAAGGGTCAATAGAGCCAGGCTTTGAAGGATGTGTAGGAGTTAGTCAGGTGTAGAGGCCATGACAGAGAGGCTTGTCAGTCCAGAGGTACAGAAGTGGAAAGATGCTGGGGGAATTCAGGCACTCTGGGTGGATGGAGTAGAGGGGATGTGCATGTGGGAGCAGGAAATGAGAATGAGTGTTAAGAGGAAGCTGGACCAAGAAGCAAATGGGTTTGTACCTTATCCTGGGGTGCTAGGGCCAATGGCCGGTGTCTGAGCCAGGCAGCAATTGACCAGATCTGGCTGTCAGTAAGACTCCTGGCTAGTTTAGAACGGATTCCAAAGCCAAGAAAAGAGAGGTGTCTGTTTTGCTTCCAGTCACTGGTAGCCACATTGTGCCTGTGAACCTGTAACCACGCCCAAAGAAGAGGAACTTATAGAAATCATACAGCCTTTACAGACTGGTAATGAAACCTTAGTAGAAAGGATTCAGACCATTGAAAACGGCAATGATTCGACAAACAGAATGCAAAAAATGGAACACAATATCAACTGCTAACAGAAAAAATTTGTTCCATGTCTGATGATTTGACAAAAAGAATGGGACATAATAATGAACTCTTTACAGAAAAAAATTTGCTCCAAGAATGCAAATCCTGCCTCCCCTATGCTCTCTGCCACCCAAGGGGCATGTGTCCCCCCTGCTCCCCTCCCTTAAACAGGTCACATCCAAACCTGTAGCCACGCCCAAAGGGTGTGGCCACTGTTATAAGTTCACAGACAAGATGTGGCTACAGCCATTTCCGCTCAGAAGCCTCATTGGCCTTCCAGTAGCCCTTCCTCTGTGACTTTCTTAGCACCTGGCACACTCTCTGCAATTTTGATAATTGGCTGGTGTGGGCCTCTCCTTCCCTTTCCCACCCCACCCCGGAGCTCCTGCAGGCAGGGAGTGGAGCTGAGCCATCCTTGGATCACTAGCATCACCTTGCGTGGGTTGGACACAGAAAGGCAGCAGGAGTGTGCTGATGAAGGGTGACTGTGCACGCAGTTTGTCAGTGCAGGGAAGAGTGCTTGGTGGCTGAGTCACATTGGGCGTGTATATCCCTTCTTAGGTGCCTCTCCACTCACACCTTCCTATGGTGTATAGGTTTTTCCTTTTACTCTTTTGGGGCCCACCACCCAGCTCCCAAATAAGTATATGAAGACGTATTCTTACTTGTGAATGCCTGGCTTTAGCTTGGCTTGTTTCTAGTCAGCTTTTTTAACTTAAATTATCCCATTTCTCTTTAACTGTGTTTTGCCTCTGGACTTTTAACCTTTCTTTATTCTACATATCTTTCTTTCCTTTTCACTCCATGGCTGGTTATGTGACTGGGTGTCTGGATCTTGGCATCCTCTCCTTTTTTTTTTTTTTTAAACTCCTCCTTCTTTTCTCTCCTAGATTTCTCCCATTTATTCTCTCCCTGGCATCCTTGCCTGTTCCTCTCCTGCCTAGCGATTGGCCATCCAGCTCTTTATTAGACCAATCAGGTGTTTTAGTCAGGCAAAGTAACACAGCTTTACAGAGTTAAACAAATGCAACATAAAAGAATGCAACATGTCTTTGTATCATTACACAAATATTCCACAGCACAAATGAATGTAATACATCTTAAACTAATATTCCATAACAGTGGTGTACCAGGAGGATGCATCCATTAATCTATCCATCCATCTTGCCAGCCACACATCTGTCAACATATTCATCTACTCATCTGTACATCCACTCACCTAATCACTCAATCATATATCCATGCATGCATACATGCGATTTTCCATGACCACCCACCCACCCACCCATCCATCCATCCATCCAACCATCCACCCACCCATTCACCTATTCACTCAATATCCATCTACCTACCATTCACTTATCTCTCACCCATCTACCCACCCCTCTTCCCATTTATCCACACATTTATCAATCTAGCCACTTACCCACACATTCTTCCACCCACCAACCCTACCCACCTAACCATCCATTCATCTTTCCTGACTTCCTTTGCCTTACTCTTTTAAAATTAAAAACCAAATGTGTATGTGTGTCTGTGTGTGCACATGCACAAACATGTGCACACACATGTATATGTACTTGTGTACTTATAGAACTTATATGAACCTGAGACTTGAAATTTTTCAGTTAGACTGGTGGCCTGTGAGCCTCAGAGATGCTGTCTTCCCTCTCCAGCACGGGGGTCACAGGTGCATGCAGCTATGCCTGACTCGTTTTCTTATAAGTACAATTTTTATTTATTTTTATTGTGTGGAGGGTGGGTGTGAGCCACAGTGAATGTGCTTGCAAGAGTCTGTTCTCTCCTTCAACCTAAGGGGTTCTGGGGATCTACCTTGGGTCTTTAGGCTTGGTGACAAGCACCTTTACCCACTGAAGGAAGCATCTCACTGGGCCCTGCCTGTTTTCCCTGGTCCTGAGGACCAATGCTCACTCCTCGTGCTTGCACAAGAGCTCTTACTCTCAGAGCCATTTTCCAGCTCCTATTTTTTCTCTCATCCATGTGCCCTTTGGTTCATTCATTCACTGAATTGGAAAGTTTTGTTTTGTTTTGTTTTGTTTTTGAGGCAGAGTCTCAGGTGTCTCAGGCTGGCTTTGAACTCACTATATAGCCCAAGATGATCCTGAACTTCTGAACTTCCTGCCTTCTCCTGGGATTGCAGGCACATTCCACCAAGCCTACCTCATTGCATTAACTTTGATTTATCTGGGTTTCCTCTGTTAGCAGTCTTTGCAACATCATCTACAAAGATCTGGGATTCACACCTGATATTCTGAACCTCAAAGTGCTGTATAGCACCTCCATCTTTGAAGGTGTTTGTGTGTGTGGGGCATGGTGTCCCATAGTGACATAGGATTCCTTCCTAGATCTCATTGCAAAGCTTATGATTTGCCTCTTCACAAAAATAGATGGTAGTATAACACCAGGCTTCTGTCCAAAACTATCAGTGGCATGAACTTCACCCTGGCATCTGGTTGTCACAGGGCATCCTGGAGTCTCTTCCTTTGAAGAACTGTTGTGGGTCCACCTCCTGGCCCCAAGACCTGCTTTGTTAGTGCCAGCTCAGCCAAAGCTGCCATGTCGGTTTTCCTGGAGCTTCTTGGTCATCATGGTAGCCAGATCCAGTCAGAAAACTTGGTGGATATGGGTTAAAAAAGGAAAAGGTGGCCTTCCTGATCCCCTAGCTTGTGACTTGAGCAATATCCAGCTTTCAGAGAGAGAGAGAGAGAGAGAGAGAGAGAGAGAGAGAGAGAGAGAGAGAGAGAGAGAGAGAGAGAGAATTGGTTTGGGGGGTCTGTGTACACACCTGTATGCAAGTGGAGGCATGAGGACAACCCCAGCTGTCATTCCTAAGGTGCCATCTTGCCCCCACCTCCCTCCCCCTCCCCCACCCCTCCCCTCCCCAGCTTGGAACGGAACTTGCCAAGACTGGCTGGCCAGTGAGCCTTACACATTCACTTCTCTTCATCCCCACATTGCTGGGATTATAAGTGCATCTTAAAAGTAAGTTTTCTTTGGTATGTGAGGAGGGGAGAGGAGACACTAAAGTGCCATAGCACTTGACGAGGTTAGAGAACAACCCGCAGGAGTTGGTTCTCTCCACCTTGTGGGACCTGAGATCGGAACGAAGGTGCTTAGGATTGACCATATGCACCTTCACCAACTGCTTCATCTCAGTGGCCCACTCATCATGTCATCAGCTTTGCTGTCGTTTAAATGTGGGTTCTGGTAACCAAACCCAGGATGTCTTGTTTGCAAGGCAAGCACTTTGCCAACTGGCTTTTGGTTTAATCAGAAAGAAACTCAACTATTATCACAAGTAGACTTCAAACTTCAGCTTCAGCATCTGAACTTTGGGGAACACAGGCATGCTCCCCAATAACCAGGGGCACCTGACATTGTTTAGAAGCAAAGAGGCTCTGTGCTGGTGGTCCTGTGTGTCGGAGTGACAAGGGCTGGAGGGTGGAGCAAAGTCTGGACCAGGGCTGATACCAATGGCTTTGAAAATGAGCCCTGTCAAGGTGCTGGAGGGGGACAGGTGGGTGTGTTGGCAGAGACTCTGTCAATGCCAACAGATTAGATCCCCTCCGGGCAGGCCAGCAAGACAGACAGGAAATTGAGGCTGGCTGTGGGGTTACAGCTATGATTCAGGCAGCTAGAGTTGATAACAGGAGTGGGGGAGCTAAGGGGTGTCATCCTTCCTATGGGAACGTGGCCTGGCTGTGAGTGACGGGTGTGCTGTGAGATTGTTGAAGGACTGAGTGTCAGAGACTGGATGCAGGGACTAGATGAGACACAGTCATCAGTGGGAGGGAGAGGGGCCCCATTTATTTATTTATTTAATACAAGGAAATCCAGGATTTAGGGCAAATGAGATGGCTCCTTGGGTAAAGGCAATTGTTAGCAAGCCTGGTAGACTGAATTTAACCTCTGTGACCCAGATGGAAGGGGAGTACTGACTCTTACAAGTTGTTATTTGACCTCCATACAAGTGCCAGGGCACATGTGAGCCTATACACAAACACATACATACATACATGCATGCATATTTTTCCTAAAGCTTGGGTTTCTTCTTTATACCTCACACACAGAGGCCAAGGTTTTGTTTTGTTTTTGTTTGTTTGTTTGTTTGTTTAAGAAAAGCTGTTATTACACAGCAACCAAGGTTGTCCTGGAACTCACTATGTATATAGCTGATGCTGTCCGCTGTCCTGAAATTTACAGTGATCTTCCCGATTTAGCATCTCAATTGCTGGGATTACAAACATGCCAAACTCCAAGCTCTTCTACAAGAGCAATGGGGAGCCATGGGAGGTGTTTGAGTGGGAGAGACTCAAGTTCAGATCAGCATGTTGTAAGATTTCTCAAGGGACAGATATAAAGGTGGGGTGAGATGGGAGGCAGGAGACCAGAGAAGAGGCCCAAGAAAGTCATAAACAGAGGTCAGAACTTGGCCTGGAATCACCATTGTCTGTCTCTTCTCTCTCCACAGCTGCCATTGCACCCAAGGATGAGTTTTTCTACAGCTTCCTGAAGCCTTGGTTAGGTGAGTGCTGAAGGGGAGGGTGGTGGTCCTCACTTCATAATAAGAGTACAGGAGACTCCAAGTAGTTAAAATAAACAAGTTTATTTTACAACTTTGCAAAGTTGGATGTTAGCATAGAGAAAAGGCAGAATGACTGTCCACCCCCTCAATTTGATCACAAACTAGTTTTTACCTTTCTTTTTAAAATTAATTTTTTAGTACATTGATGTTTCTTCTCCTGCATGCATGTCTGTATGAGGGTGTTGGATCCCCTGGAACAGGAGTTACAGACAGTTGTGAGCTGTCATGTGGGTGCTAGGAATTGAACCTGGGTCCTTTGGAAGAGCAGTCAGTGCTCTTAACCTCTGAGCTATCTCCCTGGTTTTTATCTGTCTAATGTTTCTCTCCCTTTGGATTTTTCATTGGCTATGATCTTTAGTGATGTACCATCATTCTGGAGTCCAGCCCAGATTCCCATCCCATTAATTCAGGACAAAAAGCCTCATCTGATGTGTAGCTTGGGGCTGGAGATTCCATCCGTTTCTGACACATGGGTTTAGACTTCCTATAACTTCCAATCTTAGGATGAACTCAGATTACATAATGCAGGCACCAGTGGTAGCTGGAGAAGATGGGGACTGCTGCTTCCTGCTTATCTGGGATTATCCAATGGGCTCTAAACACTCCTCATACTGAAAATGGAGCTGTAATGATTGTCTTTTACACAGGGGAATCAGGAGAGGGAAAGGGTTTCTTGGAGGGCTCCAGAGGGGGACAGGAGAGGCCTCTAGCCCTTGGTTTTCTTGGTTCAGGGGATGGACTTTTGCTCAGCAAAGGGAACAAGTGGAGTCGGCACCGCCGTCTGCTCACACCCGCCTTCCACTTTGACATCCTGAAGCCCTACATGAAGATCTTCAACCAGTGCACGGACATTATGCATGTGAGTGGTGGGAAAGAGGTTCGCCTCACCTGGGAAGGCCTCAAAGTAAAGGGGGCCCCATGTCCCTTGCTACATCTGAACTGGATTGGCATTGAGGGTCCTGCCTGTCCTGTCTGAGCAGCTCATGGCCTGTGGGCTTCATGCCTGGTTACCTTCTGTCTACCTTCCAGGCTAAATGGCGGCGGCATCTGGCAGAGGGCTCAGTGGCCTCCTTTGACATGTTCGAGCACATCAGTCTCCTGACCCTGGACAGCCTTCAGAAATGTGTGTTCAGTTACAACAGTGACTGCCAGGAGTGAGTGTGGCCCCAGGGTAGGTGGTGGGTGGGAGGAAAGAGGGACGCTCCCTGCTGTGATGCAAGGTGGGCCTTTTTTCTTCCTTGGATTTCCTGGGTGGCCCCAAGATGACACCACTTCTCCAAGCCTCAGATCTCGTATAGAGAGGATTAGAGGAGATTTTGGCTGGGTGTGGTAGTCCACACCTGTGGTCTGTAATCCCAGCATTTGAGAGGTTGAGGCAAGAGGATCTTGAGTTTGAATTTAGCCTGGACAGCTTAGTAAAACCCTGTTTCAAAAATGCCACAGCACATGGTGGCACACACTTATAATCTCAGCACTCTGGAGGCAGGGGCAGGTGGATCACCCTGAGTCAAGGCCAACTTGCTTGGTGAGTTCTAGGATAGCCTGGGCTACATATTGAGAACCTGTCTAAAAAGCAAGCAAGCAAAGAAAGAAAAACGCCACATAAATTCCTAAGTAAGTAAAACGATGTCAGCCAGTGTCCTGGCAATTAGGGGATGCCTAGGAAATAGTACTTTCCCCCATTCCTCCACAGAGAGGGTACAGCCTAGAAACGCCCAGCTCACTCTTTTTTTAGTTCCTACTCTCCTCCCTCTTTTATCTTGTCCTTCTTATTCCTTTTCTTCCTGCTTATTGCATCACATCCCCTTTTTTCTTCATCTCCTTCCTGTATTGTTGTTTTTCTTTATCCCTATCCTCCCTCATTTTTCTTCCTTATCTCCACTTTCTTTTCCTCCTTTAAACATATATATGAAAAGCTTAGTTTATCTTTAAATGTTATGCCCATGTGTCTGCACATATGTATGTGCACAGGAGCACAGGTGCCCTTAGAACCTGAAAGTGTCAGATGTCCTGGAACTGGAGTTACGGCAAGCTGTGAATTGTCCATCATGGGGCTGGGAATCAAACTTGATTCTTCTGGGAGAGTAGTATGTGCTCTTAACTGCTGGGTCATGACTCCATCCCATCCTACATGCTTTCACACTGTACCCAGGGTGGTCTCTAGATCCTCCCTCATTCCAGCTCCTCAGTGTTGGGATTACAGGAGGGAGCCACCACCCCCAGTCCTTTGCTACACAAAGATGAAAATATCTGACTTTGGGAGATACTCTAAGGATAAGATAATGTGGCAGCTTCCCTGGCATGTAAAAAGTATCCAGTGAATATGTGTTGACTGAATTAATAAAATAACAACCACTCAGTTCATTCATTACCCATTATCATTATGGGGCTGGTTGTGCAGCTTTACAGTGAGTGCCTCTCATGTAGGAGGCCCTCTGTCCCATCACTAGTCATGTGCAATAAAATAAATAAGCCAGGTACAGGGCTTAAGAGATGATCCAATGGTTACAAGCACAGAGGCAGAGGACCAGGATTTGGTTCTAAGCACAAATTGATGGGCAGATAACAAACCACCTATAGCTCTAGTTCTGGGGGGAATCTGGTGCCCTCTTCTGGCCTCTTAGGAAACCTGCATGCATGTGGTGAACACACACAGGCACTCAGATCTCCACACATAGACAGAATTAAAAATAAAAACATGGGCTGGAGAGATGGCTCAGTAAGCACTGGATACTATTGCATGGGATCCAGGTTTGATTCCTAGTACCTATCTGGCAGTTCACCACCATCTATAACTCTAGTTCCAGGGCATCCAATACCCTCTTCTGACTTCTGAAGACAACAGGGATACAAGTAGTACACAGATGTGCAAGAAAAACACTTATACATGTAAAATAAAATAAAAGAATAATAAAACAAAACCCTTAAAATAAAATAATTCATGTGCATGCTTATAATCCAAACAGATGGTGAGAAAAGGCAGGAAAATTAGAAGTTCAAGGTCATTGTTTGCTATGTAGTGAGTTCAAGTCTATCCTGGGTGACGAGAGACCCTGTCTCAAAAACATGAAATGGCTGTCAAGATAGCTCAGTTGGTAAAGGGCTTGCCTAGCATATGCAAAGCCTTGCAGTCTGTCTCCAGCCACACACACACACACACACACACACACACACACACACACACACACACACACACACACACAGAGAGAGAGAGGGGGGGAGGAAGGAAGAGAGAGAGAGAAACAGAGGGAGGAACACGGGGAAAGAATACAGGGGTTGGGGAGATGGCCCAGCTATTAAGAGCACTTTTGCTGCTTTTGGAGAGCTTGGCATCCAGTTTCAAATACTCATGTGGCAGCTAACAATCATCTGTAACTCCAGCCCCAGTGGATTAGACTCCCTTTTGGTTCCTTCAGACACTGCATACAGCTGGTGCACGGACATACACGATGGCAAACATTCATACACATAAAATAAATATAATTTAAAAAAAAATAACAAAATGCGGTTAATACAGGGCCTCTGTCTGTCATTGTACAATAGAGGCTGGGTCCCATGCATGTGTCTGGGCCGAATGGGTGGCTCATTGCCCTTCTTTCTGTAGGAAAATGAGCGATTACATCTCATCTATCATCGAACTGAGCTCTCTGGTGGTGCGACGCCAGTACCGCCTTCATCACTACCTGGATTTCATCTACTACCTCACTGCCGATGGACGGCGCTTCCGCCAGGCCTGCGACACCGTGCACAAGTTCACCACTGAAGTCATCCAGGAGCGGCGGCGGGCACTGCGCCAGCAGGGTGCTGAGGCATGGCTAAAGGCTAAGCAAGGCAAAACCTTGGACTTCATAGATGTGCTGCTGCTGGCCAAGGTAAGGCTGTGTGGAAGCAGGCTTCTGTCCTTAGAGGCCAGCATGGGAATTGCAGATGCTCAAACTCATGGGGAAGGAGTCAGGTGCAGGAGGTGCATAATGTGGGTGGGTTCATTCAGAAGCCACAACAGAGTACTTCAGTCCTTTTAATTTAAATGAGCACCATTATAGTCTAGTGTGTGGTTTGCCCTGTGGAACACGCCTGTATACTTAAAGGCTATGAGCCTGGCTCGGACAGCTGATGTAAACACAATAAGATCTGTACAGGACACAGCATCTTTCTTTTGAAACAAAAAAAAAAAAAAATAATAATTATAGTCATTGGCCAGGCATGTGGCACACACCTTTAATATCAGCACTCAGGAAGCAGAAGCAGGTAGATTGTTTGAGGCCAGCAAGATCCAGGACAGCCAGGACTACATACTAAGATTCTGTTTCCAAAAACAGTTACAATGATTTATTTGTGTGTAGGTGCACATGCATGTTATGGAGATTTTGTGAAGGTCAGAATACAACTTGTGGGAGTTGGTTTTCTCCTTCAAGCATGTGGGTCTGGCCCCAGGAATCAAACTCAAGCCCATCAGGCTTGGTGTCTAAGTGTTTTCACTTACTGAGCCATCTTGTCAGCTTAACCTACTCATCCCTGACCCCTTCTCTCTCTTTCTAATTCCCAGGTTGGTCTCAAACTTACAATCTATACTCCTCTCTCTCAGCCTCCTGTGTGGTGAGATTACAGGTGTATGCCACCATGCCCAGCTATTCTGTTACCTACAGGTGACTTAAAGGATACAAGAGGATGATTATAGGTTCTGGGCAAATACTTTTCTTTTTGTAGATGGAAGTTTCTGCACTGCCCAGTCATGCAGTGGTTCAAATAAACACACAGAAGCTTATATTAATTATAAGCTGTTTGGCAGATAGCTCAGGCTTATTACTAACAAGCTCTTACAACTTAAATTAACCCGTAATTCTTATCTATGTTTAGCCACATGGCTTGGTATCTTCTTTCAGTAAGGCATTCTCATCTTGCTTCCTCTGCATCTGGCTGGCAAGTGCCTCTCTGCCTCTCTTCTCAGAATCCTCCTAGTCTGGTAGACCCACTTATACTGCCTGCCTGGCTACTGGCCAATCAGTGTTTTATTAAACCAACATGAGTGACAAATCTTTATAGTGCACAAAACATTATCCCAATTCATATTTTTAATTATGTGTCTATGTGTGGGTATGTGCACACAAGTGCTAATAGCCATGATGATCAGAAGAGGGCATTGGGTACCCTGGAGGTACAGGGAAGCTGCCTGACATAGGTGCTGGGAACTGAAATAGGATCCTCTGGAAGAGCAGCGAGTGCTGGTAACACACAGCAAACTTCCAGCTGAAGCAGTCTTATTTTTATTATTGTTGGAGTATTGAGAATTGAATCCAGGGCATGAAGAATACCAGGCAAATGCCCTGTCATTCAGTTTTGGCTCTTCCTTCTGTGGATTTGAGTGTATGGTATGGATGTAAGTGTGTGGGTGTGGGTGCCATACATGCACATTTGGATGTAGCAGCCAGAGCAGGAAATGTGGTATCGACCTCTGTTGCTTTCTGACTTACTGCCTTGAGACATTGTCTTTCATGGGACTGGAATCTTGCCATTACATCTAGTATGGTTGTTCAGCCAGCAATAGAGATCTGCTTGTTTGTTTCCAGTGCACACAAAGCCATAGATTTTTTTTAAAGATTTAATTATGTGTTATGAATTTTTTTCTTGCAGCCGTTTCTCCCCAAATAAACACACAGACACTATATTAGTTATAAAGCTGTTGGCTTCTGTTTCTTATGGGCTAGCTCTGTTTTAATTATTAACCCAATTTTATCAATCCACTCATTTCCACATCTTATCTTACTGGGGAATGCTGGACCTGCAACTCCTTTGCCTGCTACATGATGACTACTCAGTGTCTCTGCAGAGAAGGATTTCCTGTTTGCCCTTGCATGTATTCTGATTCTGCCTAGCTATGTCACTTCCTGTCTGGCCAATCAGCCAATAGTGTTCTATTCATTAACCAATAATAGAAACAAATATACAGAAGAACATTCCCCATCAATTATGTATACAGTGTTCTGGCATGTAGATGGTTGTGAGCTACCATGTCATTGCTGGGAATTGAACTCAGAACCTCTGGAAGAGAAGCCAGTGATCTTAACTGCCGAGCCATCTCTCCAGCACAGCCCTTTTTAAAACAAAACAAAACAAAGCAAAAAAAAAAAAAAAAAAAAAAAAACCCCAAAAAAACCCAAACAAACAAAAACCACACACACACAAAAACAAAAACAAAAAAACCATGGGTGTTGGAGATTTAAACTCAGGTCTTCATATTGTCATAGCAAGTTCTCTTCCCCACTGAGCACTTCCACCAGCCCCGAAGTTTACATCTATTTTACTCTTAAATATATGTGCATGTGTATGTCTGAGTACAGTGCCCTTGGAATCCAGAAGAGGGTCAAACTCCTTGGGGCTGAGCTTATAGACAGTTGGGAGCTGCCTGATGTTGGTCCTGGGAGCTGGCAACCAAACCCAGTTCTTCTACGAGTGCTCTCAACTACTGAACTGTCTTTCCAGGCTTTCTTGTTTGTTGTCTTTTTTTTTTTTAATTTCTTTCAGCCAATATCTCATTTAGCCAACACTAATCCCAAACCTCAGCACTAACCTTCTGTAGCTGAGGATGACTTTGAATCTCTGATCCTCCTGCCTCCATCTCCTTACTGCTGGTATCGCAGGGGTGTGCCACTCAGCTTCTTGTGTGGAATCTTTGATACAGTTCTGGATTCCAGCCATGGCTCTGCCATTCAGAGGGTATTTGGTTGAGATCATGGTACCTGTCTCTTGTAACCTGGTGCTCGTAAGACCTCATGACAAAGTTGTTGGCTATCCAGCAGGATAAATGGCTGTCATGAGCTGTTCGGCAAATGCAGGTGTGCAGCGTGGATTAGCAAACAGTGGCATGCAAATATGATGATGCTCCTTGTGTATATTTAAGTCATCTCTGGGTAACTTAGAATATGGATATGGCGACACATAGTCCCAGAACTTGGAAGGTTGAATCAGGAGGATCGTGAGACTACTTTGGGCTACATTACCTGTGAAGAAATGGAAGGACCAAATGAAAAATGGGGAGGGAGAAGAGGAGAAGTGGGTAGAGAGAGAGGCCTGTTAGAAAGTATGATGGCCTGAGTTCAATCCCCAGAACTCACATGACAGAAGGAGAGAGTCAACTCCTGAAAATTTTCTCTGACTTCCACAGATAGTGTTTGCTAGGAGAGGCTTGGGCAAGCTAGGAAATGCACTGTCCTGATATATCTGACTCTCTCTCTCTCTCTCTCTCTCTCTCTCTCTCTCTCTCTCTCTCTCTCCACTAATCACTTAGTGAAATATCTGCTGGTCTATGAATTTGTCCAATGCCTCTCCTCCTTTTCTTTTTATAATCATTTATTTATTAGTTTTGTGAGTGCATGAAGGCATGTGAGCACGCATGTGCTGCATCATGAATGTGGAGGCCAGAGTGCAAATTGTGGGAGTTGATTCTCTGCTACTATGTGGGTTCTAGGAATTTAACTCAGGCTGTCAGGATGGGCAGGAGACACCTTTATGTACTGATCCATTTTTTCCGTACTCCTCATTCATTTCTTGTAGTAAAACATAATTTTCAAGTGATGCTTGGACGGACTCCCTTTGACTTTCCTTCCCCTGAACTCCCCTCTTGAATCTTTTATAGTACATTGCATCCTTCACTCTGCCTGGCCTATTTATACTCAGTTTAATTTAGGAGAGGAGTGGATGGAAAGCCAGGCACAGTGGTGTCTACTTGTAACTCCAGCCCTTGGGAGACTGAGGTGGAAGGACCTCAAGTCTGAGATCAGCCTGGGCTGCACAGGGAGTCTCTGAGTGAATGGGGTGGAAGGGAAAAACTGAGGATATGGCTCAGCAGGAAAAGACGCTTGCTGCAAAGACTGAGGACCTGAGTTCAATACCTGTGACCCACATGTTCCAAGGAGAGAAATGACCCCAGCAAGTTGTCCTCTGATTCTCACATGTGTGGCATGAATGCATGAATGCACATACACACTAAATAAATAAATGTGTGCACATAATAAATAAATGTAAAAAGCAGATTGGGGGAGAGGAAGAAAGAAAAGAAAAGGACAAATGGGAAATAGGTAGATATGACTTTGTAGGAAGTGGGGTAAAGTGGGCTCAGCATCCTCCACTGCCCCTGCAGGATGAAGAGGGAAAGGAATTGTCTGATGAGGATATCCGAGCTGAGGCAGATACATTCATGTTTGAAGGTAAGGATGCCGAGTGACACTGGGAAGAAGTACTACTGTTTTCCTGGTGTGGGGAACACCCCAGGAGCACTGTAATCTGCCTGGCAGTAACAGTTTTGCAACACCCAACTACCCGTAGGTCACGACACAACATCTAGTGGGCTGTCGTGGGCGCTGTTCAACCTGGCGAAGTACCCAGAGTACCAGGAGAAGTGTCGGGAAGAGATCCAAGAAGTCATGAAAGGCCGGGAGCTGGAAGAGCTGGACTGGTCAGTTGGAAGGGTCAGGAGGATTGAAGGGAGAAGGCCAGAGTCTTGAGTGTGGGTCTCTGCTCTACCTCTTCCTGATTGTGTGGCCTTAGACAAGTCCCTCAAACTTTCAGAATTCCAGTTCATGAGGTGGGATTGATTGTGATGTCTACCCCTACTCCAGCAGTTCTCAGAACCCCTTCATCAGCAACTGCTGTGGTCCCACCACATAGCAAACACCCCTCAAATTCAGTGGCTCGTGGCAAGCATTTAGCTATTGCTTTACCCACACATGTCTTTTTGTGGCTACTGGGCTTAGGTGTGTGGAGTGGGGCTGCTTCCGATTTGTTGGCTGGGTTCAGGTGTCTCCTAACTCTCCCGTGAGCCGGGATTACTCTGGGATATGTTCTCAGTGCAGATTCCAGAAACAAACAAAACCCAAACCAAACCAAACCAAAGGGGCTGGGGGAGAACCATTCTGTGTGCACTAAAACATTGTGAAGGAGGCAAGTCCCACAGTGAAGCATAACAGGAGGAGGCAGGAGGGGCCCAGCAGCCTGGGAATAATGTCTGTGGGCACATCACCTTCCAGGATGGAATGACATGCAGGGTGATTATGTTGCAAAGAGGAAATGCAGAGCAGAGAACAGGAAGGCACTGAGTGATGCAGGGAGCAGAGCCCCATAGCCAGGCATGGTGGCACATCTGCCATTTCAGCCTTTGGAAGACAGAAGCAGGGAAAGTTCAAGGTCAGCCTTGTCTGACCTCGTTTGAGGCCAGCCTGGGCTGTATGAGTCACTGTTTCCATCTGGGAGATGCCTCATTTGGCAAAAGGTTGCCTTGTGAACAGGAAAGAAAATCCATGCTTTAAAAAGGAGGAGGAGGATTAGAAGAAGAAGAAGAAGAAGAAGAAGAAGAAGAAGAAGAAGAAGAAGAAGAAGAAGAAGAAGAAGAAGAAGAAGAAGAAGAAGAAGAAGAAGAAGAAGAAGAAGAAGAAGAAGAAGAAGAAGAAGAAGAAGAAGAAGAAGAAGAAGAAGAAGAAGAAGAAGAAGAAGAAGAAGAAGAAGAAGAAGAAGAAGAAGCTGATGTCTTAGTCACTGTTCTATTGCTATGAAGAGACACCATGACTATGGTACAAAAGAAAATGTTTAGTTGGGGATGACCTACAGTTTCAGAGGTGTAGTCCAGTTTCATCATGGTAGGAAGCATAGGAGCATGCAGGCAGACACAGTGCTGTAGAGGTAGCTGAGAGGTCTACACCTGGATCTACAGCCATCAGGAAGAGAGAGACACTGGACCCTTGAGACCTCAAAGCCCACCCTCACTGACATACTGCCACCAACAAGGCTATACCTCCTAATCCTTTCAAGTAGTGCCAGTCCCTAATGATGAAACATTCAAATATAAGATCCTATGGGGTCATTCTTACTCAAACCACCACAGTTGGATATGGTGATAAATTCTTATAATGCCAATTTTGGGGAGACAGAGACAGGCAGATTCCTGGGTCCAATGGCCAGCCAGTCTATGCTATTTGGGGAGTTCTAGGCCCATGAGAGACCCTGACATCCCCCCACCAGCACCAAAAGAAAGAAAAATAATTGGTGGGTGATGGTGCATGAGGAATGACACTGGGGGGGTCCTTGGGTCTCCACACATATGCACACATATGTGGACAAATACCCAAATGCATACATGCACCCCACCACACATCAACAAATACGCGTGTGCACGCGTGCACGCGCACACACACACGCGCGCACACACACACACACTCCCACTTTGTGGGAACATACACCTGTAATCAGCACTGGGGAGGCTGAGGCAGGATGCCTGAAAGTTTAAGGCCAGTCTGGGTACATAATCAGTTTCATGCTGGTCTGTACTAGGGAGAGGTGAGAAAATCACTTCCTCTGAACTCCAACCCCACAATTAAATAGCACAGTGAGAAGTTCCTTTCTTATCTCTCTCTGCCTTCTGTGTGTGCCCTCTGGGAGAATCTCAGTTGAGTGCTATAGGACCCTAAACATCTTTCTAACAAAGGGAAATGTTGGAGGGTCTGGCTAGGGAGTCCAGCAGGAGATGGTACTAGCTACAATCTAATTATGCTTCTGTTTTCTTGATCATGTTTTTTATCTATGGGTATCTTTATGACAAGGATGTTCTTTGGCACTTTATGACAGCAACACAAAGCTTCTCTGGGGGCTGGAGAGATGGCACAATGGTTAAGAATGCTTGTTGTTCTTCCAGGGGTCCTGAATTCCAACCCTAGCACCCACTCTGGGCTGCTCACCATAACTTTTAACTCCAGGTCCTGGCGATCTGGTGACCCCTTCTGGTCTCCATGGACACCTGCATACATGGGACAAACAACAGCCAAAACCAACCTGTTAGAGTTAGGTGTGGTGGTGCACAATTCTAATCCCAGTATCCTGGAGGCTGGGGCAGGAGGGTTGCAGAGAGATCGGGACTAGCCTAGGCTACATAGTAAAACCCTGTCTCAGAACAACACACTCTCTTTCTCTCTCTTTCTCTCTCTCTCTCATACTCACACACACAAGCAAGAGTCTTGATGTTTAAAAAAAAAAAAATGAACTAACAGTTATAACTGGTCCATAGTGGGTTTCTGAGTAAATCAACTGTTCTGAAATCAGCAATGGACAAAGAAAAAATGCAACATATGAGATCTGGAAAGCTTGCATACAAGCAAGTAACTTGCTGCAGCTCTGAGACTCCCAGCTGCCCTGGTACCGCCCATGATTGCACAACAATTCATCAGTGACAGGTTAGTGTTAGCTCAGCAGCCAGTTCTATTGCTTGCTGCTTTCATTTGTCACTGTTGCGACTGGCTGATGAGTTTTGTCCAAACCTCAGACCACACTTATACCAACCAATTGGACTGCATTGAGCTACGCTGTGCTACATTCCCAGGCATCTTTCTCTTTTTTGCTTCTATTGCATTATTTATTTAATTCTCGTGTGTGTGTGTGTGTGTGCGTGTGTGTGCGTGTGTGTGTGTGTGTGTGTGTGTGTGTACGCATGTATGCCCTACTGCATGCTTGTGGAGGTTAGAGGACAAACTTCAGGGATTGGTTCTCTCTCTCTCCAGGGATCAAACCCAGATTGAGCTGCCTCACTGCCTTCTTGTGTGTGTGTGTGTGTGTGTGTGTGTGTGTGTGTGTGTGTGTGTATGTGTTTGGACGGGGCCTCATTAAGTTGCTTAGGTTGACTTTGAATTCACTCTCTAGCTCAGCCTCCCATGTTAGTTACTTGGGTGGTAGTCAGATATTTTGCATCCTAAGACTTTGTTAATGGGGCTTGAGGTCACAGCCTGTGCCTGCAAGAAACCAGGTTCAGTAGCCCATTCTCCATTACTCAATTAAAACAGCCCAATTACTAATGGAAAACAGGAAATGGAGATCTATTCAATGTAACCACATTGGGAAGGGCAAAGGCAGATGACAAAGAGTAGCAGTGACACTTTCCCAAGTCTGTTTTTGGGGTCTAGGAATGAGGTTAAGATTTAAGTAGAGGTCAGAGTTATGTATGTGTAGCAGCCTTGTCAAGGTGTGGCCCAACCACGATTGGCTCATCATCATATGCTCTGTAAAGTAAGTCTCTTTCTGGGAGAGAGTTTCCCTTCTAGGTGGCTTCACCTTTATGTTTCCCCCTTTCCTGGCATTAGATGCCTGGGGGGAATTCAGTTTCCTGGACTCCATTGCTTTTGAAGTCTGATCATCAGAATGAGGGGATGCAGTGTCTCTTTAGACACTTTTCATTCCTTCCTGGCCAGTCACATTTCTGACACCAGCCTGGGACATCTGCAAATTGCAGAAGCTGTGGGACCATTCTTGATCTCCCAACTGGTCCTACAAAACCATTCCCATGTGTGCATGCGTGTGTGCATGAGTTACCATTCCTTTCTCTTCAGGGACGACCTGACTCAGCTGCCCTTCACCACCATGTGTATCAAGGAGAGTCTCCGACAGTTCCCACCGGTAACACTCATCTCTCGACGGTGCACTGAGGACATCAAGCTGCCAGATGGGCGCATCATCCCCAAAGGTGCTTGCTTGTCCCCTCCACTGCTGTGGTGTGGTTTATAGGGGTGCAACTGTGCCTGCTGTGGGTGTTGGGTGCCTATGATGGAAAAGATCCCGTCTGTTGCTAGTGATGAGAGTGACTAGTTTCATGTCCTGCCGATATGACAATGTAACCCAGCAAAAGCAATTTCAGGGGTAAAGTATTTATTTGGTTCATGACTCCCAATCTATTTTGTAGATGCGTCAGGGTGGCAGGGACTCGAATCTGTCATATTGCAGCCACAGACAGACAAGAGCAGTGTGCAGTGAATGGCTCAATGCACGCCAGTGTTCTATTCTCTCCTTCTTATTTTATCCAGCCCATGGAATGGTGTCACTCACATTCAATGTGTCTTCCCACTTTAAGTAATCTGATTAAGCAAATCTTTTATGGCTGGAAGGTGGTGGCGTACACCTTTAATCCCAGCACTTGGGAGGCAGAGGCAGGTGGATTTCTGTGACTTTGAGGCCAGCCTGGTCTACAGAGTGAGTTCCAGGACATCCACAGATTTAAGTCATGTGCACACACACACACAAACACACACACACACAAAGATAAAATTTAAAAAAGAAAATCTCTTATTGGTATGCATACAGTAAGTAATTAGGCAATCCATCATTGAGACTCCATTTGCAGGTGATTCTAGACTGTATCAAGTTGATATAACTAATCGTCACTGAGGGCTGGACCTGGATGGATACTGATGGCAGTCAGTATCTTTAAAACAAATTGTTATTCCTATCATCATTATCATTATTACTACTACTATCCCCTTATTAGTATTATTATTACTACCTCTCCCGTGTGTGTGTGTGTGTGTGTGTGTGTGTGTGTGTGTGTGCACGTGTTCATACATGCACATATGGAGGTCAGAGGACAGTGTGGTGTTCAGCAGTCAATTGTCTTCTTCCAACATGAATTCCAAGATTTGAACCCAGGTCCTCAGGATTGCTCTTTTAAATTATGACCCAGAAGGTTAGTTTCATTCAGTTACCTGAGAGCACCTCTCTCCTAAGAGCCAAACTTTCTCTGGGGTGATGCTGGGGGCTCAGGCTATAGTACCACCCAGTCTCTGGGGAAATGCAGTAGGCCCCACACATTCCTGTCTATGTGGCATCAAGGATGGGCAACATGAAGAGACAGGCTTGAGAAGCCCAGGATGGAGGGAAGACCTCATCCAGGGAGGAAATGTGCATGGCTATTCTCCAAAATGTAAGAGCAAGTGGGTTTATGGAGAATAACATCAGTGTGCAGATGGTGAATGGCCTTGAATGCTGTGTGCAGGCACCTGACTCCATTCAGAAGGCAGAAGGGAGCCAAGGGAGGTAGCTACATGTAGATGGAGCAATAATATGCCTGTGACCAGAAATGCCATACTGTATGGACAGTCAGTCAGGTGATGGGGGCCTGCTAGAGAGAGACAGAGAGAGCAGCCATGGCAGCAGCAGATGTTTTTAGAGGAGGAAAAGGAAGCGGTGGCAGCTGGTTCATAGGGGGCTGGCTGCAGTCCCTGGCTGATTTCAGGGAGAATTAGGTGGTGTGTGTGTGTGTTTCCAGAGACCCCCTTGGGCCCCACTGATTCCAAATATCCCTACAGGTATTGTCTGCTTGCTCAGCATCTATGGGACACACTACAATCCTTTAGTGTGGCCTGACTCTAAGGTAAGATCCTGCTTTTGTCCTTCTGTGGCCATGGCTCCTTCCCTGGGCTGCGTGTAGGGACTGGCCCTCCTACTACTACTGTTTCACCCAGTCCTTGTTAACTCACATAGTCACTGAGCATCTGCTGGGTGCCGTGCTCTGTGCTCAGCACTGATAACCTACTGTGACACTGCCTTTGCCCTCATGAACTTTAAAGTCAAACTCAGGGCAACAAACCAATAGATAAGATCATTTTGGGAATTGCTAAATGCTCCAAGGAAGTAAAAACAGATGGGGTGGGGGGCATTTAGTTCAGGGAATCAGGAGAGGCCTTGAAGACAAGATAACGTTTGAGCTGAGACCTAATGAGTATGAAGAACAGTAGAGACCTGTTCCAGGCTCAGGAAGCATCAAGTGCAAAGGCCTTGGGGTAGAACAGAGCTTGGGTGCTTGACAACAGGAGACAGGCATGGCTAAGCTGTAGTGTGTGGTAGAGTGGAACAGATGGTCCCGAGGGTGTTCCAGCTGCAGGGGCCACCAGAGGTTGAGGTGCAGGTCAAGCTGTATGGTTGGACCAGTCACCAGACTCACTCAGGCAATTCTGATCTAGGTGTACAATCCTTACCGCTTTGACCCGGATACCCCACAGCAGCGCTCCCCGCTGGCCTATGTCCCTTTCTCAGCAGGTCCCAGGTAAGGCCCCTATCACAAATGGGAGGAACAGGGTCAGTATCAGATCAGGGGTGTGCACCATGGAAACAGAGACCAAGTCTCACCCACAGGTAATTCCTGGCAACCCATGTCCCCCTTGTACCCTTGATTGAATCATGAGTTCGGAATCAGATCGCAATTCCATTCTTGAGAACAGGGTACCCCTCCTGTATGTTAGACCCCCGGGTTCTGGGCTCACACACTTTCAACTGGTCTGCGATGCGGTCTTCATTCCAGTTCTACAGAGGCAGAAACTAAAGCTAAGACAAAGGCGGCCATCCGTCAGGATGCACTCATAGTAGCAGGCTGTGCTAGCATTTGAACGCTTGACTCCAGGGTTGCACGCCCTAAGGATCTTTGCCTCTGGTTTGAACCCTTCCTGCAGGAACTGCATTGGACAGAGCTTCGCCATGGCAGAGATGCGAGTGGTCGTGGCGCTGACACTGCTGCGTTTCCGCCTGAGCGTGGACCGAACGCGCAAGGTGCGGAGGAAGCCAGAGCTCATTCTGCGTACGGAGAACGGCATTTGGCTCAACGTGGAGCCTCTGTCCCCACGGGCCTGAACGCTCCTTGGGCCTCGCGCAACCCCCGGGGTTCAGGCTCCGCCCTCTCAGGCCTAGACCACGCCTCCAAGATCTTGAGGGTGTAGACCATGCTCCTCGAAAGTACTGGAGGATAAAGCTTTGTGGAGGATTGTTGGTGCCGACAGGGCAAGGCCGGGCCTCTTGGGATCTGATTTCATCCCTTGAGGTCAAAGTCCCGCCTTAATTTACCCTCACCCCGCTTCAGTGTGCGGGAGTCAGGCTAGTTCCCGCCCCTTTGGGCTTAGGCCACGCCCCCAAGGCAAGGCAGACCACCCTGGCCCTGAGGATTCAAGTTCCCAGGCTGGCCCACAGAACCTTCCCTGGATCTCAGACTCAACGTTGGGACTATATCCTCGCCTTCCCTCTTGCTACGCCCAGGTTAGCTTCTAAACTGAAGCTTTAGAAGCCGGAACCTGAGGTTGCAGCCCGGAACCCTCAACATCACCTTTCCGAGACTCGCACCTACACGGAAAAACTGCACAAGCTGAATCTCAGGGCTTGGCTATTTGCTTTGCTGTTTTGTAAACCCGGACCCTTGCAGGTCCCTTCCTCCTTGGTGACTGTTCCTTTGCTGAGTTTTCTCATTTTTTAAGTGTAAAAGCAAGAGGATGCAGACACTTTGCACTTCACCCCATCTCAGATCCGGAGTCCAAGATGGGGAGGAACGGCTCTTGGCAGTTGGGAAATGACTGGGAGGGGGCTGTTGTTCTTGAACTAAACTCAGATTTGGGGGGACAGTGTGCACTGTTTATTTGGTCAATAGATTGCATATTAATTCAATGTCTACTGTCACGGGGTGAGGAGCACAAACCGACCTAGTTCCTACCCTAGTCAGGGAGAAGCAGATGTTTAACAAACAGTTATACATGTTAATGATTTCTTGAAACATATGGCAAAGCCTTCAAACATGAGACTCCTGGTTCTGAGTGACTATGACAGAGGTATGAGGGGTGGAGGGTCAGGGTAACTTAGATGGAAGAGTGGAGTGTCGGGAGTGGTCTTTGCGGGGCTGCAATCGGAGCCAGCTGAGCGGCCCTGGGTCCGTACCTGAGTGGGGGAGTGTGGATGAGGGAAAGGCTAGCTATAGACAATAAAGAAAGAGACATAGAATAAAGGTCAGGAGGGCAGATCAGTCAATACTGAAATACCACGAATTTATTTTTCACCACTCTTACATACCATAACCACAAAGGGGAACACAGTATCATGTGTATGGAACAAACAGACTTTTCTTCCTCACTTATTCTAAGGGTTCAGTAACCACACCTTAGATTCAACTTCTTGTTCCCTAGCCTTGAGGTCAGGAGTAGCCACACCTCAGATTCAACTTCTCCTTCCTTAGCCTTGACAGTCAGGAGTAGCCAACACCTCAGATTCAGGTCTGTTGTTATTTAGAATATGACAGCCAAAACATCCTTCTGTAGCCACACCTTTGACCTTTAGGTCTTGTGACTTGCTGACAGCTTTGAACTCTGTCCTTGTGCCTAGACGGAGTGCAGCCATCTTTATGGGCACCCAAAGTGGAGGCTGAGTGGATGATCCAGAGAAAAGAGTGCCATAGGCAGAGGAACAGTGTCAGCAATGCCTGGGTTGGGGAAGAGCATGAGGAACTTTAGAAACAGTAGGTAGAGGTGTTTGCATCTGGGTAGTGGGAGCAGAATGGAGGAAGGGAAGTAGACTGGGGCAAACAGCAACAGGGTGTCATGAGAGGTGTGAGCAAGGGCAGGGAAGGAGATGGGTAGGTCAGGCTTAGCATGAAGGGGCTTGTGGGGGCATAATGTGGGTCAGGGTCCTGGGAAACATGGAAATTAGGCCCAGGGAGGATGGCTCTGGATCTGGGTGGTTAGCTAGTGAAAGACCTGCAGAGAGCGGACCTTCACGCTCCCACTTAGTTAAGGCGTCTCCCCCCCCCCCCCCAAATCACTCACGAGAAGCGGTCTTGATGTAAAAGCATGAGGTCTTTTATATTCCAAGTGCACTGGGGTCCACAGTGATGCACCACGCAAGGGCAGAGGACTAAGGACCACGAGGGCAGAATTGAGACAGCTTTTATAGGATTACAACAAAGCCCGCACATTTTAAACCAATCATCTCATAGCATCCAGAGACCTCGCGGTGCGGACCAATCAATTTAAACCATCCAAGCCCAAGCTTTATCGACCAATCAGTTTCCTATAGCCCGGGAGGTCTGCATTCCCATGGGTTCCTGGGTGGGGTGACAAAGCTCATTTCCTGTATTCACATACTCATAGGCCCTGTGGTAAACAGCAAAGAATGTGACCTTTCGCTTATTTACTGGCTAAGGACAGGGTCTGGAATTTAAGGTTTAAACTTCTAGCTTCCTGGGGTCATTGGAGAGTTAGGCTGTATTTTTCCATCCTTATACTAGCAGTGGAGGCTAAAAGGAGGAAGTAAGGGAGGCATGTGGGTCTCAGGGAGCTAGCCTGTGAAGTAAATTAAAGCTGGGGCAATGATGATATTGACACTATCAGTTCATCCAATATTAATAGGTATCTTCTGGGAGCCTTTGTATATGTGACATCTAGAGGGTGAGGTGATAAATGACAATAGATATGTAAAGAAATCAGAAATTCTTTAAGATGTTAACTTCTCTTGTGAGGAAAAGCCATAGAGGGGCCTAAACAGAGGTGGGACACAATTTGTCAGCTGCTGTGTTGAATGGAGACTTCGCGAGGCAAAGGGTGTCAGGTGGGGGTGACTGTATTGGTCTTGATGATGGCTGAATCAAGATGGTGCTATAGAGGTGACTAGGTGACAGGGTCCCAGGGAGGAGTGTCCTGTGAAGGAAGCTTTTCCTATGTGGGGTTCAGTAGAGGGGGAGGGCTCCAGGTTTGGGCTCAACCTCCTGGCAAAGTGGACCTGCCACAGGCTGACATGGGGTGCGACCAGGATGTCAGTTTTTTGAGATGTGAAACAGCCTCTTAGAATGATGGTGTGCCGTGGGACCCAGATCTAGGGCCTGGTGCATGCTAGGCAAACACTCTAGCACTGAGTTACACCCCTGTCAAATAGGTCTTGAGCTCGAATGTGGATTCCAGGCTGGGACATACATTTTGGCAGGTGGATCTCTGTGAGCTTGAGGCCAGCTTGAGGGAGCTTCAAGACAGCCAGGACTACATAGACAGATTGTCTCAAAAAAAAAAAAAAAAAAAAAAAAAAAAGGTAAAGAAGGGACTAAGGGGGTTGGGGTGGGGAAGTAGCTCATTTGGTAGAACACTACACTTGACCTAATGTATGTTTGAGCTCTTGAGTGTGATCCTTGTATTACAAGAAACAACTTCGACACCCCCTCCCCCCCATCAAAGAGTGTGTCCTTACGTTTGTGTGTGCATGAGCACACTGGAATACACACACACCCAGGTTCACAAACAAGGGTTCTTGAAGCTCTCCACAGTTAAATGCAATAATGAGATTCTGGTGAGACCCAATGCTTCCTGTGTGTCCTTCCAAGGCTTGGTAGAGGTAGACAAGCACATCCTTGGTCTTTGTTTTCTTGAGACTGTATCTCCACCTGGGCCAAACCGGCCTTAACTCCAGATGGAATGACTCTTGTCACTTGGCTCAGAGTCTTCCCACAGGCTCTTATTTAATCCATGCACTGCTCCACAGTTTAGATGACTTCTGATTATCACATTTAACAGACACTGAAACTAAGGGCCCAGAGGGAAGCAACTCACTCAATACCCTTATCTTGGGGTCTCAGGTCATATCCTTTCTGGCAGCACCTTCAGGATTCCTGCCTGGTGGGATTCATAAGTCTCTATGTAGCTCCAGGAGTCAGCAGGTGTCTGGAATAGCTGCTAAATCGAATTTGAATACTGTGACCATAGCAGCGCCTCTGCGTGTCCTGGGGCGACCCCTAGTGGCCCACCGTGGGATCGTCGGCCTGTGTTCACTGCTCGCGGTACTCTGCGGGCTGAGTTCTGCCCGAGCAGCATGACTCTTGGAGGCACTGTTGCTCTCACCTCGTCCCCACGATGCAGGGGCTCCAAACGCGTGTCATTCTCCAAGACCTTCCCATTTCTCTCATATGCAACCCTGTCGTCCTCCAGCAACAGGACAAAACAACCGCAAAACTTCGTTTTGGGATCCAATGTGAGATCTAACTTTGGTAGGGCACCTTAGAGGTGGCTGTGGGCACCAGATTACTCCTGTTTGTGGCGCAATTTTCTCTGGTACCTCGAGTCTTACAAGCTAATCAAGCTCGAAATTCATAAATCTTGTGAGGGTGAATACATGAGAGGAGGAAGGGAGGAACGGCGCCAGAGTTCACGGGGCTGCTGCATCTTTATGACCCGCCCCCCCCCCCACCTTCATTCTTGAGACGGGGTCTCGTGGAGCCCAGCTTGGCCCGGAACTACCTATATAGCCACTAACGGTGACTCTGAACTTCTGGATTTCTTACCTCCACTCTCATGGTGTACACCACCAGGCTTTTGTGTACATAGTCTGTGTGATAGATTTTTAATTAATTAATTTTACATCCCGACTGCACTTTGATCCTTTTAAGACAAGGAGGCTGGGGAGAAGGTACCATAGTCTTCTGTTACGTGTGTAAGAGGCTCCCTCTGCTGGTCAGAGACACCAGTCTATGAAGTTCTTCCTCCCATGTTCATGTGTGAACAAATGCCAATTTGCTTGTGTGTTCCTGCGATCCTGAAAATGTCTGGGCAACTGCATGCACACTTCTCATGAACATTCGTGTATGTATTCATCTCTCTCTCTCTCTCTCTCTCTCTCTCTCTCTCTCTCTCCCTCCCCCCTCTCTCTGTGTGTGTGTGTGATTATGTGTGCATGTGTTGGTGGCAAAAGCAGGAGAAACACCACTGCACTTGCAACTGTCCACACCAGCTGTGCTCATGGGCAGTGTCCCAGCTCTCTGCCCTAGCCTCCACACTTATAGCACACTTATAGCTCCACACTTACAGCGCAGGCTCCACACTCCAGAGCGACACTGTCCTGGAAAGCAGCCCCAGGTCTTCACTCCAGCAGGGATGACTCTGAGGTTGGTGTTCCTTGCTCTCTGTCCAGAACTGAGCCCTGGTTGTCCACAGTGCAAACTTCCTTCGAACTGCCTTTAACTCATGCCTTCCTTTCCCATCCCACTTCCCATGGAGTGTTTCTGGTGTTTCCTGGGATTTACTCCCAAAGAGATGCCTGGCAGGTCTCCTCCCAAAGAGATCGCTGGCAGTTGAAACCTTGTCTTAGGATTGCTGCCAGGTAAAGTCTTTTGACCAGGAATCCTCATATCAGGGTCTGCTGCTGAGTTTAAACTGGCTGGCTCCCCCAACTCCTGTAGTCACATTCTTGTCCTGATTACCAAGAGGGATTTGATCTTAGAGGGGAAATCACTTGCTCAGGCCACACACAGCTGGGGAATGGCAGAGCCCAGCCTTGCCCTTGGTCTTCCTGATACCAAGCCAAGTTCTAATTGCTTTCTTAACAGGCTGTTAGGGGTCAGAGAATTCATGATGGACATTTACAGTGGCGAGTTCCTTTACAGAAAGACCTCAAGCATCCTAGATGGTGTGTGTCTTCATTCTGTCATAAAAGTAGGTGTCAAACAATGCTTCATTCTGTCCATTCTAACTATATGCTAAGGAGTATTTTAAACCCCCCCTCTACTTCCCTCTCTGGCTGGTTGTAAAAAAGTAGTAAGTATGGAAAACTGCTTACAAATGTACAAATTCATGTAACATACTAAATAAAAGGCTCAGAGACAGATTAGAAAAGCAAAGTAGCTGGCCACTAGCTCCTACTGCTACCTCAGGCTGAGTGTGTTGATTTTGATGCCTCTCTACAGCATGGATGTGGAATCCTGAGACTGAATCTCTTTCTATCCTCAATGTGGCTGGAGACTGAATGCCTGATACTGAGACCTTGCTCCTGTCTTCTATACCTCTCATGAGTCTTGGGTTTAAGGGTGTGAGCTCTAATTCCTTTTTAGATTGATTCACTCTACTGTATCCCTGGCGGCCTTGAACTAACAGAGATCCATCTGCCTTTATCTCTTGAGTCCTTGGATTAAAGGTGTGTACCATCACCTCCTAGTGTCTGCCTGCTGGCATTAAAGGTGTGTGCCTGGCTTCTATGACTTGTGGCTGACTTTGCTTTCTGGATCCTCAGGCAAGCTTTAATAAATCATAATATATCACCACAAATTCATACTTTGGGGAGGGCTCAACAGTGCTGGCTTTCTATGTATTGAACATTATTCAGAGCAGCTTGTCCAAGTGGGAAGCAGCCATTTCCAAGATGGCTGACTGTCATAGTAGACAAATGACTGGGTATCTTATGTCCTTTCAGACAAGACCTCTCCATGGGGCTACTGGAGCTTCCTGTTATGGTGACCAATGTCCAAAAAGTCATGGGGACTTCTCAGATTCCAGGAGAGAGGAATTAGGCTTCATTCCTGAATTTGGTCTACAGATGGCTTTAACATGACATTGTCAAACAACTTTGAAGTGGGAACTCCAGAAATACATAATCAAGTTACCAAAAAAGCAACAGAACAAAAATTAACCATTTTAATGATGTGTCTGTTCAAGCATGTGCACGTGAGTGAAGAATCCTTTGGAGACAGAAGCATTTGGACCTGACTGACTTGAGGACCAAACTCAGGTTGTCTGCAGAGCAGCACATGCTCTGAGCCACTGGGCCATCCCTCCAGTCCCCTCCCACCAAATCTTACAATGACTTAAATAAGCTTATGACTTTGGTTTAGGAACACTCAGAGTTATCCTGGGGGGGGCTGTATGTAGCCCTTGAGCTGCAGGTTGGATGCACCTGGATTATTTGAAAAAAAAAGGTGCATCTTTTTTAAAAAATATCTATTAATTGTGCAAATAATGGGTACACTGTGACATTTTCACAAACTTATATATTATTCATGGGTCTTATTTCCTGTTACTACCCTTCCTCATCCTTATTCTCCTCCTCTCCCTTAATGACCCTCCATCTCTTTCCTATCTTTTTCATCCTAGCTCCCACAAAGGAGAGTGAATGTGATGTTTATTTTTCACTTAACATGATGATCTCCAGTTCTCATTTTCTTGAACATAATGTAATTTCACACTTTTCTAAGGGTCAGCTATACTCCATTGTATTTATATGGCACATATCTTTTAACCATCCAAATACCCATTGACAGACACTAAGATATGTATATTTATCTCAGTTACAGGAAAAGAGGACAGAGTCTATGAATTTGGGAGAGAACAAGGGTTGTGTATGTGCACATTAGGGGCTGGAGGAAGGAAAGGGAAAGGAGAAACTGATGTAATTATATTTTAGTAAACAACTCAACAGCCTCAGGCAGTCCCAGAAACTGAACAGATTTAGCAGGTTCTCCCCTCTTCAAGCTGATATAAGCTGCGAGAATAGTGGAGCGACTCTCTGATCTATTGAGCTGCCTGTAAATTGTACAAGTAGTGAACTTCAGGGTTTCAGCTTTTGTGAGCTGCCACCCATGTTGCGACAAGCTTTTGATGATGCACCTTTCTTTGAGTCATCCTGGCTTGTGTGGGTAACCCCTCACCCACACTTCTGTAAATAATTCCAACAACAACCTTATTGCTTAATCAAGTTGGGCTTTTGCCATATTTTTACATTTGTCTGTCCTTGATTCCCTGTCTGAGATGAGTGGACACTTGTTTACATCTTCCTAGGAATAAGGAATAGTGTCACTCCATACACCCAACACAGACAGCACTTTATTTTTAATTAATTAATTAGTTAAATGATATGGATGTTTTGCCTATGTGTATGTCTGTGCATCTTGTGTATCCCATGGAGGAAGTCATTACATGAAGAAGCCATCAGATCTGGGACTGGAGTCACAGTCAGCTGTAAATTGCTACATGGGTGCTGGGAATCTATAAGAGAAGTCAATGTTCTTAACCACTGAGCCATCTCTTCCATCCACATAGCACTTTGAATCATAGCATTCTACTTACTTTCTTTGGAAGTCTTTTGTTTTTGAGACAGGGTGTCTCTGTGTATGCAACCCTGGAACTCTTTCTGTAGAGCAGGCTGGCCTTGAACTCAGAGATGCACCTGCCTCTGCCTCCCAAGTGCTGGGATTAAAGGTGTGTGCCACCACCACCTGGTTATCAAAGCAATTTCGTCATGGGGATCTCATCCCTATAAAATACAAAAGCAAGTTGCATATTTCCAATTGACACAGAGCAAAATTTCCTACCACAAAAGGGAGAAATGAGGCTATAGGAAGACTGAAAGCCATCAAGAAAAGCACAAAAGTTCAGCTGCACCCATATCTAGAACCTGGAGCTTGTGGTCCACTCATCTGGCTCCAGCATCCTGCCTCTGCAGCTCTGCCTACTGAAGATCACAGGGACTCTCCACTCTGTGTCTGCAGCCTTCCTCAGTGGGTATTCAATAGTCCTGACGTTCCCAACATCTTCCGTTGGAATTCAGGCTTCATCTTCCTAGTTTTAAGAAACCACCTCATATTCTCCATGCAGGGAATCTTACCTGGATACACATTGCTTGGCCTCAGAGGTTTTCTGGAATTTTGGTGCAACCTCCACTATTCTTGGTATGAGTCACCCTCCTCTCATGCTTGCTAAAGAATTGCCATATGGGAGATGCTAAGTGGTGATGCCAGCTTGAGGCATAGGCTGGACCTTTTTTGGACCACAGCTGCTGTGATCTCTGGGTGCCTTTGAGGTTAACCTTAGGGAAACTCCACTAGGTGGACATTTTGGAATAGGGATTCCGTTCAGCAATATTCCTCACAAATATCTATAGTTTGCTGCTGCTATTACTACTACTGCTCTTGGTATGTGTGTGTGTGTAAGTACATATGTGACATGGTACACGTGAGGAGATCAGAGAACAATATTAAGGAGCTAGTTCTGTCCTTTATACAAGGGATCAGACTAAGCTCATCAGGCCACCCAGCCTCCCCACTGGCCCACAAATGTATGGGGCCTTGCTCTAGGACATATCTTGTGGGACCAATGCAGCTCTGTGGGACTGACGCAACTGTGAGATTTCTCTTGAATGGTGTTAATCTTTTAACATGACTGTTGTCCTTTCTGCACTTGTGCTTGCAACTTCAAATTTGCATGCCTCCTTTCCTTCTCTTCTAAATTGCTTTTTTTTTTTTTAAAAGAGACATCTTTCTGCCCCATTTGCTCTTTCTCACTGTGCATCTGGATAAGATCAGTGAAGAGTAACCATGGCGTAGCTTGAATGGCAGCCTATCTCCTGTCAAACAAATAGTCCATTGTTACTGAATTCAGCTTCACTCAGGCCACACACACACACACACACACACACACACACACACACACACACAAATTTCCTATTTCGTTGTATGTATTTTGCTTCCATGTAAGTCTGTGAACCACATGCATGGTTGGTGCCTGTGGAAGTCAGAAGAGGGCACTGGGTCCCCCAAGAATTGGTGTTATTGACAGTTGTGAACTGTCATGTGGGTGCTTGAAAAGTAACCAGTGCTCTTGACCATTGAGTCATCTGCCAGCCCTGTAACAAGATTCTTTACCATATTACAACATGAATGACCTCTAGCTCAGTTCCCAAGAGAGGTTTTTGTTTGTTTGTTTGTTTTTGTGTTTTTTATTTCTTGTTTTGACACAAGGTATCTCTATGTAGCCCTGGCTGTCCTGAAACTAACACTAAAGACCAGATTGACCTCAAACTCCCAGAGATCTGTCTGCCTCTGTCCTGAGGGCTGGGGTTAAAGGTGTACACCAGCACTTCTGGGCCCCAAGGAGTTTTGCTTCCTGTTGAAACCTCAGGAACTGAGCCTCCACTGCCCACATATCTCTCAGCATGATACTGTCCAAACTCCTACCATCATGGCCCATCACTCTCTACTTACAGCATTCTAGAGCTTTTCTAGATGGAAGTTCAAGATTCATCCACATTCCTCTTGCAAAACAGGCCCAAAGCCTGTGAATCACACAGTTAGATTTGTCACAGCACTGGCTTCATTCTTGACACCAATTTTGCATATTAGTTTCTTTTCTTGCTGTGACAAAATGCCCAATGGAGGCAGCTTCAGGAAGGGAGGGCTATTTTGGTTCACAGGCTAAGAGTGCAGCCCTGCACTGGGTGGTGGTGGCACACCTACTGGTACTCCCTTCCATGGAGAACTACGGGACCATGTAGGTGCTGGGAATTGAACCCGGGGCCTCTGGAAGAACAGCCACCCCATTAAAGTGTATTCATTTATTTCCTTATTTATCTGTGAGCATGAATATGGCATGGCTTGTGTGCAGAGGTCAGGAGACAACTTGTGGGAGTCAGATCTCTCCTTCCACCATGGGGGCCCCAGGCAATAAACCCAGCTCATCAGGTTTGGCAACAGGCCCCTTACTTGTTGAGCTATCTTGTTGGTCTTTTTGCATCTTAGTGTGTGTGTTCCAATGAGTTTAATTAGGGTTGCTTGCAGAAACATGGGTGAGAGGTTATTTTTAGGAGTGTGTGCATATTACCCATGGTTACACCACTGAAGAAAGCATCTCCTCTCTCCCAGCAACCAGTAACTGCCTATAGATCATCAGGAAGGGGTGAGGCCCTGTGAACCCCTCCCACTCCCTGGCAGGATGTTGTCAGGTTCAATTTTGTGCAGGCCTTAGGCAGGCAATCAAAGCTGTTGTGTGAATGCAATAGCCATGTCATCTCTGAAGGAAAGTATTTCACAATACTCCACTCCTTTACCTGCCTTTTGCAACCTTTCTGACCTTTCTTCATGAGCCTTGTAGGGGGTGGTATAAAAATACCATTTGGACCAATTATGAGCACCTGTAACTATGATTGCCCATTGCTATGGAATAATCATTTTGCATACTGTAAAGATTTGTCACTAGAACTGGTTTAATACAAAGCTGACTGGCTGGTAGCCAGGCAAGAGGCACAGGTGGGGCAACCAAACTAAGGATACTGGGATGAAGAAGGGTAGAGTCAGAGGTGACACCAGCAGATGCAGAGGAAGCAGGACATGTAGAAAATAAGGTAATGAGCCATGAGCCAGGTGGCAGAGGGCAGATGAGAAACATGGGTTGATTTAAAATGTAAGAGTTCGCTAGTAACAAGCCTGAGCTATTGGCCAAGACTGAGAATAGCACTAATCTGTAGGCATAAAAAGTACTTAGAAAGCAATTTGATGAACACATTGGCTTATGCCTTGTTCTGGTTAGTTTCATGTCAAGTGGACACAAGCCTGAGTCGTTGGGGAAGGAGGACTCCCATTGAGAAAATGCTTTCATCCACATTGCCTGTAGGCAAGTCTGCAGGGTGTTTTCTTGATTAATAATTGATGCAGGAGGGCCCAGCCTACTGTGGGCAGTGTCACCTCTGTGCCTGTGGTCCTGTATTGTGTAAGAAAGCAGTGACAGTCACGAAAGTAAAGGTGGTAAGCAGGGTTCTTCCATGGCTTCGCTTCAGTCCCTGCCTCTGGGTTCCTGCCCTGACTTGGTAGTATAAGATAATGTAAACCCTTTTCTCTCCAAGTTGCCTTTGGTGATGGTATTTCATCATAGCAACAAAAATCCCAAGTAAGACACTCACTACCCACTAAGGGTGTGGATGGGCTCGCAGTGTCATGAATTCCTTCCTGTGAAGCAGTTCTTATAATCAATCAGAAAGGAGTTGATTATCTCCTTAACAAGCTTGTCACTATTGCTTCAGAATACACATCTTGCCTGCTCAGCCACTAATCTATCATCATCCTGTCTTAGCTGGTTTTTTGTTTTTTTGCTGCTGTGATGAAACACATAACCAAAGCAACTTACAGGAGGTGGGGGGGGGGAGCTTATTTTAGTTTCTCGTGTCAGAGGGTTAGAGTCCATAATGGCAAGAGAAGCATGATAGCATGTGGCAGGCATGATGGCTGGAGCAGGAAGCTGAGAGCTCACATCTTGGACTCTTTAAGCATAAGACAGAGAGAACAAACTGGGTGTAGGTGAGGCTTTTAAAAGCTCAAAGTCTGCCCCCAGTGATATATTTCTTCCCAGCCAGACTGCCCCACCTAAGCTTCCCCAAATAGCTGGGGATCAAGCTAATGCTATGGGAGATGTTTCTCATTCAAACTACTATCCACGACTGTTGACAATTCTTCTCCATCACGCTACACAGCACCTGCAGCCCTCGTAAGGGTTACCCAGTTACTTCCTCCTTTTCATTCAGCTGGGAATTTCAGACAACAGAATGGTGCCACCACCTACATTCTATTCTCAGCCCCATCTTTCTAGAGACCCACAGACACACTCAGATGTGTGTTTCCATGGTAACTGTAAATCAAGGGAAACAGTTTATGTTAACCACCACCCTGACTAAAATACCCTGTGTGACAGTAGTGTTAATTGTCAATTTGACATCCATTATCACCTAGGAGATGGGCCTTGAACACATTTCTGGTCTGTTTTAGAGACAGTTCCATTGAAAGACCTAAAGAGTAATGTTAATGATGGACTAACCTGGAAACCAATATCTGTTCCTTGGAATTTTCTAGCTTCCTCTCACAAGGCCCTGAGATAAGAAGAATTCACACTGCCCCTCCTTTCCTGTGAGTCAACAGGTGGTAAATAGGGTCAAGAGATAGCTGTAACTCTGGTTTTCCCAGACAAGATTAATTAACACACCTGAGGCCCTAAGGTCTGCTGACCCTAATAGCAGACCATCCGGCCTCCAAGGGTCACGTACTCAATGGACCGAGGGTCCCACCCCCTCCCTAAGCTTGTGGGGTTGCCTTTAAAAACACCTGTGCCCTGGGGAGGGGGCTTCTCTCTAGCCTGGGTGCTGGAGGAGCCCGTTTGCGCAAACGTTTCCTGTTCATTAAAGCCTCTTGCGTTTTGCAGCAACTGGACTGGACATTGAGTTCTTAGGGTATCAACCGAACCTGGAAGACTCCTCATTCTGAGGGTCTTACACCATAAGCTTCTGTGTTTACCCGGAATGTTCTGTAAATGTCTGTTAAGTCCATTTGATCAATGATGCCATTTAATTCGACACTGTAAGAAGGTAATGTTAGGCCCATCGGAGGTGGCACAAGCCTTTCCCAGCACTTGGGATGCAGAAGCCTGTAGACATACATTGGAGTTCCAGGCCACATTGATCTATGCAATGAATTCCAGAGCAGCCAGGACTAGACACAGAAATCCTATCTTGAAAACAAAACAGAAACAGAAAAAGAATGTAATGTTAGAATCCAGCTGCTGTTCAGACCAAAATACCTTATAGAAGCCTCTCCCCTTTGAGCAGTCCTACCCTCTTACAGCAACCCTTCCCCCTCACTGAATATATTGTCAGTTAATCTAGATTGAACTGAGGTTGTCAGCCTTGTGTTGAGGATGGGGGCAAGACTCTTTTACCCACTGAGGCCTCCTATGATCCATGAGCGACCTTCTCTATTTTCCTCACGAGTTTTGGTTTGAAGTCTCTTTTGTCACATAATAGAGCAGCAACACCTACTTAGAATACTCCTAAAAGTCTCTGGATTAACATTTTATTTATTTGTGTGTGTGTGTGTATGCTTGGCATGCCGTAGTGTGTGGAGGCCAGAGGACAAGTTGCAGGAGTCAGCTCTTTCCTTCCATCATGTCGGTCCTAGGGACCAAACTCAGGCTGTGTGGTTTGGTAGCAAGTGCCTTTATCCACTAAGCCGGCGCACTATCCCCTGAAATACTTTTATCTATCATTTCACCCTAAGGTTGTGTCTGCCTTTTGTGGTGAGGAATTTCTTAGAGGTAACAAATAAATAAATGTTTCCAGATATTTGCTCCAACCTACTAGCCTGTGCCTTTGTTTGGGCCACAGTTGAGAATAATAACATTCAGAATTATTAAAATGTATGTGTTGATTCCTGCCGTTTTTGTTGTTTTTTGTCCCCCCTCTCCCCCTTTCTTAAATATTAGTCTAGCTTGTTTTATTTTGTTCTGGGCCTTGTGGACTGACTCCTTTACCCTCTTCAGTCTGAGGTTTTTCTTTCTTTCCTTCTTTTCTTTTCTTTCTTTCTTCCTTTTTTTTTTTTTTTTTTTTTTTTGTTGCCAAGAGAATAAGACTTCATTGATCTTTAATGTGACTGTTGTGCCAGGTTCACAGAGCCCTAGACCAATCCAAGGAGCCGGACAATTCTGATGCAAATGCAAAGATTTCTCTTTCTTGTTCAGTCTGGCCAGCTTGGATCTCACTCCTTGGGGGTGGGGGTGGGGGTGGGGGGGTGAGATGCCAACCAGCCATAAAGGGAAGCTTTTAAAGGGGAAGACCATAAGGTTGAAGGCCACAAATTCCAGAGTTTCCATAGTTACTTAAGGTCATACAAAATACAGAGTAAAACAGTAACTATATATTTTAAACAAGATACATTTGAGTAAGATAAGACAGGGCATGGGGTTGCAGGGTTACATGGTCACAGGGTCTGTCACTTATCCCCTGGGCTGAGGGATCTTTACAACAACCAGGGGACCTTTATGACCAGCAATTAGCAGACATAGGAATGTTGATACAAGTGCTGAACAGTCACCTCCCCTTCTCTGATTTAAGGAGTTAAATTTTCCTTTACCATTAGGAGTACCCTTTCTCTGTACAGATTTAGGGCCCAAGTTTTTAAACTTTTATCAGTTTTAATTTTTGGTCCATCAGTGACAATACCAAAATTGCCAGTTGAACATTAGGATGAAAAATGACTTTAAACATTAGGATTAAAAGCTGAGCCTGGGATTGGGGAGGTAGTTCACTCAAACTGGTTCCATTCTCAGTTCCCACACTCAGGAGATGAGAGTCTGCATTCTGCATGCTCATGCTGCAGACACCATAAACTAACCACTCAGTGTTTAACTCTGGAGCCTGGAGCTCCCACTGCAGCTGAGACTGGCATTAACTCTCTCCCACCTAATGTCTGGACAGTGAGTGAACACTCAGGTCTAGAAAAGGAACTGAAGACTTTTCAGGGGCAGGGGTGTATGCATGGTGCTCCCAGGACAGTCTGAGGTTTCTGACAGTTGTTTTTGTACAGCTGGCCCAGTGTGCTCATCAATTCCTTTAGCCTATTTTTACTGTGGAGAAGTTTTTCAGTTTTCCTTCCATTATGGCAGATAGACTTCTGGGTTAGTGGTTGTTGTCTTTCACAACTTGAAATAGATCACTGCACACCCTTGGGCTTTTGCACTTTCTGTGGAATGAATAATCTTGTTATTCTGACTGGCCTGCCTTTATATGTTAATCAGTGTTTTTCTCTTGCAGCTGTCAATATGTTGGGCGGAGGGACCCAGAGCCCATAGGCTCTCTCCTTTTCTACCTGAATTTACCCTCCACCCCCACTCCCACAGCCTGATCCCTTCTATCTGCTTCCTATCTAAACTCTGGCTCCTCAGTTGGGAGTTTTATCTGCAGAACCTGATCCAGTGGGTCCCAGTAGGGCTGGATTCTCTGTTTCTGAAAGTCGTATTTCCACCCAGAACTTGGGATTCTGCGAGGCTGTGCGAGGGCAGAGACTTATGGACTCTCGGTAGCGCATCAAGAAATGCTGCTCTACTGCCCCCCCCCCCCCAGCCTGCCACGGAGAGGGCCTGGAGAGGGCGCGAGAGGCTGTAAACTTCGGTTCCTAAGATACCTTTGTCCTGGCTCAGACAGGAGGCTGTTGGATCTTCAGGATATCATGCTTGTCTAGGCAGATGACTCTTGAGTTGGCCAGATCTGCTCTGGGTTGGCTCCGCCCCCTCGCTTTGGCCTCTTGCCCAGGGCTGGGAGGAGTCAGCTAGGCCTGGGAGGCATGATTGGCTCAGTCCAGATCATCAGTCCACATAGCCAGAAACTTAAAGCATTTCTAGAGAAGAGAGGAGGTCTCCTGGGACTCATTGCTCCAGAGACAAGGTGCCAGGCTTGGGGACACAGGGAAGGACTCTATTGAACAGTGGAAGCTCTCTGTCTAGAGCTGGGGTGGCTCAAGGGCTCTGGCTGTGGTTTCCCCGTTACCATGCCACTTCTCTGGACCAGTCTAGACTCTGAAGAGTTAGTTCCCTTCTCCTTGCCCTATTATAGCCCTCTAAGTCACTATCCCTCACCAGTGACCCTAGCAGTCCACTGCTGACTCCTAGGCCTCAGAATCTCACCATTTGCCTATCTGCCCTGCAGGATGCTACAGCTGAGCCTGTCTGGACTGGGGCCTTTGCCTGCCTCCCCATGGCAGCTTCTGCTGCTGGGTGGGGCCTCCTTGTTCCTGGCCAAAATTCTGGCCTGGATCTATGCCTTCTATGACAACTGCCGCCGACTCCGGGGCTTTCCTCAGCCCCCTACACGCCACTGGCTTTGGGGTCACATGAACATTGTGAGTATGGCAGCAGATGGGTCCTGGGGTGTCAGGATGAATGTGTTCTCAAAGGGCCAGGAAATGTTCTCAGGAATCTGGGGGTCATGTGAGGGCTAGGGGCCGTCAACCGTACAGAGGGGGGATGCCGAGGGAGACCCTCTCCACTCACACGCTCGGCAGACCCATTCCTTGCCTCTGTCCACACTGTGTTCTGAAGCTTTCTTCTTTTTTTTACCCCTCTTGTCCATAGCTAACTTTGGGTCACGTTCTCATTAGGATTCACAGTCTGAGGTCTCTTCCTGTCTTTTGTACATTCCTCTTTCATGTTGTAGTCAGATGCCCCCAGGACAGGTTGCACAGGACTGAGTTCCCATTTCCTGACGTACTGCCTGTACTTTCCACTGTTGGGTTTGAGGCCTTCTAGTGGAATATATGTGGTGTGCCCCTTTCCTAACCCATCTCTGTTCTGTACCTCTCTGAGCTGCCTCTTCCCCTGTGGGAATGAGCTGTGATCCTTCTCCTCCACCACAGGGACACAGTGTCTGAAGAGAGATGCAGTCTCTCCTCTCCAACTCTTCAGGCTCCATCCTTTCTTATCTAGCTCTCCGCTCTCGAAGTGTGTCAGAGGACTCCACTGTCTGAGCTGTGTCAGAGTTGAGTATTCCGTTTCCCTTCGCGGTGTCAAGATGAATCAGTCAATGTCCTGTCTTCTTTATGAAAGGGTTCCATTTCTATCCCAACCACTTGTTTTTCCAGAAGGAACCTCTGTGGCCTCTTCCGTAATGGCTACACTTTCTGGGAGGGAAGGATTTCTTATTCTCATATCAAGTGTCTCTTGTTCTGTGGCTTCCAATTGCTGGAGCCACACTTGGCATTTCTGTGTCACCTCCAATGGCCTTGATTGGAGTGTGGCTTTCTTCACCATAGCCATCTTTCCTTCTAGCATCCCTGTTTGCCTTCTCTCATCTCCTTTCTACTCAGTATCTCCTCCTCTCTATCTTCCAGTACAGGAGCCTCCTTTCAACCCATCTGTAGTAGCTGGGGGTATCCCAGATGAATGGGACCATATGCATCATATATTCACATTACTAGAAAGGTGCACAACCAATAGGGGCGGGAAGTCCAGTCATGGCTATGGCATGCTCAGGAACTGCTCAGACCATGAAGCTGGTTGCCTTAGCAGTTTCGATGTGCTGCTGAAGGCCTGGAAGGTTCAGAGAGAGTTTCTGATCTCCCATCAGAAGCTGAGTTCTGATCAAGAGACACAGTCACCACCAGGAAGTGAAGGCTCAGGGGTCAAGCAGCAGGCTTGACCTCAGACTTTAAATCTGGGCCACCTGTCAGAAGGCAATGCCCACTCTCAGGGAGGATCGTCTCCCCTTAGTTCATCTTTCCAGGAAATTCCCTCACAGACTAGTTCACAGGATGGTCATGGTTAATTCCAGATCCTGCCAAGTTGACAGTGGAGACCCCAACTCTTGCCAACCTGATGCCCTACCATATTATTGTGTCATGCTTAATTACCAAATGAAGATATACAGTCTCAATCCCACCTAACATCATCTAAGCATTGCACTTATAAAGAAATATACTATTATTTCTCCAGAGTAGATGGCAAAATGCCTAACTGCTGATGTTATTTCAAGCAATGTGTGTAAAGGAATAGGAGAGAAATGCCTGTGTATTTATGCATAAACATGTCCTTAACAACATAGGATGGAAACACTCATGATAGTTATAACCCTTGTTTATGTAACTGCTCATATGATCTTAGCTGGTATTCACTGCTGCTTTCTTCTACTGCACATTCTCTATTTCCTCCACCCTCAGCAAACATCTCATTAGGTTTTGGCACGGTGACCCATACCTTCACCCCTGAAGAAATATTATCATCCCGTGTAACATAGAAAAATAAATGACCCAGAGGCTGATATTGGGGTTCAAACTTCAACTGAATATCAGAAAAGCAAAGCAGGTGGCCACTAGCTTCTTACTTCTACCTCAGGCTGAATGGGCTGATTCTGTTTCCATGAGCTCACTAAGCCTCAGACTATAACCTCTCCTCAGTGAGACTGGGGAATGAATTTCTCTTTGAGACCTTGCTTCTCAGTCTTATATACTTACCTAATATTTGGATTAAAGGTGTGAGCTATAATTCTCTTGTGCAGATCTGAGTGGCCTGAGCTCACAGACATCTCTTAATCCTGAATCCTAGGTGTGTACCACCACCTCCTAGCCTCTGGCTGCTGGGATTAAAGGTGTATGTCACCACTGCCTGATCTCCATAGCTTAAGGCTGACTTTTCTTTTCTGAATCCTCAGGCAAACTTTAATAAATTGTAAATAATATGTCACTACAATCGTGCCCAGGTTGGGTTGTTGAAGTTTTCCATTGACTTTAACCACAGGATATGGTAACACAAAGAGATACCCTAAAAGATCTCCTGCAGTCCAGGCATAGTCTTCCTTCTATTGTGGATAAGCTGCCCACCCACTTTTCCTCTGAAAGTTTGGGTCAGTCACCTGTTAACACTTTCACACATATCTTAGCCTGTTGATTCAAGGGAATAAGGAACCCAAATTGGCCAGGGGGAAGGATTAGCTTCTGAGTCAATGGATGTTTATCATATCTCTTGGCAGAAGCAGTCCCCCATCTGGAACCAGGTCTTGTAAGTCAGGAGAGCATAAGGTTGTGTGAACAACAAATAAACATTTTGCCAGTGGGACACTAGAGGTGGTCAGGCTTGACACCATTCTCATTTCTATTCTTGCTTGATCCCTGAACTAAATTCTGGTTATAGGTGAAACAATGCCATGTATTGGACACAGATTCAGAACACAGACAGCCTTCCGGAAAGCTTGCCCAGCTGTCCAAGTTATTTCCACCTATTTTACTGTAGCTGTGCCATTAAAAGGCCATTCTACCCTTCTTTAAAGCCACCTGTTTCTGGATGATGGGGGATGGTAAGGCCACTGAATTCCACGATCATGAGCCCTCTGCCTCATTTCCATGGCTGTGATGTGCATTCCTTTGTTAGCAGCAGCATTATGTGGGATACCATGATGGTGGATATCATTCTGTAAATGAATAGATGGTAGATACCATGATGGTGGATATCATTCTGTAAATGAATAGATGGTAGATACCATGATGGTGGATATCATTCTGTAAATGAATAGATAGTAGTTTTGGCAGAAGCATTACATACAGAATGGCAATTTCATAATGAGAGTAAGTATCTATTTCAGTATGGAAAAGGCATTGTCCATTCCATAGTGGAAGTGCTCCAGGGAAGTCAGCCACAGGCTGATCTCCTCAGGGAATGATGTATTGGAATCTCAGTGTTGGTTTCTGCTGCTGGTAGATCTATCACTCAATGGCAGCCATAAGCAGGTCAGCATTGGTAAATGGAAGCCTGTGTTGTTGAGCCCATGTATGACTTGCATTCCTGCCATCTTGTCCACTTTGGTTATGGACCCATTTTGCAATGACAGGGATGGCCAGGGAAAGTTGTCAACTACTATCCACAGTACAAGTCACCCTATCTACTTGATTACTGAAACCCTTCTCTGCTGATATCACCCTTTGCTGAGTAGTCATATGAGACACAAACACTTTCACATTCTTTGCCCATTTAGAGAGATCTACCATATATGCTTTTTCCCACAATGTCTTTCCAACTTTTTAATCACAGCCCTTTTAAGAAGCCTGCCATGAGCCAAACCATTGGTCACAGCCCAAGAAACAGTATACAATCACGTTTGACCATCTCCTTTTCCAAGCAAAAGCATATGACTGTACATACTTATGTAGATTTCCCTTCAGAGTGGCATTCAGGATTGTCACAAAAGGTTATAATGCTACTTACTGCTGACCACTTTTGGGTGGTGCCTTTGTAGCATGTGGAAACATCTGTAAATGCCAAATTTTATGTTCAGTAGACCACAGGACGCACTTCATGAAACTGTAGGTGCATGCTTAGGAGCAAAAGGGGGTGTAGCAGAAATGGGAACCATAGGCATTTTGGCATCTTTAGCAATAAGCTATGCTTTCATACTCTGTATAGGCTCAGTCCCATACAACATGTAGACACACACACACACACACACACACACACACACACACACACACACATACACCACTTCCATTTGAAGATAGATTACTACTGTGACTGTTACCATTGTGTTAGTTGCAACACTAACCCTCAGTTCTCTGCTTAACGGGCTTGTATAGATAAATTTAGCTTGATCAACATCCTCTCGCACGTATGTTCCAGACCTCTTCTGATGTGAATCACAAAACCACAAGAAGTTCTTTAGGAGTATAGTGTACCTTCTCACAGTGTGTGTTCCATCTTTGGGGCCTGCTGAAACCTAGTCTTGTTATAGTTCTAGAAGTAAAGATGTGTGGTGTGGCTGGCCCTCATTTGGCATCAGAGGTGCCTTGCTTGGCATCTCCTTCAGGAAAGGTCATTCTTGGTTTCAGAGACAACACAGAATTAATTTTTTTCAGACAAAGATGGAGAGGGCAATGGTTCAGGGATTGGAATTGGGGATACATTTGCTACTAAATTTGGGAGACTCTTCCTCAAGAAAAACAAACCAATTAGATTCAGAGAGTTCCATGCCCTCAGTTCCTCCATACATCTCCATGTCAGGATACAGGGTGCTGTTTACCAACCATTGCCCTCACTTTAATTCCAGACACTCTTTGAGGCTGGGGTCTGAACTTTCATCCTAAGTCATTCCGTCCTATGACAAGGGCACTTGTGTTTGGATTTCAGCATCTTCAGGCCTAGTTAAGTTAAGCTGCTCAGGTTAAGTTTTCTTCTTAGGACTGGGCAGTGGTGGCTCCTGCTTTTAGTCCCAGCACCCAGGAGGCAGAAACAGGTGGATCTCTATGAGTTTGAGACCAGCTAGGTCTATAGAGTGAGTTCCAGGACAGCCAAGGATACACAGAGAAACCTTGACTCAAAAAACAAAACAACAAACAAAAAAAGATTCTCTCTTAGGACATACTTACAAACTTTTAGAGGCTTTGTGCACAAGTGGAGTTGGCACATTAAGCTCATTTTATTTTCATCCAGAAACACCGGAAGCACCTAGCCAACATCATTATATTCCTTACTGTTCCAGACATGTTAAAAAGTTTGATATAGAGTCATCACCGCCTTGCTCCTCAGAGTGGGTGAATCAAGAAGATCAGAGCATTTATCTACCATAGTTCTTTAAGCAGTTCACGCCACTGGTTATCAGTGTTCTCTAGACCACCAAGCCCTCAGCAATAGTATTACTTAGTGTCTGTCTCTGTGATAAAACACCTTTACCAAAAGCAACTTTAGGAAGAACTGGCTTATTTTCACTCAAAGGTCCAGAGGGATAGAGTCAATCCTAGTGGGGAAGGACTGGCAGGATGGGCAGGAAGAAGGAAGCTCCCGTTTTACCCATAACTAGAACAGAGAGGGGGAGGAAGAGAGAGAGAGAGGAGGGAGGGGGAGAGGAGAGGGAGGGTGAATGGGAAGTAGCACAGGCTATAAGACTCAAAGCCTGTCCCTGGTGATGTATTTCCTTCAGCAAGGTCCACCTCCTAAAGGTGCCATAACTTCCCCAAACAGCACCACCAACTGGGGATCAAGTGTTCTAATAAATGGGCTTACATGGGACATTTCTCATTCAAACTACTACAGCAACTGTAGGTTTAATCAAATTGCAGCACTATCACCTGATTCTAACATTCTAACCCATTAGAGAAAAATGTCCATTAATTGTGTTTCTTTAGAACTACTCCTGGCACCACAGTTTACATTAGTCAAGGTTCTCTACAGGAACAGACTCACTGCACAGCATTTCTATGTGTACTGAGACTTAGTGGAATGGCTTTCAACCAGTAGGAGCTGGGTAGACCCACAAAGGTTCTCTGCATAGCACAGGCTGAGAGCCCAGGAGCTGCTCAGCTCACAAAGCTGCATCCTCAGCAGCAGGGAAAGTTTCTAGTCCACACTGGAGTTCAAAGATGCTGCACTCTGACATCAATGAAGGGTAGACCCACTCACCAAAAGGCAGTCAAGTCACTTCTTTTCCCCTGTGAACCTTTTTCTATCTGGGGCACTTGCTGTAAAGTGCTTTCCTCTCTGAGGAAGAATCTTCTATCGGTTAATTCTAACTGGAAACAGTTCTATAGACTCAGCCAGAGATACAACTCTTAGTTAATCCAGATCTGGCCAGGTTGGAAAGCAAGAGCAACCACCTCACTCTCTCGAGCACATCTGGTTTAGTTTCTCATCAGGATTCAATTCTGAAGTTCCTGTCAATGGCATTTTCCTTGACAGTCATGGGAAAACTTGGGCCTTGGATGAACTTAACCACTCACGCTTTCTGATGTCTTGATCACAGTGATGATGGACAGTTAGGTGCTGTGTAAGCTCCAATCCATCCACACCCATCATCCTGCTGCTGTGCTTCTCCAGCCTGCTCATTGTGTCATAGCCTCAGGGGCAAAGGGTCTTCATCCATTGCCTTCTCTCTATCTGATCTTATTCCTGTTACCCAGGTGACATCCAGGTCCTTGAATCCCAGTTCCATTGGCTCTTTCTCTCCACAGCTCTCTGCTGTTCTGTGTCTAACATCCTTCCAAGAGTCTCTTTTCATTGTTCTACGATCACACTTCACCGGTCTCCCCTGATTTCCCTGTGGGCCCTTACTGTCCACTTCAGATCTCTTGCTGTCTTCTCTCCTCCTGTCCTCTCCTTCCCAAGGCTTCTTCCTTAATAGGACCCAGCACCTAAGTTAACATGTGTTTGTATGTGGGCTTTTTGTTTTGTTTTGTTGTTTTTTTGAGACAGGGTTTCTCTGTATAGCCCTGGCTGTCCTGGAACTCACTCTGTAGACCTGACTGGCCTCAAACTTACAGAGATCCACCTGCCTCTGCCTCCCAAGTGCTGGAATTAATTCTAACCTCATTTCCCTCGTGAGTTGGGAACCAAGACTATAATCTTCAAAGCCATAGAATCACTGGGCCAGTGCTAGGGGAAAATTCTCTAGTTCACTCTGAGTTTAGGTAAGTGGTAAGGAGGGGGAAGATATTAGAAGAATCAGATGCAAAAAAAAAATCTGAAAAAGACACAGGGAGAGTCATACAGAGGCAAAGGAGAGAGGAAGAGAGAGAGAGAGAGCAAAAGAGAAAGAATGATACAGACACAAAACAGAGAAAAAGAAAGTGGGACAGATAATTGGTGGTGAAATATATACACAGATACACTCATACATGTAATTATATCTAATATATTTTACCTCTCTGTCATTTATCTATTATGTACCCCTATGCCCTTTGTTATCTATTATGTATCACATCTGTAAATCATTTTTGTTTCCATATTTATCCATCATCAATAGTCTGTCTATCTATCTAAAGAAACAGAGAGGTTGGAGAGATGGCTCAGTAGTTAAGAGCCCTTGCTGTTCATGTAGAGAAGCTAGCTTCAGTACTTAGTCCCCACATCAGGTAGCTGACATCAGCCTGGAACTGCATTTCCAGTGGATATAACACCTTCTTCTGGTCTACATGGGCATCTGCATAAAATATGTAGCCACACCTACATATACAAATAACAAATCAATAAATCTTAAGAAACAAAAACCGGCTGGGCGATGGTAGTGCATACCTTTCATCCCAACACTCGGGAGGCAGAGGCAGGCAGATTTCAATGAGTTCAAGGCCAGCCTGATCTACAAAGCAACTTCCTTTGGTGATATGTTGTTTATGATCTAATAAAGCCACCGGTGGTCAGAATGTAAAGCCAACCACACCAGTTAGCTATAGAAGCTGGGCAATGGTGGCACACACCTTGAACCCCAGGACTCAGGAGACAGAGGCAGATGGATCTCTGTGAGTTCAAGACCACCCTGGGCTACAGGAGAGTGAATCAGTTTAACAGAGCTCATGCCTTTAATCTCAGAACTAGAGAGTATATAAGGAGCTCAATGCAGTCTTAGAGGGCAGTCTTGTCTTTGGGTGAAGAGCAGTGCAGTCTAGGATTCTGAGACTTGGTGGAGAGCAGTGCAGTCTGGAGATGCAATCTGAGGTTCAGTAGATTGTTCCTTCAGTCTGAGCATTGGTAGAGGTGAGAACTCTCTAGTGACTGATTGCTTTGCTTCTCTGATCTTCAGTGGCTTTATTAGTTCATAAACAATATATTGCCACAAGTTCCAGGACAGCCAAGGCTATACAGAGAAACCCTGTCTCGAAAAACCATATATATATATGAGAGAGAGAATAGACTTCAGATAAAAAGAGGATGTATATAGAAAGAGGCATGTATATAGAGACATGAATGAATATATATATATATTTATACACACACACACACACGTGTGTGTGTGTGTGTGTGTGTGTGTGTGTGTGTGTGTGTGTATGATGCACACAGTTTAACACAGGTTGATTTAGCAAGAGCCATAGATGGATGAACCTATGAGAAGAGGGAGAGTCGTATGGGATTTGATTGGCAAGAGAATGGGAACACCCCAAGCACCCTGTCAAAACTAGCCTTAGCCTTCTCTATCCCCAGATCCAGAGCAATGAGGAAGGCATGCAGTTGTTGACTGAGATGAGCCATGACTTCCATGATGTCCACCTTTGTTGGTTTGGGGCCTTCTACCCTATCCTGAGGCTCACTCACCCCAAGTTCATTGCCCCCGTGCTCCAGGCCCCAGGTATTTCTCCCAGGATTCAATTACTGGTCTGTTCCCTTCCTTTTCTCCAAGCCCTTCCAATCCTTTCACAGGCCAGGCTGGGCAGGGGAGGATGAAGCCATGTCTAACAGAAGCCACAACCCTGCTTCTCACCTGACTGACCCTGGACAAGGTTTTGGGTTTCTCCAGATACTGAGGTCTGTTAAGTGAGTAATGGAAATTCAACCCAGTATAGTCTAAGGAATGAAAGAAAATCTATTGGCTTGGCATAGTAGGGTCCTTGTCTGCAATTTATAGGGCCTTGGGCTGCATGCCTAGACACTTAAAATAAAAACAAACAAACAACAACTAAAAACATTTGCTGGCAGGAAAATCTAGAGGTCTTCAGGCACAGCTGGATTCAAGTCTCAACAGTGCTGCAGGATCTTTATCTCTTAGTTCCATCTTCCTGTGGGATGTTTTTACTCTCATCTGGGGAAAGATGACCCCTAATCGCTCAACCCCTTGGAAAAAATCCTGTGGGTGCAGGAGTTCTGGGACTCCCTTAACTTTCCCTCCTTTGGGTGATAGGACAGAGTCTTCATCCACCACTGTGACTTTATGGCCTCATACTATTTTAGACAAAGAATGACAAGTAACCAGAACATTAATTCAGACCACACTCTTCACACTCTTTCTGTTAAACATCTTCTTTTCTTTTCTTTTCTTTTTTCTTTTTTTTTGAGACAGGGTGTCTCTATGTAGTTCTAGGTGCTCTGAAACTCACAGGGATCTAACTGCCTCTGCCTTCCCAGTGCAAGGTGTGCACCACTGAACAGCCCGTTTTGTGCATTCTTACATAAAAGCAACATAGAAAAGGGCAAATGTGTCTTCATAGCGTGTTCTTAAAGTCAAAGCAAAAGGTTAGTAGATGAAGGTCTTTTGCATACTTAAGGTACAATCTTTCCCTACTCTTTGATCTTTGACAAAACATCTATAGTAATGACATGAAATAAAAACATGGAGATCTGCTGGGTGTAGTGTGCATCCCTTTAAGGACAGTAGTAGGGAGGCAGAGGCAGGCAGATCTCTGTATGTTCAAGTCCCATCGGTCTACAAATTTATTTTCTCACAAACAAGCCAACAAACCCATTGAATGACCATTTTGTCATAGGATTCTGAATATAGCATGGCCAAACATCATTACAATCATTCATCATTTTTATGGGGCCATTAGTATAATGAGATCAATTTGTCAGGAGACTTCCCAAGAGGTTGTTGCCATGAATGGAGGCTATGACATCCCTTCTAAGAGTTCTGAGGTAGACCTGATAGGCCAGGACAGAACAGAAAGGTTTAGAGTTTGGGAAAGTGTTGCAGAAGGAGGCACACAACACAGCAGGCATTCTACCCTCCTTAGTTCAGTGTCTTAGGGTTGCTTCAGCCACTTCTGATGGAAGGGACCTTAAACTGGAAAGTGGCTTGGGAGGGAGAGAGGGTGTGTAGAGTACTTCAGGAGAAGATCTGGATGGGTCCAGCTGTGTCTAGCTGGCTCTGGAGCTGCTTGATGGCTAGAGGGGGCCGTGTCAGTTTTTTGAGGGGAGCATATACGCTGCATTCTGTGGTCTTGGAGGATAGGGAAACCCTTAACTCTGAGTTCTTAATGCTTAGCACAGTGTAAAGGATGGTTGATGGTAGTCATGGGTCATGTTTAGGACACATTTAAATCCTATCTGGGGTTATCTGAAGGCCAGAGTTAGATCATGTGAGATTGCTGTATTCCAGTACCAAACCATATTGTATCATCTCAGGGAAGATCATATATGTTGTACTCATAACTGTGTCCCTCTCTCATGAGCAGGGGGTGTCAGGACATGTCAGAGAGCTGAAATGGACAGTGTGCCCCAGGTTTCTGTACTGGGTTTAGATGAGGAGGATGTGCTGGACCATGTAGCAGCCATGTTGTGGCATGTTGTGCCCTGACAGGTTGACATTGGCTCTCCTTGCTACTGCAGCCTGGTCTGGCCCCATCTCACTTACTTCCTCCTTCCTGCTGCCTTTGTCCCTGTCCCCTTTCTGCCTTGCTGGCCATGGAGGGGAAGTGCACAGCTCTGGGGCTGAGGGTCCCCACCCACTCCCCAAATTCATCTTTACCCTCTCCATGGCCCCGGATTATTCTTCATGGCAGCTGCGGTGGCCCCTAAGGAAATGACTTTCTACGGCTTCCTGAAGCCATGGCTGGGTGAGTACCTTAAGGTGAGGGTCAGGGGATATCTTGGGGGGATCAGAGGAAGGTTCCACCTTTGCCCACTGACATGGCTGTCCTCCCAGGGGATGGGCTGTTGGTGAGTTCGGGTGACAAGTGGAGTCGCCATCGTCGTCTGCTGACACCCGCCTTCCACTTTGACATCCTGAAGTCCTATGTGAAGATTTTTAACAAGAGTGTGAACATCATGCATGTGAGTTTGTATATATGTTTGTATGAGATAAGTTCTTTATGATGAAATATTTTTTTGTTTTTTGTTTTTCGAGACAGGGTTTCCTCTGTATTGCTTTAGAGTCTGTCCTGGAACTAGGCTGACCTCGAACTCACAGAGATCCACCTGCCTCTGCCTCCCGAGTGCTGGGGTTAAAGGCGTGCGCCCCCAACACCTGGCGAAATATTTTTAAATATATACATATGTTTTTAATGTGTATGGGTGTTTTGCCTGCATGTATGACTATGCATTCTTAGTGCTTGTATGTCTAGAAGAGGACATTGGATTTCCTGTCACTGGAGTTATAGGCAGTTGTGAGTCACTATATAGGAACTGAGAATTGAAACAGTGTCCTCTGTATGAGCAACAAGTGCTGTTAGCCTCTGATCCACCTCTTCAGCCCCATGTGGGGTAATTTCTGTAGCCACATACCAGTGGGCATTTATTGAATACCTACTATACATCAGAAATACTATGCCAGTTCCATGATCTATGTTGTCTGCAGTAATTTCCAAACTACTCTGAGGTAGAGGTAACCATGACAGTTACATTATGGATGATGAACTGGAGGCCATAGAGGTCAGGGAGGGCATCCAAGTTCATCCATCAGCAGTGTGACTGGTAGAGCAGGCATTAAGTATTGCTTATGGGGCAATGGATGGGGTGAAATTAATTGTTGCTGAAGGTTTAACAAGTGGGAACTAGGAGAGGGAAATGCATTGACCAAAGGCACAGAGACATTAGACTTTAACTCGAGGTTTCTGACTCCTAGCCTTGTGTCTTCTCTCACTGGAGTCTGGCTTATTGTGGAGGCAGGGGACCAAGTGTGTGTGTGTGTGTGTGTGTGTGTGTGTGTGTGTGTGTGTGTGTGTGTACTTATGCATGCATGTATGTGTCTACCCCAGTGTTTGGAGTTGGAGAGGGCCTCAAGAGCCAAGATGGTTCTGTTTTGTTCTCTGGCCAGGCCAAGTGGCAGCGCATGACCACCAAGGGCAGCGCCCGTCTGGACATGTTTGAACACATCAGCCTCATGACCTTGGACAGTCTGCAGAAATGTGTCTTCAGCTTTGACAGCAACTGTCAGGAGTGAGTCACTGTCTTTGTCTGGGAATCTGAGCCATGGACCACGGGAGGTGGTTGGGGAGGGAAGGATCTCTGGAGGAGGTGGGTCCTAACTGGCATTGAAGGACAGTGAGGAAAGAGAGAGAGAGCAGTATTATTCTTTCAGGGAGGTAGGGTTGTTTGGATAAAGGCAAGAAGGTGTGGCTAAGCAGTAAATACAACAGGCAAGGAGGGGGCTCTTGTCAATATCTTAGTGAAACAACTGAAGAAGGAAGGGCTGATGTTGGCTCCAGGTTTCAAAGGTTTCAATCCATCATGGCGGGTGGGGAAGGGCATCACAGAGTCCCTCCCACTAAGAAGGCCAAGAAGTGGAGAGGGAGAGATAGTCTGCCCTGGCAAGCTTCCTCCTGTTTCCTGTTCTTCCTTCTGGACCCCTAGCTTGTGGGATGAGACCACATCAGGGTGGTCAGCCCATTTCCCTCTCCCAGAGTGCTCAGACAACGCTCTGGAAAACACTCTCCTAGATGAACACAGAGATGTGCTTTATGAGGGCTAGGGCTATGACTCTGTCAGTAATGTGCTTGCCATGTGAGGCCAAAGACGTGAGTTCTGCTCCCTAGATCCCCATCAAAGCAAACCAGGGGGATTGATATCTGCATTCCAGTGCTGGAGGGAGTATTAGATAGGGACTCATAGGTTAGTAGTAATTGACCTTCCAGTTCAGTGAGAGACCCTTTGCCCAAAACCAAGATGGAGCACATTAAAGAAGAGAAGAGATGTGAACTTCTGTACTGCACATGCATGTGTTCACATGTATACTCACACATGTACATGAGGCAACTATTCAAACATGTACATACAGCACACACACGTGATTAAATCTAAGCACTTCTTAATCTAATAGAGGTTGATAATCATAAGGAGTCAACAAAGAGAGTTCCAGAACAGCCAGGGCTACACAGAGAGGCCCTGTCTTTGAAACAACAACAAAAACAAAATCACAGGGAGTTAAGAGTGCCCCCTGCTTCTGTTTTCCTCTCAAACATAGTTAAACAGTGCGCCCGGCCACTGCCTTTTTGTATTACTTACCTTCCTGTTGCTGTTATAAAATACTAGGATCTTCTAGAAGGAACAGTATATTTTGGACTAGAGTTCTAAAAGGGAAGTCCATAATGGCAAGGAAGGCATGGCAGCAGGCCGCTCAAGCAGGAAACTGCCCGATCACATTTCAACTGCACCCAGGAAACCAAGAGCACAAACTGGAAGTGAGGCAAGGCTACCAATTCTAAGTTCATTCCTCCAACAAGTATCTCATCTAAAAATTCCATAAGCTCCGCAAAAGTGCCACCAACTGGGACAAGTGTTTCAGTGTATGAGCCTGTGGGATACATTTCTCTTCAAACATCTTCCTTCCTTCCTTCCTTCCTTCCTTCCTCTTCCTTTATTCCTCTTCCTTCCCCTTCCTTTATCCTTCCTCTCTCTCTTTTGTTCTCTTTCCCTCCTTCCCATCCTCCCTCCCTTCCTCCCTTTCTTCCTGCCCTCCTTTCTCTCCCCGTCTTTTGTCTTCCTTCCTTTCTCCTATCTCCTTCTTTCTTCCTTTCTTTTTCCCTCCCTCCTTCCTTTTCTGTGTTAATAGTATGTTACTATGTTGTCTAGGCCATGTTGGAATTCAGTAGGTTCTCCAGGATGGACTTGAACTCATGATCTCCCCTCCTGCATCTCTTGGGTGTTGGGATTATAATCCGAAGCCACCATGTCCATTTAGTGGGCAGATCTTAAGGATGTTGTATACCCAGTAAGAAGGGCATGAACTCCATTCTGAGTTTTCCAAGGAGTCATGGAAGGTATTCAAACAGTTGGGAGTCATAGTGATAGCCGAGACTGGACAATTGACATGGTAGAGGAATGTCATGTAGACACAAGGATGCAAGGGACCTGAAGAGGAGGATATGAACCTGATACAGAAAACAGGACAGATTTACAAGAAATCAGGAAAGAAAAGTCAGAGCAGATGCTGAGTGAAAGAAAAATGGGAACAACCTTTGAATCCTAGGTTGCCGAGCTATTCATGGGGAGTAGGAAACAGGAGAGATGAGCCTGGCTAGAGCCTTTTTGGGGGGTCAGTCTTGGTCCTAAGACCCTGGTTGGAGCTTGTCTTGGGGTTCTTGTCTCTCTGGCCTGCCTTGCAGGTCTCCCAGTGAATACATTGCTGCCATCTTGGAGCTCAGCTCCCTCATAATCAAACGGCACTACCAGCTCTTCCTGTATGCGGACTTCCTGTACTACCTCACTGCTGATGGGCGGCGCTTCCGCAAGGTCTGCGACCTGGTGCACAACTTCACTGACGCCATCATCAGGGAGAGACGCCGTGCTCTCAATAGCCAGGGTGTTGATGAATTCCTCAAGGCCAAGACTAGGTCTAAGACTTTGGACTTCATTGATGTGATCTTGCTGGCCAAGGTGGGCTTTTGTGGGATCTCATCTGAAACCTTAACTAAGAACCTTGACATTAAATGTTAGATAGAAGCTGGACTTGATCAAGGGGGGGTATCTGGGAAACAATGTATGATGTTTATAATAACTAAGGACAGGATATACAGACATTATAGACATGATTCTGCTGAATCCTGTGTGGAAGGAGAAAGAACAGCAGGTAGTTATGGAGGAAACTGCAGAGAAGGGCTCTGGAAAGGATAGGGAAGGCATTCTGCTTGCACAATGGGCATCAGTCAGCAGCACCCCTCAGACATAGCATGAGTTGAGGGTCCTGTTTTTTTGTCTTCAGGATGAACATGGAAAGGAGCTGTCAGATGAGGATATCCGGGCAGAAGCTGACACCTTCATGTTTGGAGGTGAGTGTCCCAGTGTGGGACACTGAGGGTAAGACTCTATCAATCCCAATTAGGTATTTTGGGGAGACAGCAGATCCCTCCATTTTACCCATCTACCCTTTCGTCATATTTCCTTGGGGCATGGATGCCCAAGTGCTGCTCACTCTGAGGTGCTAAAACAGCATAGATATCCAGACCTTTCTGTCTGTCCCTCAGGCCATGACACCACAGCCAGTGGGCTCTCCTGGACCCTGTACAACCTGGCGAGGCATCCAGAGTACCAGGAGCGCTGCCGGCAGGAGGTGCGGGAGCTGCTGAGGGACCGGGAACCTGAGGAGATTGAATGGTGAGCGTAGGTTTACTGCTATGGATATAGCTGTGAGTCAGGATGATAGTTGCTATTTTTGACTTGTAAAATTCCATTGCTTTATTTATTTATTTGTGTGTGACTGTGTTTGGCATGTGCATGTACCAAGTACAATGTGGAGGCCAGAGGACAGCTTTCAGAAACTGGTCTCTCCTACCATGTGGGTTCTAGGACTGATGCAGGTGGTCAGCAGCAGCAGCAAGATCTTTCCCTGAGGAGCTGCCTACTTTTGGTGTTTTTGGTCTAGTTATGTAGTTAAAGCTGGCCTGGAATTCACCATTCTCTTCTCCTGTGTCTACCTCCTGGGATCACTTGGACATCACTTCTTAAATTGCTACTGTCTGACCCCCGATAATTCCTAGATCATATCCTCCACTTTTCTCTTGAGCTATGTGTCCGTTGTTTGCTGATTTGCAAGAATCTCTCTCTCACACACACATACACACACTCTCACACATATCATGATAGTAGACAGACAGACAGAGCATTGTGGAAATCTCTGAACCACTCTTTTGAATACTATTGTGGTCCCTGGTGTCTCATGATTTTTCAATTTTGTAAATACTATATAATGTTCTTTCCTTCTGGTCTTAAACCTCTAGCTTCCGGAGTTCCAAGAATTTGTGCTGTTCTGTCACAAAAATGTTGCTTATGCTTTTATTTGACTTTGTAGGCCTTTTGCCCCCTTTAATCAGTCTGATAATGGGTGGGGCCAATGGAGAATTGGCAAGTGGGTACAGAATTGCAGGTAGTTAGGTGCTCCCCATCATAGCCCAGTTGTAGTCAACAATAACCCGATGTGCATTCATGCTCACCTCAAAGAAATGACAAATCTTGGAAATGCTAAAGGTGATAATGAACATTGTCAGTCCAGCTTTTCAGATGTGGTGGAAAACTCCATCCTCTAGTCAGAACAGGCAAACATTTCTTTTTACTTACTTTAAAAAACATTCATTTTTGTTGATGTTTGGGTATGGGTGTGTACTCATGAGTGTGGGTGCCCTCGAAGCTGAAAGGTGTCAAATGCCCCAGACCTGGAGGGACAGGTGGTTGTGAGCTGCCCTTGTGGGTGCTAGGAGGTGAGGTCAGGTCGTCTAGAGTGGCAGTGAACACTCTTACCCTTGTTGAGACAGTCTCCTAAATCTCAGGTGGGCTTTCATCTCTGTAGGGATAGATCTGCATCCATACCTGTGGCCTGATAAAGGCATGGGTATATGGATTCACCAGACCAGTACATTGAAGTGGAGTTTATTAGTAAGTAGCTTACACGGAAAGCAATTAGCAACTGCCACGGTGGTCTTGCTCCGAGGAGACCAACCTTCCTCCCTGATGCTCTCTGGGACCAGAAGGGGCTTTGGATCGGGAAACCTTCCTTTTCACAGGTCAGGTCCAAACGTAGACCACGCCCAAAAGGCATGGTCAGTGCTACAGGTGTGGACACAGACCTATCCACAACTCAGTGGATAGCCTAAGCTGGCCTTAACAGTTTGTCCTCCTGCCTCCACCTTCTTAATCTTGACTGCCTCCATTTAATTTTTAAAGGTCTTTCACATAAATATTTGAAAACATTTGAAGATATCCTCTTTTTTGGTAAAGAGGTGGCACATAAAAGAAGTTCAACACTTGGGAGGCAGAGACAGGTGAAGCTCTGAGTTTGAGGCTAGCCTGATCTACAGTTCTAGGGTAGCCAAGGCTGCATACTGACACCTTGTCTGAAAAACAAAGTGAAGTCTATAAAACAGGACAGGGGACATGGCTCAGTAGGTAATGTACTTGCTGCTAGCTTGGGAACATCAGTTTGAATTCCCAGAATCCATGTAAAAGGCTACCCCAGCACTGAGGCTCAGGGAGCAGGAGATCAAATTGTGCTGACTAGCCAGTCTAACTTAAACATGCAGGTCTTACATTCTGGGAGAGACACTATCTCATAGCAGAAGATGTAGAGGGAAAGAGAAAGATGCCCTAAGCTGACCTCTGGCCTACACAACACATACAAATACACAAAAATAAAACTAAAAATAATAAAATAAACAAATATTTTTGATTCATCTATGTTAATTTTGTTATAGGACTAATGATTACAGGGAAGCAGTTAAGATTTCAGCAAGTATCGGTGAGATTGGTTAGTACTGTGTATGCGTTTACGTGCGTGCGCGCACACACACAGTCCATGATACATGTGTGGAGGTTAGAAGCCAGCTCTTGAGAGTTGGTTCTCTCCTGTCACCTTGTGTGGTCTGGGTATAGAATTTAGGTCATCAGGCATGGGTACTAGCCCTCTAATGCTAAGTCACCTAGCAGGCCTGGGTGTAGTTTTCAGTCCTGGATAACTGTGTGGCCTGTTCTTTAGGGATGACTTGGCCCAGTTGTCCTTCCTGACCATGTGCATCAAGGAGAGTCTGCGGCTGCATCCTCCGGTTATCTCCATCTCTCGCTGCTGCATCCAGGACATTGTGCTTCCAGATGGCCGGGTCATCCCTAAAGGTGTGGACTTTATGCAGAGGTGGCTGGCTTCTGGTGGTCCCCAGTGGCAGCGCTGACTTCCTCTTGACTGTCTCTTTTTGTCCAAAGGGAACGACTGTATCATCAGCATCTTTGGGGTTCATCACAATCCTTCAGTCTGGCCAGACCCTGAGGTGTGACCATCCCCCCCCCCCGCCCTGCCCCCATGGCTCTTACCTGGAAAACCAGAACTGTTACCCTCCTATCACTATATCCATCTTTCCTGGGGCTGGCTGGGTGTGCAGAGAGACACAACCCATCAGCTTAGTCTTGCTTGGCCCACAGGTCTATGACCCCTTCCGCTTTGACCCAGAAAACCCTCAGAAGAGGTCACCTCTGGCTTTTATTCCCTTCTCTGCTGGGCCCAGGTGAGGCGACAGGGCTTAGGGCTATAGAGAGTGATGTGGGCTGACAGTGGAAAAAGGGGAAATTGGGGTAACCAGTTAGTTTCTGGGTCTCCTTGCCCAGGGTATGTGCAAAGGTCAAGAGGGTTGGAAGGTGAAGGGTGGGAGCCCTGTGCTCCGCCCTGGTCTGTTTTCGGTGCTGAGTCTGAGTTTCAGGAGTGCAGACACACATTCAGGGTTCCAGGAGCGTCAGTGCCCCTCCTGCCCCTCAGGCTGCCCAGGAGCGGCAGGGACCTCACCAAGTTCAAACCTTGGGGCCTGGTTGGGTCCCGGTGCAGCCGGAGTCTCCATCCCGCTTCTCTGCAGGAACTGCATAGGACAAACTTTCGCCATGAGTGAGATGAAGGTGGCGCTGGCCCTGACACTGCTGCGTTTCCGTGTCCTGCTGGACGACAAGGAGCCGCGCAGGCAGCCGGAGCTGATTCTGCGCGCGGAGGGCGGGCTGTGGCTGCGGGTGGAGCCGCTGAGCCCAGGAGCACAATGACTGGGCCTGGACTGTCCCACCCACTTTCCTCCGAGGATCCCGAATTAGCAGAACCTCAGCAAAAGCCAGCAGGAGGCGCTGCAGCAGAGAACCACTGGTGACCTGGAGGAAAGAGGTTGGGTTGGTTTCCTCCTGGGTCATCCACAGTTCAAGCAAGTTGAAGCAAGCATGGACTTTATTCTTTGGGCGATAAGGAGCCGTCATTGATGTTTGAGCAGGAGAGGTACCTACAGGTTTGAGGCTCTGTGAGCTAAGCATAGCTATAGTTTTCGCTTTTGTTTTAGAGGCAACTGCATAAGATAGGCTGGCTTCAGACTTGCAGCAAAACTGTCCTCTCCATCTGAGTACTGCGATTAGAAGAGAAGTACCTGGCCTGTCATATCTGAAGGGCTATTTGTAGAAACAAAATGCAGTTTCTCAGAAGAGAAGCCTGGGAGTCCTTTTGAATAATGTTATTGATATTCGAGGTTTGCAATGCCCAAGGCCACTATAAGGCAGCTTAAATTTAAAATGAAATCACACTTCAGGCTCCCTGCGTGATGGTGTTCTTCCAGGTTCCTACTTTTTCCTCTTGGGGCTGGAGAGGTGGCTCAGTGGTGGAGGCAGGAGGATCCTGGGCTTTCACAAGCCAACCAGTCTTTCTGAGTGAGACAGCTCCAGGTTCAGTGAGAGATTCTGTTTCATGAAATAAGGTGGGCAGTAAAGAATGGAGACATATGGCAGGAGTCTCTGGCCATGTCTCTGTGTGCCCTGCACACACAATTCCCTTTTCTATCCTTTCCAGGGTCTGATCCCCCTTCTACTGGAAAGTCATTAAACACAGTTGGAGTTGGAGAGTACCTGGGGCTCTGTAAGAAAGTTTGAGGCCAGCATTGCCCAAAACAAACAAAACAAAAAAACCAAGCAAAACTAGAGTTTTATATCCTTTTTACTTGAGAAATGACTTTTGAGCAAAAATTGGTGCCTTTTCTTTTCTTTTTATCTCTAGTGTTCCGTTGTTTATAGTGTGTTTGTGTATTTGGCAGCACTCTTATTGAAGCCCAGGTCTTATATGTGTTAGGCAAGTTCTCCACTGAGCTATAAATCTTGCTGATCCTGCTATTTCACTTATTTATTTATTAGCGGTGTGTGTGTGCCAGAGGACAGCTTAGGTGTTGATGTTTAGGAATGCTGTCCACTTTCTTTTAAACAGTGTCTCTCATGGCCTGGATCTCACCAATTAGGCTAATCTCATTGGCCAGAGAACTCTGGGGATCTTCCTGCCCCTGCCTTTCCAGTGATGAGAGTACAGGTGCAAACCACTTCATACCCAATTTTATAAGGATTCTAAGGATCGATTTCGGGCCTTCCTGCTGAGATTTTAAATGAGCATGATCCACTTTCCCTAGTGACTCCATTCTGGATGTTCAAGGTGATAACTACTCTTGATTTTATAGTTTCTAGACCACAGTCACCCACATCAGAACATGAGGGGAAAGTTGGTCATGGTGTCCCACATCTGTAATCGCAGCATTTGTGAAGCAGAGACACATGGATCTTTTTGAGTTCAAGGCCAGCCTCTTCTACATAGTGAGTTCCTGGAGTCAGGGCTATTTAAAGAAACCTAGTCTCACCCCCCAAAAAAACACGTGGGGGGCATTACCCATCACTCACAGGTCTTAGACTTTGGGAAAAATAGAGGTTACAGGTGACCTTTGGGTTTGACTCCCTTGGGAATGTTTTAAGCACAACCCTTGACTCTGAGGCAGAGTACACAGTAGGTATTTATGGTAGGTATTGGAGTAAACTACTCCAGCAACTGGTAATTGTGTAATTTTCAGTCATTATACTCTGATGATTTCCATATTTTTGTAGAGTGTCTTGAAAGGATAATGGGAATCTCTAAACTGTGTTTTTATTTTTGAATAATTTTTGGATCTCCTATGCCCTTTGTGTTTTCATATAAATTTAACAATCAATATATTTACTCATACAAGTGGTCCTGCTGTGATTTTGAGTTTTTGGTAAATTAAAGGAACAGATTGAGGAGGATCACCGTCTTACCATTACTGAGCCATCCTGTCCATGAACATTGTATACCTCTGCATACAATACTGGGTTATCTTGGGTTTCTTTCATCACTGTCTTGATGTTTTTATCACATCTATGCCACATTTATTTTGTTTGACTTTTATCTGATTGCATTTTCATAGTGCATCTTCAATAATGATTCTTGAAAAAACTACATTTTTTGTTATACAGAGAAGGATTTGGAATTTAAAAAAATTATTTAGTTCTTTATTTATTTTATGTACATAGGTATTCTGTCTGAATATATGTCGACACCCCAGAAGAGGGAATTGGACCTCATATAGTTATAGCCAACTGTCTGTAGCATGAATTCTAATTGTTTTTAATAATAAAAACTCAGAGTCAGATATTGGCATTAATGCTGAAGATCAGAGAAGCAAAGTGGCCAGGCACTAGAGAGTTCTCACCTCTACCAATGCTCAGACCAAAGGGAGGGGTGGCCCTGTCCTCAGACTGCACTGCTCCTCAGAATGCATCCTCTCATGTCTCCTCCCACCTCTTATTTCTCTCTCTGCCCAGCCATATCACTTCTGTCTCCACCTTCCTAGAGCTGGGATTAATGGCATGTCACTCCAAGTGCTGGGATCACCTTTGTGTGAGCTTTGGCTCCCTTTTAGATGTGATCAATTTCGTGTAGCCCTGGGTGGCTTTGAACTAAAAGATTTGTCTACTTCTGTGTCCCAAGTCCTGGGATTAAAGATGCGTGCCACCACTGCCTGGCTTCTATGGCAAACTAGTGAGGCTAGCATTGCACTCTGATCTTCACACAAGCTTTATTTGTTAGGTCATTAACAAAATATCATCACAACTGTCTATAATGTAATGTGGGTACTGGGAATTGAACCTAGGTCCTCTAGAAGAGCAGCCAGCACTCTAAATGAACTATCTCTCCAGCCCAGGCCTTGCTTTCTTACCAGCTGATGCTCCTGTCTTTTTTTTTCTTCCAAAATGAAGCAAACATCTCTATAGAATGATCTGTACCTGGGGTGTTCAGTCTCTCATTTCCTGCTCTGAACAGGCTTTGAGATACTGCCTAGGATCATGACAGTGAATGAATGGTGAGTGGGGGAGGGCAGGTCTGTAGGTCCTTGAGCCTCTGCTATAGCTGTTTGTTTAGCTGTAAAAGTTCAGCCAGACCTTCTGTCCTTGGCTGCCAGGGATATGTTGTTCTCCAAAGCAGGGAGAAGGCTCTTTCTACTGGAGAGTATAGGGACAAGAGGTTCTAGTGTTCTTGGGGGGGGGTCTGGTGGTCTTTAGTTCAGTGTCCGTATACCTGAGAGACTGTGGGTGCATTTGATTGTGTGTAAGTGTATGTGTGAGTATGTACATTTGTGCAAGTATATGAATGCACATGAGTGCTTCATTATGTACTACACGTGTATTATACACTGTACTGGTGTCTGAGCACATGCACGTGTGTGACTGTATTTGTGTTAAAATCATTGAGTGGGGAAATTGTCCACACCAGCTGTGCTCATGGGCAGTGTCCCAGCTCTCTGCCCTAGCCTCCACACTTATAGCGCAGGCTCCACACTCCAGAGCGACACTGTCCTGGAAAGCAGCCCCAGGTCTTCACTCCAGCAGGGATGACTCTGAGGTTGGTGTTCCTTGCTCTCTGTCCAGAACTGAGCCCTGGTTGTCCACAATGCAAACTTCCTTCAAGCTGCCTTTAACTCATGCCTTCCTTTCCCATCCCACTTCCCATGGAGTGTTTCTGGTGTTTCCTGGGATTTACTCCCAAAGAGATGCCTGGCAGGTCTCCTCCCAAAGAGATCGCTGGCAGTTGAAACCTTGTCTTAGGATTGCTGCCAGGTAAAGTCTTTTGACCAGAAATCCTCATATCAGGATCAAACCACACACAGTTGGTGTTATGAGCAGGTTTTTCCCAATGGCCTGGTTTCACAGCCTCTCCAGCCCCAAATAACACACAGAGATGCTGTATTAGATATAATGCTGTTGGCCTGTTACTAGTTTCTTATTGGCTAGCTCTGTCTTAAATATTAACCCATTTCTATTAATGTAAATATTTCCACGTGGTCTCATCTTACCGGAGAGAGGGCCCGGACCTCTGTTCTCTTGGTCTTACATATTGACTTTCCTCCCTACTACTTCCTGCATCCTCCTTATTGCCCCACCTATCTTGCTTTCCTATTGGCCAACAGTGCTTTATTCTTTAACCAATAAGAAAAACATATTTACAGAATGACATCTCCCATCATAGTTGGTGTGTGGCAGATCCCAGCCTTGACCTTTCCCTGTCTGATCCCAACCCAAGTGCTCATTGCTTTCCTAACAGTCTGTTAAGGGTCAGAGAATTCATGAGGGGTTTTTACAGCAGTGTGACTGTGTGCCAAAGAACCCAAGCATCAAACCTGGTGACTATGTCATCATTCCGTCATAAAGTGGGTATCAGACTTTGCTTTGCTGCCCATGTGTTAAGGAATATTGTGAGCTTCCCCCATCTCTGTTAAGTATAGGAACTTGCTTATAAATGTAGGAATGTACACTTTGGTCAGGCCTCAGCAGAACTGGCTTTCTGCACTTTATTGAACATTATCTAAGGTAGCTCATCTCAGGGAGAATGAGCCATTTTCAAGATGTCTGACTCATGATAGACAAGTGGCTAAGGATCTCATGTCCTTTTAGATAGTGACTCCCCTATCTGGAGTGACTCCCAGTGTATGCTGGGACTAAGAGTGTATATTCCAAGGGGATACAAAAGAAATTGTACTCCCTTTATGACATGAGCTCTGCAGTCCAAGAAGTCATGGATACTGCATAGACTCAAGGAGAGAGGACTTTGACTTCATCCTTGAATCAGTCAGGATTATTCATGGAAACAGAAAATAAATCTCTCTCTTCCCCTACTTACCTGTGAGTTTCTGTGCCCAAGGAGGCTAGAGGCATTGGATACCCCAGATGTGAAGTTACAGACAGTTGTGAGCTACCTTTGGTGCCTGCTGGAAACAAAACTAAAGTTCTCTGCAAGACTAGAACATGTTCTTTAACTACTGAGTCTGAAAGACCTACGCAGGGCGTGGACCCTCACGCCCCAACTCAGGAAAGGCAGCCCCCCCAAATCACTCACGAGAAGTGGTCTTGATGCAAAAGCATGAGGTCTTTTATATTCCAGTGCACTGGGGTCCACAGCCATACCCCACGTGGGGTAGAGGATTGGGAACCCTGGGTACAAGGTTCAGACAGCTTTTATAGGGTTACAACAAAGCCCGCACATCACAAACCAATCATCTCATAGCATCCAGTGTGGACCAACCAATTTGAACTATCCAAGCCCGCGAAGTCTTTCGCTAGGGCTTCTGGGTAGTGTGGCTAGGCACATTTCCTGTTCTCATTCATTCACAGGTGCTGTCAGTAAGCCATCCTGTCCTAAACAGTCAAGAATGACCTTTTGCCTACTCACTGCTAGGGGGCAGAGTCTAGGGAGAATTAGGCTAAATTTTTCCATCCTTACAAGTCAATGTGCCAGCCCCGTTTTCTTCTTATTTAATATGGTCATCTATTTGTAAGAGTCCTGATGTGATTTTAAGTGTTTAGCTTACTGATAACTTTTGTATATGTCTGAGCATGTTTGTTCATGCATGCAGGTATGAATGTGTGAGTGTGGTGGTCAGAGGAGAGTCTGGATTGGTCGCCACTTTTCTACTGGTTTGAGACAGGTTCTCTTGTTTTTTGCTGGCCCTTGTGCATATAGAGCAGCGGTTCTAAACCTGTGGGGTCTCAACCCCTTTGAGGGATTGAACAACCCTTTTGAGGGGTTGCCCAATACCATCGGAAAACACAGATATTTACATTATGATTCATAACAGTAGCATAATTATAGTTGTGAAGTAGCAATGAAAATAATTTTATGCTTGGGGATCACCACAACACGAGGAACTGTATTAAAGGGTCACAGCATCAGGAAGATTGAGAAGCACTGATCTAGAAGTTCTCCTGTCTCCAGCTCCTGTCTACCTGCAGGGGCACAATGGGGCTTACAAACATCCCGCCTCTGTTCTACAAGCTCTAATTTTGATCTCATTGCAAAATGCATTTACTCAGTTTTTAACCCTGCCATCATTTAAAACAATTTCAACACTTACTCAAAAGTCTTAACTCCACAGTTTCTAATGAGATGTGAGAGGAGCCTCTAATTGTGAGGTCCTAGCAGAAAACATGCACCCAAAATCCAACTACTAATCTACTAATCTATTTCTAATATACATAGGACAGAATAAACATTTCAGTCTACAATGGAATAATATGGGCATAGAAAGGAAGAATACGAAAAGAAAAATAAAAACTCAGGACTGAAACAAACAAACCACCACAACAAAGCAGCTGCTCCATGTCCAGCATTTGGGGCTCCTGATAGAACCATCTCTGCTCCAGCAGCCTTTGACAGCCTCTTGCAGCAAATGGTGTCTTTTTTGAGTCAGTTCCACTGAAGTATTCCATAGGAGACATCTTCATTTCCCTGGCCTTTCCCAATATACTAGGGTCTCCATATCAACTAAGTATTGAAATTCTCATCAGTATGCACTAGCCTGTCAAGGCCTTCCAGAAACACATTGGCAGGCTTCAATGGCTTCCTGGCAGCTTGATGCAAGCCTCCAGGTCCACTATCAACTCATGTTTCATGCTCAGAAAACTAGTACTATGTGATATGATGCTGTTGACAGATTCTCTAATGGCCTCTGTGTCTGGTTCCCTAGGTGACCACTTTGTAGCAAGGAATCCTGCCAGCAGCATTCTTAGTCCAAACCCCCTCCTTTCAAATGTATTTCTTTTGTTTCAAGTGGAGCCATCAGTGCCTGGGGTCTTGCCTTCAGGGCACCTGCCCTACAGTGGCAGCCAGAATAGGTGGGTCAATCTCCTGAGCATTACAGCTGTTCTCCTTGCCTTCCTTGGCTGCCACACTACTTTCTGTGCAAACTTCATGTTTGCTCTTTCTCACAGGAGACCTGGATAAGAACAGTGAGCAGTAACCATGGCGCAGCCTGAGTGTAGCCTATCCTCAGAGTTCCTCTGACAACCAAGCAGTCCATGACTTTTGAATCCAGCCTCTCTCAGGTTCTCAGAACATGAACAGAATGAAGCCAATGGATGTCCTGTGGCTCAGTTCTCAAGGAAGTCCTGATCCCCTCAGAAATTTTACTAATCACGCCTTCGTTGTCCATATTTCCATCAGCATTGTGGTGCTCTGAACATTAATCAGTGTGATGGGTATGGGGTCATTCAGGGATTCACCAGTCTGACCATAAATAATTTTTAAGCAATAAGAGGCTTTATTAAATATTGGTCAGGTCCACACCTGAGATTCATGCTCAAGAGTATGGCGCCAAATACATGAGTTGGGGACTTAAAATAGCAAAACTTACAAGGCTGTGCACTTCCTGTCTCCGAGCAATCAGAGGCATGCACAGATCCTGACGCATTTCCTGCACATATCCTGTGCAACTGGAGCAACCAACTTGTTTACAGAAGAGAAAACACATGCTTTATTATCTTATATGAACAACAGACCCCCCCCCAGGATTACAGGAAGGCAAGTGGGGCTTACAGGTTAGAGGTGTTTTTTGTTTTATAGATCTCTCAAGAAATTTAAACTTATAATGTTAGACATCACAATCAGACTGTCCCAGCTCTGCTTACAGTAATCTAGAGATTTTATAACACAGAATTTCAAACTCTTCCATGTTCCTTCAGCAAATCAGCTCCAAATTCCTCCTAACATGGTAAGGTTGTTATCGCACCAATGACTTCACTCCTCATATAAATTTCCTGTATTAGTTAATAGTTAACTTTTCTCCTCTCATTGATAAAATACTTTGAACAGTAAGTTAAGGTGTTGTGCCAGATTCACAGAGTCCCAGACCAACCCAAGGAGCCAGACACTATGCAAACGCAAAACGCAAAGGTTTTTTTTTTTTTTGTTTGTTTGTTTGTTTAAGCTGGCCAGCTTGGATCTCACTCCATGGTGGGGTAAATGAGATCCCAATCAGCCATAAAGAGAAGCTTTTAAAGGGGAAAACTATAAGGTTGAAGGCCACAAACTTTAGAATTTCCATGGTTACTTAAGGTAAAGCAGAAACTATATTTTAAACAAGATGCATTTGAGTAAGATAAGACAGGGCATAGGGTTGCAGGGTTACAGAGTCACAGGGTCTGTCACTTATCCCCTGGGCCAGCAAGGGACCTTTATGACAGAAGAAGGAATGTTGACCCAAGTGGTGAACAGTCACCTCCCCTTCTCTGAGAGCAGGACTCATGTGCCAGCCATGGCATTCCCAGTCATTAGAAGTTACCTTTTCAGAGCCCAAGTTTTCAAATTTTTATTAATTTTAATTTTTGCTCCTTTGAAGGAACAAAGAAATTCCTTTGGCTCACAGTTGAAAGGTCTAGCCCATCCTGGTGGCAAGAGCCTGTGGCAGCTGGTCACATGATATCTTAAGTCAGGAAGCAAAGAGATTGCCTGTGGTATTTGGTTCACTTTCTTATTTTTATTTAGTCAGGAAAGACAGTCCTGGCAATGAAGTTGCCCACATTCAGGGGAGTCTTTGTTTTCAGTTCAACTTTTAGGAAAGACTCTTATGGGCACCCCAAGAAGTCTGCTTCCATGGTGATTCTAGATTCAGTCAAGATGACAGTGTTGACTAATCATTATGACAGTATATCAGCATATATATATATATATGTATATATATATTGTCTGAAGATTAAATTATACTATATGCCATACATTTATCTTATCATATGTAGCCAAGGTTGGCTTTAGTTCATATTCCTCTTGCATTAACCTCCAAAATAGTCTGATTATAGGTGTAATCCTTGCTTATTTATAGCTTAATAAGTTAATTTTAGACACTGGTCCCTGTGATTATGGGGTTGGCAAGACCAAAGTCTGTATGACCCCAGACGCCTGAGTAGGGCTTCAGACAGTTGTGTTTCAGAGAAGACTTCCACCTGTCTGTGAATGTCAGGCCCTTCTAAGTAGTCACAATGTGGAGGTCATTAATTTGTTCTGGTCTTGACCCCAGCAGCAGAATCTGATACTGTGTGTTTGAAAGAGAACTTGGTTGAGACAGTATCATAGAAAACACTCAGGATTTTAATCAGAGCAAGGAAGAAAACAAGAATATACTCTTAGAAAATGAGCAGGTGTGAGAGTCAAAGTTACATTTTTAAGTTTTAATTGCTTTGCATAGCGATCCATAAAACAAAAATGCCCCTGATCTGCAAGTCCCTTGCTCAAGGACAGATAGTTCCCAAAATACTGGAGGCTATTGTTTATGAGAAATAACAAGCCTTGTGTGTTCACTTCCCTAAACCAGTTTGTTTGACCCATCTGCACCAAATGTACTTGATCACATGTGGGTGGGAGGTACACAGGCCTGATGTATGCCTGCACCCGATTGGACCTAATGGGAAACACAATGAGTTATGGGTTTTTCTTCTTAAACCTTTGCCATACTTGATTCTGGGCCATTTCCCAGGACCCTGGCTATGGACCTGACCACAGCCCATCCACCTGGCCAGTGTTTAGTTAAAGCTTGCTTCGGATTTGGCTTCACATTGTAGTAGTGGTCTTATTCTCATTGGAATGAACACCACCAAAGTCCAGCTATCAAACAAAGTATTGAAGTCCAGCAATTAAAAGCCCCCTTTGGCTCACCTGGTTAACATGCCCAGTTAAAATTAAACACCTCATCCTAACACAGGTTTTCCCCATTTACCTTTATAAACCACCATTTTCCTATGGGCCATGTCTGTCTCCTCTCTATCCAGAGACCGTTCTATGCCTTTCCCTTGTTCCATTCCCCTTCTCCATCACCCTCTGTCTCCTGCCTTTGTCTCTTATTTCCTGCCCTCCGTCCTGTCTGGGGCAAATGTATCTCCCTTGTGCTGAGAACTTGGTCTTGCAGGTCCTGAGCTGATACCATGTCTTACAGAAACAGTGTGTAAAATGCTACAACACACATATAGGTTAAGAGTTTACTAGAAGAAAGGGGAGCAGCATTTTGTGCAAGCTTCCATGGAAGGTAAGTTATGAAGTCGCTTTAGTCTGACCTCCTTATCATGGACCACTATTGTCCTTTACATCTGGTTTTTGGACTCTGAGCTAGCTCATCAGGAGTTGGCCCCTGACCAATTACCCTTTCTATATATTGACTGTCACCATTCTCTTCACACTGTTTCTGGGCTTTGAGATAGGCCACCCGATTGCTCCTTATGCCCTGTTTTAGGGGATCTGCTAGAGTTCCTCAGGGACCTAGTTTCCTATCTAAGAAATAGGTAACATGGCCACTGGAGATTTCAGTGGCTGGTAAGTCAAATACACAGCAAGTCCAGGAGAGTTTCTGGAAAAAAAACGCATATCCTTTAATGATAATGCTAAACTTTCGTGCTGGGAAGACAGCCGACTCCTGACTGTCTTGCCTGCCAGCACTTTGTCTGTTTCTGGCCTTTTTCAGTTTGACCCCTCCCCTCCATATTTCTGCTTTGAGCTCTGATTACTTAGTTTCCAGGTATGTTTTCTCAGCTAAACTGGTGAGACAGTCCTGTTAGTTATTTTGAAGCAGGAGGGCATGTTAGCTGCAGCCATCTGAGAACTAGCATGCTCTCTGTTGGAGGCTTGTTTGAATAAATAAAGAACTAGATGCCCTCTCCTGAGGTTGGGGGCTGTAGGAGTGATGAAATGTAATGACTTTTCCTGACAAACAGAAGCCCACTCTTCAAGGTTTCCGAGGAATGCTGAGTATTTACCAGGACAGAGTCCAGCCTGAGCAGAGCCCAGACTGCCATTTCAGGTGTGTGTGTGTGTGTGTGTGTGTGTGTGTGTGTGTGTGTGTGTGTGTGTGTGTGTGCGCGCAAAGGAAGCAGCTGACCCTGGGATTCATTCAGTCTAGCCCCACACAGCTACTGTGGGTCAGAAGCAGGATACATAAGTTCCAGAGGACAGAAGAAGAGGCCCTCCGGCACAAGCTGCTTCTATGAGAAGGTACCAGGCTCGGGGCTGGCAGAGGGGGTTTTGGCTCTGAACAAAAGCAGCTCTGTCAGAACTTGGGTGGTTCCATGGAGCTAGCTGGGCCAGCAGAGCAGTGGTTTCTGGGCAACTGATCCTGAGCTAGCTGCTGGTCCATTCTAGATGCTAAACAGTTGGCTCTCCCCATCTTGTTCTGTCTCTTAGGAAGGCCCCAAATCTCCTCCCCCATCCTTGCTGTGCTCCTAATCCACGGAGCCACAACCCTGGAGTGATTGTGCAGAGAGATCCCGGTTCTCTCCTGGGCCCGAGACTCTCACCCGTGTTCATCTGCCCTGCAGGATGCAGTCCCTGAGCCTGTCCTGGCTGGGCATGGGCCCAGTGCTGGCCTCCTCATGGCATCTTCTGCTGCTCTTCGGGGCTTCCTGGCTCGTGGCGAGAATTCTGGCCTGGATTTACTCCTTCTATGAGAAATGCACCCGACTTAGATGCTTTCCTCAGGCCCCTAAGCGGAACTGGTTTTTGGGTCACCTGGGCACGGTGGGAGTGGCAGGAGAATGGGTCCGGTTGGGTGGATTATCTGATAATGAACAGACATGAAGAATGGCGGGTGGGGTGGGATCAGGGATCCGAGGGCAGGAGAAGTCTGGGGCATAGAACAGCAGAGCTCTCCTCACTGTCTCAGCACATCCGTGTCTGGCACCTCACACACTTGTGCTCTGAAGCCTCCCTCCACCCCAACCCAGGCCCAGGTCCAAGCATCACATTCCCACTGGGACTCATGGTCTGTGTCTCTTGCCCTCATTTGCGCATGTCTGTCCTGCTCCCAAAGTGGACCGCACAGAGCAGGTATATCCTTGATCCGATCAGTTTGTGCTGTTGGATTTGAGGTCTCACTGTAGCATGTGCCAAGCCTGGCCCCTCCTGGTCGCTTCTCTGTTGATATCAGGCCAGTGTCTGTACCTCTCCGGGCTGCTACTTGCCCTGTTGAAATGAGCTGCTTTCCCTACAGGGGCCCTATGAGGCAGAAGAGAGATGTGGGCAGTCTCATTCCGCCAACTGCTTGGACCTTGTCCTTTCTTATTTTGTCCTGGACTCTCAAGGCTTATCAGCTGACTCTAATGCCCATTTTTTTGGGTCAAAGTTGAGGAGCTTTTAGAATTTGTAGTGCCAGAGTGTAATACCCCGTATTCTTTGTGTGCTATGGATGAACTCTACCATCGAGTCACAGCACAGAAGGACTATTTTTGGGGGGGGGGACCACTCTGGCCTCTCACCCAGGCCTAAGCTCCTGGGAGGGGCTCCAATTCAGCATCCTCCCACCATCCACAGTGTTCCACCTCTATGGTGCCCTGGCTCCCTATTGCTAGAGCCACACCTTGCATTCCGATGGATGTCACCTGTAAGGCTGTCACCATCAATGCCATTGTCACCACAATCCTCTTTCCTTCCAGCTTCTTTGGTCACCTCTTCTCATCACTATAACCCTATGCAACAGCCTCCCTTCAGTCCCTGTCTCATCACATTAGCTCAGTCCCCATCATCACTTTAGGTCTGAAGTTCTTGCCAATTAGGTTTCCTTTCATAGACAATCGGAAAATCTTCACGTTTGATGAACTCACTCACTCATGTTTTCTGATGTGTTTTTCACAGGTGACATGTCTGCTCCCATCCACCTGCCTCCAATATGATATATGAAACCTCCCGACTACTTGCTCTGCAATCTCATGAGTTATTTCCATTCTCTGCTTGCTTTCCCCTGCCTGCTCCTTGTCCCATCAACCTGTGATTGCCAGGCCATTGAATCCTCACCGCACCTCATCCACGATGTCCCCTTCTCTCCAGGGAGATCATCACAGGCTTCAGGATGACATCCTCACTTGTATCCCCCAGCTCTCATCTTTTTATGTCTGCTGCTATTTCCATCTTTTCCTGACATCACAAAGTTCCTTTTGCTATTCTCCCCTCATTCCTTTCTCAATTGATGTTATCTCTTCCCAGATGACTCTGGCTTGTGTCACGTTGACAAAACTAATCAGCACAGAGAGTGAGCAGATGAAAGAAATGGAGAGAAAAACAAAGAAGGACAATTATAGTAAAGGAAAAAAGCCCCACAGAGATATACATTTACATTTAGCTAATAATTTTCTCCTTTGTTACATGTCAATTTATGTGATCTATCATTTATCTGTTTATATCATCTATCTATATATCACTTATTTACCTACTTATCTACTATTATTCTTGGTTCATACATATTAATCTATACACCTATGTATCATTTATCCTATGTATATATGTGTTTACTCATCAATCATCCATCCATCCATCCATTATTCATTCATATTTAGATCACAAGACAGAGAGATGAGGGAGTGATACATTAGAGAAAGGTACATAGGTAGAAACATGGATACACTAAGAAATACATACAGTGAACCTGGTTGACTTAGCAAGAACCAATGATGAATAACCCAAATAGGAGGGTTAAAAAGTGGGGTGTGGTGGACACAGAGTAGGAGCATCCATACACCTGCCAGGACTAGCCTCAGCTTTCTTCATCCTCAGATCCAGAACAATGAGGAAGGCATGCGGATGGTGACTGAAATGGGCAAGACCTTCCGAGATGTTCAACTCTGTTGGTTAGGACCCATCATCCCTGTGCTAAAGCTTGTTGACCCTGCATTCATTGCCCCACTGCTCCAGGCACCAGGTATCTTTCCTAGGATCCCAATCCTTGATCTCTTCTCTGTTTCTTATCCAAGTCCTTCCTATCTCTGGATTGACCAGGCTGAGGCGCAGATGGGTCCAGATCCAACAGTGGCCATGCTTCTGCAGCTAACCTGCTGTGACTTTGGATAAGGTCCTGAATCTCCCTTGCTGCTGAGATCTATTTGAGTTGTGAGGGATGAATGCTCACCCCAGTGTGGTTTAACCCAAGAAAGAAAACCATCACCTGAGCTGCTGGGGACATAGCTCGGTGGTAGAACACTTGTCTAACAAGAACAAAGCCTTATGTTCCTTCTCTAGAACTAGAAAGAAGACTCACTTTTATGAATATCTGTGTGTGTACATATTGTATAGGGGTGAACATCCACATGTATATGTGTGTATATGCATGTGTGCATGTATATGGAGGACAGAAGACAACCCTTCTTCTCATTTCTAGGACCACTGACGACCTTGTCCCTCGCTGGCTGGAGCTCACCAGTTAAGCTAGACTTGCTATTCAATAAGCCCAGGGATCCTCCTTGTTTGTTCCTTCCCCGCAGTGGTACCACCCTGCTGGCATTTTCACATGGGCTCTAGGGATCAAACTTGGGTTCTTAATGCTTGCAAAGCAAGTGCTTTACTGACTGAGCTATCTCCTCATCCACAAGAGTTATGTCCACCAGAGGGATCTTTAGGTACAGTTGAGTCTAGATACCTTACAGTGCAATCAGGATTCTTCATCTTCTAGTTCTATTTTCTTCTGGGAATGATGGCTTTTAGTCATTCAACCACCAGGGCAAATTCTGTGACGCTAGATAGAGTTATAGATTACTTGCCCTGTTCCCTCTGCTTCAATCAACAAGTCTTGGTTGCCCCAGCCATCTTAAATGAAACTCAGAGATGGAGATGGTTTGGGAGAGAGATGGTATGCAGAGCACTGCAGGGAAAGATCCACTGGCATCTAGATGGGACAGCTTGGTCTGGTTGGTCCTGGCCCACTCTTTACAGTGGGCACATGGCTCTGAGAATAGAGGTGCCATTAAGTCTGCACACTTAGTGCTTAGTGTGGCACAGAGGAGAGAACTAGAGGTGTCTAGGACATATCTAGGTCACTTTTGGGACTCAAAAGGGACCATATTTAATGGCAATCTGAGATTATCTGAAGGGCACAATTAGGTCATGCCAGACTGTTACATACCTGTGTTGTGAAATGTCAGGGAATACTATGTGTGTTGTGTTTATGACAGGTCATGACATCATGTGCCCCTGTCATATATATCAGGATGTGTCAGGCCATGGGAGTCCCCACCCCCTCCCAAAATCCACCTTTTACCCTCTCCATGGCCCCTGATTGTCCTTCTTCATGGCAGCTTTGGTGGCCCCTAAGGATATGACTTTCTATGGCTTCCTGAAGCCCTGGCTGGGTGAGTACCTCAAGGTGAGGGTCAGGGGATACCTTGGGGGGAATCAGAGGAAGGTTCCACCTTTGCCCACTGCCATGGCTGCCCTCCCAGGGGATGGGCTGTTCCTGAGTTCGGGTGACAAGTGGAGCCGCCATCGTCGTCTGCTGACACCAGCCTTCCACTTTGACATCCTGAAGCCCTATGTGAAGATTTTTAACAAGAGTGTGAACATCATGCATGTGAGTTCCTCAGACTCGGGCTCCCATGTAGAACATTGCAGAAAAGGGAGTGACTTCAGACAGATGCAATCTGCTCCCGTTTTTCTACTGCATGGTTTGTGGGGGGGCATCAGTTTTCCTCTCCAAGCCTCAGTTTCTCCATCTTTAAAATGAGAGCAATAATGTGCACATAAAAGGAAATCAGGATGACAGCACAGAGTCATGCTCTTAGCATGTAGACAGGGTTCACAGAAGCCTAGTATCTACTTTATCTTGCAGAAGTTCTGGAAAGCCAACATGTTAATGTTGAGCATGGAATAGTAGCTCTTTTTTAAAAAATTATTAGTTAGTACATCAGTCTTGGCTTTAAGCTTGGTATTTTGATATATGGTTGTATTCTCAGCACTAGAAAGACAGGCAGAATTGTGAGTTCAAGGTCAGTCAAGTCTTGAGTATAGTTCATTTCCAGCTGGCTAGCCTAGCATGTGTGAGGCCCTGGTTTCTGTCAGCAGTATTGAGAAAAAAAATAGTTAAGTGGTCTTGGTAGGGCAGCCAGGTCTTCTCCTCGATCCCTTACCATCCTTAGGGGATCATTGCTTTGCTACAATGGAGATACTGGTTCTAAGACAAAGAAGGCAGAATCCAGAGTGACTTTCCAAGCTATATTTCCATAGCAGCAGCTCAGTCTCTTTCATAATGCTCTTGAGGCAAGAACAAGTTCCCAATTCAGTTCAGATTGAAGACCTAGGAGGAGGGATCCCACCTCCCAATGGAACTGCTCTCCAGATTTCATTGCAAAGGGTGATGATATTGGAGTTACAAATAATTAGGGCCATTTCTATAGTCACTTATTACTGTGCTAATGACGGTGATAACTACTGCTAACACATATTGAGCAAGTTCTGGGATCAATGCTGTCTGTTGTAATTTCTGTACTGCCCTGAGGTAGAGGTGACCATGACATTTACATTATGGATGGTGGATCTGAGGGTCATGGAGGTCAGCGAGTGCATCCAAGTTCACCTGCTGTAAGAGAGCATGTGTGGTAGAGCAGACACTGAGATATTGCTTATGGGGCAACAAATGAGTTCAAGTCCAAAGCTTGATTATGAGTAATCAAAGAGGGCAATAGCCTGACCAACAGCACACGGAAGGTGGAGGAGTTAACCGAAGGCTCTTGACTCTTAACCTTGTGTTTTCATTTCCTACAGTCCTACCTTCTGTTCCCACCCAAGTCTGACTTCTCTGAGGTCAGGTAGAAATATGAGGCAGAAGACCAGAGGCTGGTCCTAGCAGAGAGGTCTACTGTGATGTTTTGGCTTGGGCAGGGGTTTAAGGAGCCAAGACTTAGCACCATCCTCTTCCCCTTTTCTAAAGGCTAAGTGGAAACGTCTGGCCTCAGAAGGCAGCATTCGTCTGGAAATGTTTGAGAACATCAGCCTAATGACCCTGGACAGTCTACAGAAATGTCTCTTTGGCTTTGACAGCAACTGTCAAGAGTGAGTCCCTGACCTGAGCCATGGATCAAGAGAGAAGGTTGGGGAGGAGGGACTGGCAAGAGGGAGCAGAGGGGACTCCCTGAAGGAGGTGGGTGAGAATTGCCATAGAAGGACAGGGGAGGTTGAGAGAGAGAGTAAGTGATCCTTCCAGAGTGTCAATTATTTGGATAAAGGAATGACTGTGCAGATGAGTGATATGCCAAACAGGCAATGGAGGGGTACCTTGGAAACAAGGTTGGAAGATGTGTTTGATTTGTTTTTGTGATAAGATGTCTAAGCAGACTATGTTAAGAAGAAAAGACATATTTTGTCCAATGGTTTCAGTCCACCATGGTAGGGAATGAGAGGGCAAAGCAGCTCTCCCCATGATGGCTGAGCAGTAGAAAGAGAACATGTCTGTGCCAACAAGTTAACTCCTTCTTCCCTTCTCAAACAGTGGTTTCAGGCTGTCTACACTGAGCGCAGGTTTTTACTTGTTCTCTAGAAACACCCCCACACATGCAGATGTGTACTTTGACTAATCTTGAAGATGCCTCTCAATCTTACATATATTATCAGGGTAACTAACCATCATAGATAGTTCTAAACTGCATAGACTCTTTCTTTCCTAACCTCCTCTCCCTTCTCCTTCCCTTTTCCTATCTCCTTTGCCTATCCTTCCTTCTTTTACCTTTTGCTTTCTTGACCTCATTGCAGTCTGTATGTTGCCTGGACTGGAACTCACTAAGTAGATTAGCTTGGCCTTGAGCTCTGATCCTCCTGCATCCACTTCCTGTGTGCTGGGATCACAGCCAGGAGCCAGCATTCCCAGCTAGTGGCCAGATCTTAAAGATGTTGCCTAGCCAGAAGGGTGTGAACTCCATCCTGAGTTTCCTGGGTCATAGGCGAAGGTGTCTGTACTGGGATGGGGTGGGTTGGTCCTAGACACAGTGAGCTTGGGCAATCTAATATAGAGGAGCTTCAAGAGAGATACAGGGAACAAGGAACTAGAGAGGAGGGTGTGAGCCTGGGCAGAGTCCTAAGAAACCAAGGAGGAAGAGCAGGAGTGGATGTTGAGTGAATGACAACAGGAAATTATGCCCATGTATGCCCTGGATTCCTGGGTCAGGAGCTGCTTGTGGGGAGCAGAAAACAGAATTTGTGCTTTGTGGATGCCCTTTTCAGCATGGATCCTGATCATGGGACTCTGGCTTGAGCTTCTCTGGGGCTTTGTGTGTACTAAGTTGCTTCCTCTCTCTGGCCTGCCCTGCAGGTCTCCCAGTGAATACATTTCTGCCATTTTGGAGCTCAGTGCCCTGGTAGCAAAAAAGTACCAGCAGGTCTTCCTGTATGCGGACTTCCTGTACTACCTCACTGCTGATGGGCAGCGCTTCCGCAAGGCCTGCGACCTGGTGCACAACTTCACAGATGCTGTCATCAGGGAGAGACGACACATCCTCTCTAGTCAAAGTGTTGATGAGTTCCTGAAGTCCAAGGTTAAGTCCAAGACTTTGGACTTCATTGATGTGCTCTTGTTGGCCAAGGTGGGCTTATGTGGGCTACAGGAACATTAATGTTCATGGTTAGAAAATGTTGCATTTGATCAAAAGGATACTAAAGAGCCTTGGATGGCACTTGTAAAACAAAGAACAAGTTATAAAGAAGGCCAACAGAAGTGCTTCTGTATGAACGGAGCAAAGAACAGCAGGAGACTTTTTTTTTTTTTTTTTTTTTTTTTTTTACTCTTTTATTCTTAGACTCTTTCTCTCTTTGGGGGTCCTGCCACCCATCTCCTAAATAAATCACACAGAGTCTTATTATTACTTATAAATGCCTGGCCTTAGCTTGGTTTATTTCTAGCCAACTTTTCTTAAATTATCCTGACTACCTCTTCCCTTTGGACTTTTAGCTTATCTATTTCTGTATACCTTTCTGTACTTCTTACTCTGTGTTTTGCTGTGTAGCTGGGTGGCTGGCCCCTGATGCCCTCCTCCTTTACTTGCTTCTCAATCCCTTCCTCCAAGATTCTCCTCCTATTTATTCTTTTTGCCTGCCGGCCCTGCCTATCGTTTCTCCTGTTTTGCTATTGGCTATTCAGCTCTTTATTTAGTGCAATCAGGTGTTTTAGATTGTCAGAGTAACACAGCTTCACAGAGTTAGACAAACGCAACATAAAAGAATGCAACATGTCTTTGCATCATTAAACAAATATTCCACAGCATAAACAAATATAACACATCTTAAAATAATATTGCAAAACAGGAAACCAAGGGATGAAGTGTTGGGCAGGCTTTGGGGAGACAAGGCAGGGTCCTGTGAGTACAATGGCTGTCAGAGCTGTGTCAGATCAGGCTCAGCAGCCCTCAGACATGACTGGAATTGTGGATCTTGTTTTGTCATTAGGATGAACATGGAAAGGAGCTGTCAGATGAGGATATCCGAGCAGAGGCTGACACCTTCATGTTTGGAGGTGAGGGTCCCCATACAACCACAGAGGAGTCAGTGAGCAGTCAATCCAAAGGTCTTATTGAGGAGACTCCATTACACCCTTAGTTTCTTATGAATCGTAATCAAGCCTAGGTATAGGTCTCCTGGCTCCTTTCATTTGGTATCTATGTCTACTCACTCATTCCCTACTATCCTAGAGGGGGCTTTAATACCTGAGCATTGCCCTCCTTGTGGTGCTGAGGTGACCAGAGATCTAGGTTTGCTTGTCTGCCCCTCAGGCCATGACACCACAGCCAGTGGGCTCTCCTGGACCCTGTACAATCTGGCGAGACACCCCGAATACCAGGAGCGCTGCCGGCAGGAGGTGTGGGAGCTGCTGAGGGACCGGGAGCCTGAGGAGATTGAATGGTGAGTGAAGATCCTGTGGTCTCTGTTGCTGTTACAGCTGTGAGCCACCATGGTGGGTGCTACAGGGTGGCCTGGAACTTAGTAACTTAATGCCTCTGCATTCAGGGATTACATGTCCAGTTTGGACACCTCTCCAGCTAATTTATTAATTAATTAGTTTGCATAAAGTGTGTTAGGGTTCATTATGGCATTTCAAACCTAATTTGTTTTTTTTAATCCTTATCTCTATCTCTAGCATCTTCTCTATGACCTGTTTACCCTTTTCCCCTTCCACCACTTGCCTCTGTTTGACTTTCATGGCATCTCTCTCTCTTAAACATCTTGTGTTTGACCCTATCCAAAACCTAGAATATATCCTTTGGGTCACATGTCATTTGATTGTTGATTTACAGCAATTTCTTTATATATACACATGTGTATATATATACTTGTGTGTATACATATATCTGTATATATGTATGTATGTATATATAAATCAGTGATTGTAGATATCACTGAGTCTCTCATCTGAATTCTAATTCGGTGCATGGTTTCTTAATATACAGAATGTTTTCTTCTCTTAGATGTTTAAACACCCTTACTGCTAGGTCAAAAAAATATTGCTTCCTAACCAGACGTTGGTGGTACATGCCTTTAATCCCAGCACTCGGGAGGCAGAGGCAGGCAGATCTCTGTGAGTTCAAGACCAACCTGGTCTACAGAGTGAGATCCAGGACAGGCTCCAAAGCAATACAGAGAAACCCTTTCTTGAAAGAAAAAAAAATAAAAACAAACAAAACAAAACAACAACAAAAAACAGATATTGGTGCCCTGTGCCTGTCGGGAAGGGATTGGACCAATGGAGACTTGGAAAGTCTCCACATGTCTCTTTTCATGTTCTTTTCATGTTCTTGTTGTGCAGTAACATAATTTTAAAACTTATTTTAATTTTTACTACTTCGGTTTTGTAATAGTTTTTAGTAAATGGTAGTAATTTTTTTTTTGTAGACAGAGTAACACTATATAGCCCTACCTGTCCTGCAACTTACTATTTATTTAGATCAAGATGGCCTCCAGCTCATAAATCCACCTTCCCTTGGCTCTCTCTTCTATTTTTAGATCAACTTATCTTTGGAAACTTTAACTCTTCCACTTAGAATAAGATATTTGTTGGGGGGGGGACGCCTCAGTTCAGTTATGTATACCTGCCTAGTGTGCAAGTTCTGAGATGCCCAGTGATGGAAAAGAAGACTCATCTTGTTCTTACAAGAAATAAATAAATATAAATATTCTTACAGTAAATAAATAAGAAAGAAAAGATAAAATATCAAAGTAGGGAGGTGCTCATAAAGAAAGAGAAGAGCACAAAAAAGGGCAGCAGAGGGTGAACATGATCAAAATTCTTACACTTCTATGAAAATAACAACAAATAAATTCTAAAAAGAAAACTACTCTGGCAAGAGTTTGATTGGATGATATTGAAAGTGTTGATTCAGAAAACCTAACACTAGCTTTGAATATGGAGTGCATCTATGTATTCAAGGCATCTTACAACATGTCATAGGGTTCTATTGCTGTGAAGAAACACAGTGACAGAGGCAACATATCGAAGAAAGCATTTAATTGGGCTTGCTTAAAGCTTCTGAGGGTATGAGTCTAGTATCATTATGGTGGGGAGTGTGTTGGCAGGCAGATGGGTGTGGTGCTGGAGAAGTAGCTTATAGTAGGCTGCAGGCAGATAGAGAGAGACAGACAGACAGACTGGGCCTGACATGGGCTTTTGAAACCTCAGAGCCCACTCTTGGTGACACACCCCTTTCAAAATGCTTCCCCAACAGTTCACCAATGGGGGAACTAAGAAAACAAATATATGAGCCTAGGAGCCCATTCTCATTCAAACCACCACATAGCACCTTGCGGATATTTTTTCTTTAAAAAAATTTAAATTACGTGTGTGTGTGTGTGTGTGTGTGTGTGTGTGTGTGTGTGTGTGTGTGTGTAGCAGGTAACTAAGTTACAGTCAGTTCTCTTTTCCATGTTTGGCTGAGGGTGCCTTTACCATCTGAGCTGTCTCAGCAGCCCAGGAATGTTTAATTCTGCTTTTGTTATTGTATAATATAATTGTTTAAATGAGCATTTCCTGTAGCCTAGGCTGACCTTTTACTCCTGATTCTCCTGCCTCCACTTTCCCAGGCTGAGTGCAACCTCCCCCAGGTCATTTAATACAATTTTTAAGGCTTGTTCATTTTGAATGTACTGAAGCATGTAAGGATACCTTTGGAGGGGTGTGCTTCCCTATCTGCATTTCTAATACCAGGTCAAGCTTTCTTCTGGTAATTTTTTGTGATTTTTTTTCTTTTTCTTTTTTTAATTTTCATTTTTAGGGCCTAATCTTCAATCTAGAGCCATCCTTGGTGGCTGATCTCTGTAATCTCAGATTTTGAAAGGTAGAGGCAGTAGGATCAGGAATTCTGGGTCATTCTCCATTGCTTGAGACTTTTAACAAAGTAACAAGCAAGCAACTTTGATTCTCTGGAGTGCAGTTGTTTAAAAGACCAAAGAAGGTGGAGGTGGTTAGGAATCCTGGATGGTGGGGCTCTGTTTTCACTCCTGGATAATCGTGTGCTGTGTTCCTCAGGGACGACCTGGCCCAGCTGTCCTTCCTCACCATGTGCATTAAGGAGAGTCTGCGGCTGCATCCTCCAGCTACAGACCTGGTCCGGGGCTGCATCCAAGACATTGTGTTGCCTGATGGTCGAGTCATCCCCAAAGGTGCCCACACAAGTTGGGAGGAGGCCCCTGGGGAGGATGATGGTCCTTAGAGGTAGCACAGACCTGGCACTGATTGTCTCTTTCTACCAAAAGGCAGCGCGTGTGTCATCAGCATTTTCGGAGTGCATCACAATCCTTCAGTCTGGCCAGACCCTGAGGTGAGGCTCTTCCCTTCATCTCTAGGACTTGGGAAAGGGGCACAGTCCTACCTGAAACCCAGTTCAGAGGCTGTCAATCTCCTGTCTCCACTTCTGTCTTTTCTGAGCTGGAGAGACACAACTCATCAGCTTAGTCTTGCTTGGCCCACAGGTCTATGACCCCTTCCGCTTTGACCCAGAAAACCCTCAAAAGAGGTCACCTCTGGCTTTTATTCCCTTTTCTGCTGGGCCCAGGTGAGGTGACAGGGTGAAGGGGTGGAATCTGGGTATGACTGTGCGCAGGGTGAAGGGACTGGGATAGTCGGATTCTGGACCTCCTTCTGGTCCTTTGCACAGGGTATGGCAAAACTCACCAGAGCTTGGGGTTGGTCGCTTCATGCTCAGAGCCCAGCCCTGGCCTGAACTGAGCACTGAAGCTGAGCCAGGCTCCTGGCATGCGGATGCACAATCGGTGTCCCAGGTGTGCCACAGTCCCTCCTGTCCTTCATGCTGACCAGGCACAGTCAAGAGTCCCCACCTTGCTCCCCCGCAGGAACTGCATAGGACAAACTTTCGCCATGACTGAGATGAAGGTGGCGCTGGCTCTGACACTGATGCGTTTCCGTGTCCTGCCTGATGACAAGGAGCCGCGCAGGCAGCCAGAGCTGATCCTGCGCGCGGAGGGCGGGCTGTGGCTGCGGGTGGAACCTCTGAGCACTGGCACACAGTGACCTCTACTAGCTCCTCATCCACCCACCCACCTGCCTATGTGGATCCCTGAATAAACAAGAGTGTCAGTAGTGGGTCTACAGGAAAACAGATTCTGTTGGTGTGTTGGGGAAAAGGCTGAGTTGATCCAGACCCCCTCCACTTTTTGTTCACCATTGGTCTTCTGGCTGATGAGAGTTCTTCTTGAGCTCAAGCATGGGGTTTTATTAAAAGTAAATTTTGTTTAGTCTTTGACGTACATGTTTATAATGTATTTTGATCACATTCACCTCTATTTCCCTCTCTTACCCTCCCCTTGGTCTCCCTCTTTGGAACCCTTCCTGCCCCATAACTTCCTATCTTGTCTGGTGGCATCAAATCTGCAACACCAGCACTCAGGGGACAGAAGGCAGAGAACCTGAAGATGAAGTCATCATCTACTTTCATATACATAATTTAAAAAAACCACATATAAAACATACACACATATATAACACACATATAAAACACACACACATATATAACACATATAAAACACACACATATAACATATAAAAACACACACATGCATATATATAACACATATAGCACACACACACTTATACACACACACAAATAAAGTGGGGGAGGGAGACACTGTCTCCATGTACTCTTGCCTGTCCTGTAGTTCCCTATGTAGACCGTGCTGGCCTTGAACTTAAAGAGATCCCCCTCCTCTGCCTCCTGAGTTCTGTATTAAAGGTGGGGGCCACCAGGTGGCCACCTTGTTCCTGTTTTTGTTATTGTTCTTCCTCCTTCCAGCCACCATCTCTTCTGTCTCTTCGTTTTCCTCTCCATCCTCTTTCTTTGCCACTGAGTTTATATAGAGTTGTTTGTATGCATGTATCATGGGCAACTTGCCAGTGGCTCTACTCCTGAAGAAGAATGATGCCCACCCTTGGGTAACCACCAACTGTCACCTGCTCCTCAGCTAGGAGTGCGACCTCATCCATGACGGGTGTTGATGCACAGGTGACCACAACTGCAGTGAGTTTGTGGGTGTAATGACCATTTTATATCCAGAAGACAGGCTTTCCCAGCACTGCTCTCCACCCTTCATCTAGAATTTCTGCCTCCTCTTTCTTGATGCTCTCTGAGCCTCGGGAGTGGGATGTCACTGTCCTGTTTAGGGCTGAACATTCAACAGTAGCTTATTCCCAGCAGTTTGATAACAGCTGCTCATAGCAAAAAGATGCCTCTCTGGCCAAGGTTGAGAGTTGCACTACTCTATGGGTACAGACCTAAGTATTTTGGAGACAGTTTGACAACATACTCATTAATCAAAACAATGGTCCTAAAGTCTCCCCGCTGTGGCCCATGATCTTTCCACTCATGTGATTTAAGCAGGTTTACATTACCAGGCATGAATTCTGTTGTGGAGCTAACTTCAAACCCAAGAAAGTGTTTGGTTACTATCAAAGTATTCACACCACTATGGCATTAATCCACTTATCTTGTCAGTACTGGAGCATCCAGGGTCCAGTTATTGGTAATTCCATTTTAGCTGTTTGCCTCACACTCTCTGGCACTGGAAGCTAGCCAGAATGAAAGAAGTTCCAGGTCAGGTCTAGCTTGATTTCTCCATGTCTTACAACAAAAGTAAGTTGTATAAACAGCAATGAGGTCTTACCCCGCCAGTTCAGTTGGAAAACTAAGATCAATATGAATAGAGTTTGTATTGTGTTGGGGACTTGTAGAGCATCCCTGACCAATAATCTAACATAGATTAGCCTGTGGGAGATGAAAACAACTGTAGGTATCTGAGGAGGAGAGGGATTCAGTTCATGGCAGGACTGAGGCTCTTCTCTGTATTCTAAGAACTGCTATCAATTGTATCATATGTCCATCATCTTTTTGTTTATATCCATTGTAATCACCCATGCTTACTTACTGGCTAAGGTCACCTGATACATCCATGATGAATGTAAACAGGCCAGTTAAAGGGTCCACAGTAAAACTTAAACTATGGCAATTTTATTGAGAGTAATCAGACTTTTTATGCCTTTATCAGAAACAGAATATATTGGCAATTGCCAAGATCAATACAGTTGTAGTCACTTGTATACGACAAAGTTTGCAAGCTATACAGGGCATACAAGATTAATGTCAAAGACCAATTGTCCTGTCAAGCCTCCATGCTTCCTTGACTACTAAGGGATCATACAGAGAAACACAAAATAGTCTGAGTGCTTTACTGCCTGGGGACGGGGTGCATCAGTATCTCAGGAACTGGAAGGCACATTGTGCCCCAGGAGTAATGGACTTGAACCTGAAAAACCTGTGACACGTGTCTCTTAAGGTAGCTAGGCCAGGCCAACTCCATGGTTCTCTACAATGCATCATTAGCGATTCTTCTGCCTCAGTCACGAGTACAGCAGTGGGCCATTGCATTAGTTCTTCCATGTCATAGCTAAAGGAATATTTGTGCAACTGAAGGACAGTTTCTCAGGAAACAGGAGTCTTGGAGCCCTTGAGGATGATGTTAAATGATGCTCATGACTTGTAATCTCCAAGGTAACTAAAATCACATCAGCTGGCTCATCCACCTCCTTCCATTAAAGTTCCCACCTACACAGGGGGATCTTACAAATTTCCCTTCCCTATCATTTCTGGGCTTTAATTAGTCCCCTTTCATCATAAGACTACTAAAACAGAGAGTTTTAGACATAGTAGCACATGCTTGTACTCTTGACACTGGGTAAGGATGCAATGTACCAGGCTTTTTCTTTTAGGTCACCAACCAGCTCCCAAATCATGACACAGAGACTTACTAGTTTTGAATGCTCTGCCCTAGTTCCCAATTTTCTCAGGAGATCTTGTGCCTTTCCCCATTCACATGAGGACCATGTATGTCTTTCTTAGGGTCCTCCTTGTTTCCTAGCTTCTCTGGTGGTGTGGATTGTAGGCTGGCGATCCTTTGCTCTATGTCTAAAATCCATATATGAGTGAACACATACCATGTTTGTCATTTTGTGAATGGGTTACCTCACTAAGGATGGTTTCTTCTAGTTTCATCCATTTGCCTGAGAATTTCAAGATTCCATTTTTTTCCCCATTACATAGTACTCCATTGTGTAAATGTACCACTTTTTCTCCATTCATTCTTCAGTTGAGGGGCATTTAGGTTGCTTCCAGGTTCGGGCTACTACAAATAATGCTGCTATGAACATAGTTGAACAAACATCCTTGTTGTATGAATGTGCATCTTTTGGGTCTATTCCTAAGAGTGTAATTGCTGGGTTTTGTGGTAGACTGATTCCCATTTTCCTGAGGAACCACCATACTGATTTCCAAAGTCGATATGCAAATTTGCACTCCCATCAGCAATGGAGGAGTGTTCCTCTTTCTTCACATCCTCTCCAGCATAAACTCTCTTTGGTGCTTTTTATGTTAGCCATTCTGACAGAGTAAGATATTTCAGACTTGTTTTGATTTGCATTTCCCAGATGGCTAAGGATGTTGAGCACTTTCTTAAGTGTCTTTCGGCCATTTTAGATTCCTCTATTGAGAATTCTCTATTTAGTTCCATACCCCACCTTTTAAAAAATTTATTTAACTTTTACTTTTTGTGCATTGGTATAAGATCCCCTGGATCCAGAGTTACAGACAGTTGTGAGCTGCCATGTGGGTACTGGGAATTGAACCTAGGTCCTCTGCAAGAGCACCCAGTGCTCTTAACCACTGAGCCATCCCACTAGCCCTGCCACACCCCATTTTTTAATTGGATTATTTGGTGTTTGGGTAACTAGCTTCTTGAGTTCTTTGTATATTTTGGAAATCAGTCCTCTGTCAGATGAGGAGTTGGTGAATATCTTCCCATTCTGTAGGCTCTCATTTTGTTGACTGTGTTCTTTGCCTTACAGAAGCTTCTCAATCTCAGGAGGTCCCATTTATTAATTGTTGGTATCAGTGTCTGTTTAGGAAATGGTCTCCTGTACCAATTTGTTCAAGGGTACCTCCCACTTTCTCTTCTAAGAGTTTCAGGGTGGTTGGATTTATGTTGAGGTCTTTGATCCATTTGGACTTAAATAACTGAAAATTTAACTCGAATAATTTAGTTTTGCATTGACTGTGGCACTGAGTCTCTGGTGAAATTCCAAATGGACATGATCCAGTCCTGACCCCACTAAATATGTTGGAGTGACTATTACCTTTGATTTTATAATTTTCAGATCACACTAACCCACAACAGTACTTGAGGAGAGTATAGATGTCACCCAAAGAACTTTGCACAAAACAGAGGGGACAAGTGAACTTTGGGTTTGACTCACTTGGGCACTTGTGTGTCTCTTTTGTGTCTGTGTGAGGGTACTGTTTCTCAGTGCAGGGGACAAGGGAAGCCAGAAGAGGGTGTCAGAGTCTTTGGATTTGGAGTTACAGGTGGTAGTGAGATGCCTGATGTGGTATCCGGAGGCAACTCGAGCCCTTTGAAACAGCAGCAAGCACTCCTAGCTGTTGAGCCAGGCATCCAGCCCTGGCTATGATTGTTTTATTACTCTTTGTGTGGGGCTGTAGGACTATATGTGGAGAGCAGAGGTCAACTTTGAGGTGTTGGTCTTGGCCCATAAACTTTCATTTTCACCTCATAGTGCAAAACTCATTCATGCTGGGAAATGTTAGTTTTAGTCCCTCTGTTGTTGAAAAGTCTGAAGTCCAAAGCCTCTTAATGGACTCAACTATGAGACGAAATCAAATCAAATAAAACAACCAAGCTACACATTTCCAGTATTACACATTTCCAGCATCTAGCAGGATGGAATAAATGTCCTAGTCATAGGGAAGGGATACAGAAAAATAACTAGCACAAAGCAAGTCTAACACCAGCAGGGGAAACAAACAAACAAAGGAACAAACAAAACCAACCCAACAAAACATCCACCACTCCATGTCCAGCATCTGGGGCTACAGATGGAATCATTTCTGCTCCAGCAGTTCTTCAGCAGCCTTGTCCCTTCAGCTCTGCTGCTAACAGCATTCTTTCATGAACCAAATCCACTCTGTGCTTAAAGCTCTTTGATGTGTCCTAGTTCAGAGACTCCATAGCACCTTAGCTTTCACATCTCCAGTATTATAGACAAGCCTTTCAAGGTCTCATTGCATGATCCACACATTGCCTGGCCTCAGTCACTCACACTCTCACCTTTCATGCTCGAAGAACCAGTGCCACTAGATGCTGCTGCTGGAGCCTGGCTCCCTTGGATCATAGCTCCAACAGCCTCTGTGTGTCTTTAGAGTTGATCCTGGGACAACAGCTCTCTAGGTAACCATTTTACAACAGTCACGACAGAGGTGGTGGGTCAAACATGAGAAAACTGAGAGGTAAGAAAGATTGGCATGCATGATGTGAGACTCCCAAATAACAAAAACATCATGTTTATAAACAAACAAACAAACAAAAACAAAATGGCAAACCAGTTCTTAAAATGGCTGTCTTCTAGCTCAGTTCCCAAGAAAATTCGATTTCCCTTTAAGTCCATGTGAACTCTGTCTTCATGGTCACAGTTTCTCTCAGCATTGGGTGCTCTGGACACTAGTCAGAATGTCTCATTCAGATCTGCTTACAGTAATCTAGACTCTTTTACCACAGAATTCCAAACACTCCCGCGTTCTTTTAGTAAATCTGCCAAGTTCCTCCTAATCGCATGGCCAGGTTATCACACCAATGACCTCACCCCTTATACAAACGTTCTGAATGGGACACTGGCCCAATAGAGCATGTGGTCTGGCAGGCCTTGCCCTTCACTCCCATTCCCTCTTGCCTTGCTAAAAACAGATTACATTCTTAAAGCTAGCCATCAAGTCTATTCCCTTATTTACCAACATCTTCCTCCTGAGGCTGACCACCAAGGTCCAGCAATCAGAAGCCCACTTTGGGTCACCTAATTAACATGTCCAATTAAAATTAGACACCTCATTCTAACATGAGATTTTTTTCCTTTACCTTTATAAACTGCCATTTGCCTATTTGCCAAGTCTGTCTCCCCTCTCTCCAGAGGCAGCCCTTTGTCCCTTCAGGACAAATATCCCTGCCCCTTTCCCTTGTCCCCTTCTCCTTCTCCCTCAACCTCTGTCTCTTTACCACACATCCTAGCCCTTTCTAGCACAGACCTCCCTTTTTCTCTTAAGAATGACCCTGCAGGGTTTTTAAAGTTGATGTTTCCTGCGAGTCAGAGAGCAGCTGCTTTTGCTTTCACTTTGCTTCCCAGCTTAATAAAGGATCTCTTTGCGAAAACAGGCATTTGGTGTGGTTTGTGCCTAGTCTGGAGTCCCAGAGGAAGCTTTTGCTGTGTGTGGGTCCCCTTCATGCATTAGTTACCAATCCCTTCTCAGTGATAGTTGGAAAAAGTAAGCTAGGAAAGGATTCCTTTGGCTCAAGGTGAAAGATTCAGTCCATCATGGTGGGAAAGTCATGATGGCAAGAGCATGAGGCAGCTGGTCATGTGATATCTTAAATCAGGAAGCAAAGAGATTGTGTGTGGTTTTCAGTTCATTTCCTTTGTTTTGCTTTATATTGCTTTGGCTGTCCTGGAACTTGCTCTGTAGACCAGGCTGGCCTTGAACTCACAGAGATCTGCTTGCCTCTGCCTCCTCATTTTGTACCCAAATTCTGAACCTCAAAATCACCAAGAAACCCATTCTGATGCAAAAGCAAAGAGTATTTTATTGTTTAATGAGTTAACTGTGTTAACTTGGGCCCTTTATCCATTTAATCATGTCAGGTAGAATGAGAAGGACATGGAGAAACTGCAAGGTGGGGAATTTATTGGGGTGTGTAAGGGGAGTATTTAGGTAGGACCTCCCAGGACAGCTGCTATACTCTGCATGTCACTGTTTTTCTGTTTTTCCACTTTACCGTAAAGCATATCCAAGAGTTGACCAGCTAACTTCTGATTGGTTCCTTGTCATGTGGAGGGTATCTGGCCTCCTAGTGACTAGGGCAGGTCCTGCAAAGGAAGGAAACTAAGCAACACGTGCTGAGTCAGAGGCCTATGTCTTGCTGGGTCTTTTCTGCAGCCTGTCATAGAGGCCAAAACAGGGGCCTGGGTGAGGGTCTGGTCCCTTCACCGAGTGACGGGGCTAAAGGCATGTGCCACCAATGCCCAGTTCTCATTTCTCTCACAGTCCTGGTGGTGAAGTTGCCCACATTCAGGGTGGGTCTTTCATCCTGTCTGAAAGACTCTCATGGGCACCCCCAGAAGTCTGCTTCCATGGTGATGCTAGATCCAGTCAAGATGACAGTGTTGGTTAACCATTAGGACATTATATCAGTGTCTATGTAATTTATCTGAAGATTGAGCTATGCTATATGTCATGCATTTATCTTATCATATGTAGCCCAGGTTGGCCTTGGTTCATATTGCTCTTGCCTGATTATAGGTGTAATCCTTGTTTAATTTTAGCTTGGCAGGTTTATTTTTAGAAACTGGCACCTGTAATTATGGGTGGGGAAGGCCAAAGTCTGTGTGGTCCCAGACACCTGGTGGGATTTCAGACAGAAGCTAAAGCTGTGTTTGCAGAGCAGACTTCCTCCTGTCAGTGCAAACCAGTGTTTGTTCTCTGGCCGGTATCAGGCCAAGGGTTCACAATGTCATATCCTGAGGAGTCTGTCAGTTCATTGTGCTCTCAACTGCAGCAGTCATCTGAGTCCCTGTGCTCCTGAAAGAGAGGCACAGTAGAAGAGAAAGCAGTTAAGACTTTAATCAGAGCAAGGAAGGAACAAGAATATACTCTCTGAAAAGGAGCCATCCAGGTCTAGAAATATAGCTCAGTGGTTAAGAGCACCGACTATCGTTCCAGGGCCAGGTTCAATTCCCAGCACCCACATGGTAACTCAAGACTTTCTGTAATTCTAGTCCCCAGGGGTCCTGACACCCTTTTCTATGGAAATCTTCTGGAATCAGGCATACATGTGGTACATAGACATATATGCAGATGGAACACCCCTACACACAATTCAAATAAGTAAAATAAAAGGCTAGGTCAAGCCGACCAGCCATGGCCTCAGCCCTGACAAGTGTGGGCCTTATACTGCTGTGGTCCAGTGTGGACTCTGCTGTGTAATTGTAAGAATTTGCATGTGCTTTTCAGTGAAGTTGAAAAGTTCACTAGCGAAAAAGGGAGAGAACACTGAGAAAATCCCCTGGGGAGGAAGGAAGTCATGAAGTTGTTTTATTCTGATCTCCCTATTGTTAGTATCCAGGAATCTGTGCTGGCCTGCCCTTGAGGTTCTGACATGACACGCCCTCAGCTGCAGCTGCAGCCACTAAGAGCATCACCTGTACATATCCACTATATCCCCTTTTAAAAGGGCCCTGCCCCCCTTGCTTCTCTGCCTGTCTCTTCTGCTGCTCCTGCCCCAGAGGTTGGTCTCCCCTCTCCCCTTCCCCTATTTCCCATTCATTCCCCCCATAAACCCCCCCCTGTTATGTGATGTCTTTCTTTCTCATGCCATTTTAAAAATTACTTCATTTATCATGGACCACTAGCCTCCATTGCCTCTTGTTTCTGGTTTTTGGAGCCCTGAGCTGCCCCATCTGGATTTGTCCACTGACCTTGCCATTTGTATCAACTGCTAATCAGCTGTCTGTCCACCCTGTTTCAAGACTTAGGACTTGCTTTTATCTGACAACCTTTGAGTTGGCCTACCCATTGTTCTTTATGTTCTGGCTTTGGGGGGTCTATTGGTCCCTCCTATTTGCCTAACAAATGGGGAGCATGACCATGCATGAGTTCAGTGACTGCTAAGCCTAAGACATGGCAATCTAGGACAGTTTCTGGACAATGTATACAACTGCTAAGGGTGATGCCCCCTTTCACAGAGGGAAGATGATTTACCCCAGGCTTGCTCTTCCTGGCCTGTACCACCTTGGCTCATAGCCTCCTTTAGTCTGACTCCTCATCTCCACACTTCCACTCTAAACTATGATCCTTCAGCTTCAGGTGTGCTTTCCCAGATAGGACTTCCATCCTCTTAGTCTGGCCAAGGCTGGGTTCTTTGCTTTAGTTTAGAATGTTTTTTTCCACTCAGGGACTGGGGTGCTGGAGGACAGGACTTAACTCTACCAGACGCAGCATCTGGTGAGCAGAGGCATTCCAGAGCCAGCCCTGCCTTTCTGCAATGAGAAATACTTCATGCTGCATTCCCACCAATCAGATGTGCAGAGAACTTGGGGGAGATGCTCTGGGACTGTTCTGTCCTGAACTAGGTCTCCCGGCAGCTGAACTGCTTTAATCTGCAGACCATTGGCCTTGGAAGGGCAGGGGTGGCTGTAAATTTGATGGTACAGAGTCACCTTTGGCCTTGACTCAGAAGAGCTGCATCCCAGAGATACCCTGCCTGTGTGTGTCTGTGTCTTGAGTTCTTCCCCTGCACTCCAGGCTAGTTTTGGCTTGCTGCCCAGGCAGGAAGGAAGTGGCTGAGCCTGGGAGGGATTGATTGGTTCAGCTCAGCGGCAGCCCAGCCTCCCACAGCTCTCTGCAGTTAGGAAGCTGGAGATAAATACATTTCACAGGAGGCAAGAGACAGTCTTGCGGGACAGGCTGCCCCTGAAATAAGGTACAGGCCCGGGTGCGAGGCAAGAGAGGGCCCTGAGTCTGATCAGGAAGAACGTTGGGGTGGCTCTCTGGAGCCAGCTGGCATAAGCGACCCTGAGTTCGGGGTGACTGCCTGGGGCCAGTTTCACGTGCTTGATTCAGAGCTATTCCAGACTCCGAGCAGCTCTTGTTTGGGTGCCCCTTCCCCTCCTATTCCTTCTCTCATTTTTATTCTCTCTCCCTGGTTGGCTGTGGATGCCTTCCCCCCCCCCCCCCCCCGCGCGCTCCCAGTGCAGTGTCTGCCCTTGCTCAGGAATCCTGGAGTTTCCCAGTCTGTCTTCTGAGCCACAGAGCCTCTGTGTTTATCAGCTCTGCAGGATGCTGCACACTGACCCGACCTCCCTGTTGGCCTCCCCATGGCATCTTCTGCTGTTTGGAGCAGCTTCCTGGCTTTTGGCTAGAATTCTTGCCTGGACCTACACATTCTGTGAGACCTGCTCCCGGCTCAGATGCTTCCCTCAGACTCCTAGGAGGAACTGGTTTTTAGGTCACCTGGGCATGGTGAGTATGGTAGCAGATAGGATTGGGGGCTCAGGTGGATAAATTCTGTAGGAGTCAGGAAAGTCCATCAAAGAACGGTGCGGGGGTGTGGTCAGAAGTCTGAGCTAGGGATGCAAAGAGAGCCCCTCTCTCCTCTTCACACCAGCACATCCATTTGCCTTCCTGACACATCTGTGTTCAGAGGTTTTTTTTTTTTTTTTTTTTCTTACCTGGTCCCCACCCCTCTGAGGGTCACAGTCTCACCAGGACTGAAGTTCCCTCTCATTCTTGGATGCTTGTCATATTCAGCATCTCCCTCCCATGATGGGCAGCGCAGAGTAAGTAGTGACATCCCTGGTATATTCATTTTTCATTGTTGGATTTGAGGCCTTCCTGCAGTGTGTTCAAGCCCTTGCCCTGCCTGGTCCATCTCTCTTGATTTCAGATCAGTGTCTGTGCCTCTCTGGGTTGCTACTTGCCCTGTAGGAATCAGCTGTGATTTCTCTTTTTAACTTATTTTATTGAACATTATTTTTCATTTATTTTACATACCAATCACAGTTTCCCCTCTCTCTTCTCCTGTTCCCCACCCTCACCCCCTCCCCATCCACTCCTCTGTCTCCATTCACAAAGGGTCAGGCCTCCCATGGGCTTGAACAAAGCATGGCACATCAAGTTGAGGTAGGACCGAGCTCCTCCTCCTGTATAAAGGCTCCTCAAGGTAATCCAGCAGCTGCCATTCTTACCTCCACCTACAGGGGCTTTTTGGGGGTAGAAGAGTGATTATAGTTTCTCTTCCCTCCACTGCCTTGGCCACTCTCCTTTCTCGTCTTGCCCTTTGTCCTGAAGTTGCATTAGTGGGCTCCGTTATACAATTTAGGTAAAGATCGAACACTTTTTTTGCATTGGTGGTGAATATCTGAATCATCTAGTGTTTGTGCATGCTGGGCAACTTCTTTATTCCAGAGCCAAGTCACAGCATCATGGCCACTTTCTCTTGGATCTCAGTCATAATGGTACACTAACTGTTGTGGGGAGTTCCTATTCAGCACCCTCCCATGATCCCCAGGTCCCCTTGCTCCATGCTGCCCTGAAACCCTATTGCAGAACTGCAGGCTGGGTTTCAGTGTCACTCATAATATAGATACCTCTCCAATGCTGTTCGTTCATTTAAGTACTGCTTTCTCTCAACAGAGCCCTCTTTCCTTCCATATTTTCCTTTACCCTCTCTCATCCAACATCCCTTCAGCATCTCCATCCATTGTACATTCTAACTTAGCTCCCTGATATGCAACCTTTCATCTCCACCCTAGCTCAGATTCCCATTAAGAATCAGTCTGAGGTTCTTGACAGATCAGTTTTCCTTTAGACACTTAAAAAAATTGTTGCTGATTGCAAACTCCCATGTTTTCTGTGTGTTATCCACAGTGATGCTCTCCAGTCAGACAAGTCAGATCTCATCCATGTACCACCAATATGGCTCTTTGTGCACTAAACCTCCAGTCTGCTTGCTCTGCCATCTTCTTAGAGACAAAGAATCATCTTCCTGGTCTGCCTCTCTTCTCTGTCACACTTGTGATTTCTAGGTCCCTGAATCCTGGCCCTGTCTCATTCATTTTCTCACAGCTCCCTGGTGTATTGGCTTCTTCATCTTATCCAGAAGCTCCTATTTGGTACTGGTGTCCGTCCCTTAAGCTCCCTGAGGTCCCTCTGTGTCCCCTTCCCTGTGCTTTGCACATGGCTCCTCTGCCACTCTCTCCCATCTTCCCTCTGTCTTTCTTGAAGATGCCGCCTTACCACAGGGTCTAGCTCCTGAGTTAGCTATCAGTTTCGTCCTTAAATGACTTCCAAGTTTACATCTCTCCTGATTGGGGAACCAAAATTTGGGAACCTCTAAGATTCTTTGCTGCAAATCTAGGGAAGTTTTTGCCTAGAGGTGGTGCTAGTGAACTCTGCTGAAGGTAGGGACAAATGAGAGAGGTGGGTGGCATGGAATTAGCTATGGGTTCATTCCTAACTGGAGTAGAGGATTGAAGGAATGAGGTAAGAGGAGAGAGTGATGATTTAGCCTTAGGGAAAAATCCCATAAGAAAAAGGGCCATACACATACACGGAGAAAGGGGAGAGGGAATGATCAGGTGAAGGAAATGGAGAGATTGACAAAGGAAGCAGAATTATAGTAAAGACACAAACACACACATGTACTTGGATCTACCTCTAATCATTTTCTTCTGCTATCAGTTACCTGCCATGTCTCTCAACATCATATACTTATGCTATCTATTGTGTATCTGTCTATATATCTTCTATATAGCTATCAGCAGTCAGTCTGTCTGTCTATCCATCTATATCCTTCAATCCCTCTATCAATTAGTTCATATCCCTACCACCCACTATACAGAGTATGTGTGTATGAATATATCTTTCTGTCTATTCATTTATCTATATCTATATCTACATAATCAATTATCTATATCTAGGTCACAAACGAAGAGATGAGAGTGGTGAATCAGAGGGATGTAAATAGATGCATGGATGCAGGAAGGGACACTCATAGTTGAACTTAGGTTAACTCATCAAGACACACAGATGAATGACCCAAGTAGGAGGGTGAGAGGGGTGCAGCATGGTGGGCAGAGAGTAGGCGTATCTGAGACATCCTGCCTGGGCTGCCTCAATGTTCTCCCTTCCCAGATCCAGAGCAATGAGGAAGGAATGCAGATGGTGACTGAAATGGGCAAGACCTTCCGAGATGTCCAACTCCTTTGGCTGGGACCTGTCATCCCTGTGCTGAGGCTTGTTGACCCTGCATGTGTTGCTCAGCTGCTCCATGCCCCAGGTATCCCTTCTAGAATTCCAACCCTTGGCTTTTTTTCCATCTCTTGTCCAAGCCCTTTCTACCCTGGATTGACCAGGCTGAGCAGCAGACGAGGCTGTTCCCAAAAGTGGTTAACCTGCTGAGTGAATTTGGATAAGGTCCTGAATCTCCTTTGCTGCTGAGATCTGCTTGAGTTGTGAAAGATGGATGCTCAACCCAGTGTGATCCAAGCCGGGAAAGAGAACATATTGACTGAGGATGTACTCAGTGGCAGAACACTTGTCTACCACAGGTTGCAAAGCCATAGGTTGCCTCCTAGAACTGGAAAAAAGAAACTTTCTTTTTGATGAACCTTTTTGCATCTGTATGAATCCATGTGCATGTGTGTGTGCATGCATGTGTGGGACAGTAAGTAACCTAAGTTGCTATTCTCGGGACCTCTACATACTTTTATTGAGACATGATCTCTCATTTTCCTGGAGCTTACCCATTAAGTTAGACTGCTTGGCCAGTAAGCCCCAGGGTCCTCCTGTCTCTAAAAATTATTTATTTTTGAGGCATTTATTTAATTATTTTGAGGCACTGTATAACTCTAGCTGGTCTAGAATTTACTTTGTAGAACAGGATGGACCTTGAACAGATCCATTTGATTCTGTCTCCTGATTGCTTCTATTAAAGGTATGCATGACCACACCAGGCCTTTATTTTTATATAATTATATGAATGTTTGCCTGCATGAATGTGTGTGTAATGCATGTATGCAGCACCTCAGAGGCCAGAAGAGAATGTCAGATCCCTTAGAAGTAGAGTTACAGGTGATGGTGAGCTGCCACGTGGGTGATGAGAACTTAACCCAGGTCTTCTGCAAGCACAGTAAGTGCTCACAACCACTGAGCCGTCTCTCCAGCCCCAGGGATTGAATCTTTAAAATGTGCTTCATTTACAAAGTTTGTGATCTGAGAAGACAGTGAGTTCACAGCCTTAAAAATGACTTTGCATGTCTTTTGCATTTGGCAAAAGCAGACAGACCTTCCAGAGCTCAGTCCCAACCCTCTGGTTATGTGGTCTGAGATCCAATGTTTCTTTCATTATCATATTCTGCATTTTCTCCTCATTATTGATTCTCTGTGCTGCTGGGCGCAAACATTCCTAAAGATGCAGAGTTTGATAAGGCTCTGTGGAGTGGGTCTCTCTCACACTCTTCTTGGTATTCTCCATAGTTATCTCAGATTTGCAAACTTTCAGCAATGAGTCCACCTTGCACTATTTACAATGTGTATATGCAAACTCCTTTCACAACATGGAGTGCACATAGTTCTGTATGGTGCAGAGCAACATTGTGCTTTTTTCTTCCCACTATCCCCAATGAAATCCAACAGCATTCTTCTAAGGTAGATACCTCCTGTGTGAACAGTTGAGGCTGGGAGACACATGCCACATAGTGTGAACTTCCACCTCCTGAGTTCAATGAGTCTTGGCTACTCCAACCACTTTTGGTAGAAGGGACCCCAAGCTGGAGATGGTTTGGGAGAGAGATGGTATGCAGAGCACTGCAGGAAAAGATCCACTGGCATCCAGATGGGACAGCTTGGTCTGGTTGGTCCTGGGAGAGCAGAAGCAACTCTTTACAGTGGGCACATGGCTCTGAGAATAGAGGTGCCATTAAGTCTGCACACTTAGTGCTTAGTGTGGCACAGAGGAGAGAACTAGAGGTGTCTGGGACATATCTAGGTCACTTTTGGGACTCAAAAGGGACCATATTTAATGGCAATCTGAGATTATCTGAAGGGCACAATTAGGTCATGCCAGACTGTTACATACCCGTGTTGTGAAATGTCAGGGAATACCATGTGTGTTGTGTTTATATCAAGTCATGACATCATGTGCCCCTGTCATATATACCAGGATGTGTCAGGCCATGGGAGTCCCCACCCCCTCCCAAAATCCACCTTTTACCCTCTCCATGGCCCCTGATTGTCCTTCTTCATGGCAGCTTTGGTGGCCCCCAAGGACATGACTTTCTTAGGCTTCCTGAAGCCCTGGCTGGGTGAGTACCTCAAGGTGAGGGTCAGGGGATACCTTGGGGGGAATCAGAGGAAGGTTCCACCTTTGCCCACTGCCATGGCTGCCCTCCCAGGGGATGGGCTGTTCCTGAGTTCGGGTGACAAGTGGAGCCGCCATCGTCGTCTGCTGACACCAGCCTTCCACTTTGACATCCTGAAGCCCTATGTGAAGATTTTTAACAAGAGTGTGAACATCATGCATGTGAGTTCCTCAGACTCGGGCTCCCATGTAGAACATTGCAGAAAAGGGAGTGACTTCAGACAGATGCAATCTGCTCCCGTTTTTTTACTGCATGGTTTTGGGGGGGGGCATCAGTTTTCCTCTCCAAGCCTCAGTTTCTCCATCTTTAAAATGAGAGCAATAATGTGCACATAAAAGGAAATCAGGATGACAGCACAGAGTCATGCTCTTAGCATGTAGTTGGGGCTCCCAGCACACCAGGATACTCTCCTTTGCAGAAGCCCTGAGGAGTCAATTATCAGGTTAATGTTGACTATGGATGTAGCTCTTTCTGTGTAGAATACTAGTTTAAACTGCATTGCCCCTAAGCAGGCCATGGTGATGCACTCCTCACTCCCAGCCCAGGGAGACTGAGGAAGAAAGATTGGGAACTACAGGCCAGTCTAAGTTACTTTAACAAGACCTTGTCTCAAAAAATCCAGGTCCTTCTGGGAGAAGTTGGTTGGGCGAGGGTGGGGAGGTGATTTTGCTTAAAACTCGTCTGAAAATGTAACTAAAAGTTTTGGGTAGAGCTGAGCTCTCTCTGGGTTTTCAAGCATGGAAAATGCTGGTTCCAAAAGGGAGAAAGCAGAAACTTTACATGGATACATTGTAAAGGTTGAGAATTGAGGACTTCCAGAAAATCCGGGCCATTTCTGTAGCCAACTACAGTTATGTTAAGCGAGGATGACACCCACAGCTAACAATTATTGAGCACCTTCTGCATATGAAATATTGTGCCAGTTCTATGGTTTATGTTGAGTGATGTCATTTCCATAGTGCCATGAGACAGAGGTGAGTGTGACCATTGTACTGTGCATGATGAAACCAGTGGTCAGAGAGGTTGGTATTCTCCACGTTCACCAACAGTAAGAGAGCATGAATTGTAGAGCAAGTCATAAAGTATAGTTTACTGGGTAACAAATCCTGTCAACTTAATTGTGGCTGAAGACTTGACAAACAGGACCTAGGAGAAGACATCAAGCGGACCAAGAGTGCACAGGAGGTAGGATTAGACTGAGGTGACCTAAGGCCTGTAATAGTACTGTCCTCTGTTCCCACCAGTCAGCTTTTCTCTGGAGTCAGGCGCCTAGCCTAGTGCTAGTCTAGGGTTGGGAAGGGGTTCAGGGATCAAATGCTCAGCCCCATGTCTGTCTCCTTCTCTGGTCAGAACAAGTGGAAGCATCTGGCCTCAGAAGGCAGTGCACGTCTGGAAATGTTTGAGAACATCAGCCTCATGACCTTGGACAGTCTGCAGAAATGCCTCTTTGGCTTTGACAGTGACTGTCAAGAGTGAGTTCCTGCCCCAACCTTGGAACATGGGCCATTTACCAAGGAAGTAGGCTGCGGTTGAGGACTTTAGAGGGCATGGAGGACACGTTATAGGAATTAGGTAAAAGTGTCAGCAAAGGATGGGAACAGAAGAGAATGAGTATCCTTTCAGGGAGGTGGACAGGCCAGGAAGTGTGGGCAGGCAGCAGGTGAAAGAGGCAGTTCAGAAGGAGGCATCTTCCACAGACATTGAAGGGTGTCTTACAGTTTTGTGGTAAGACATGTCAAATAAAACAAGCTAAGAAGGAAAGATTTAGTTTGCCACTGATTTAAGTCCATCATGGTGGGGAAATGGTGGGTTCCCACCACAGTGGCAGAGAAATACAGGGAGAATGTGTCTGGGCCAGCAAGCTTCCTCCTTCCCTTCTCATTCATGTGACTACATCCAGAGGGAAGAAGCTGTCCATACTCAGTGCAGGGTTTACATGCTCAGTTAATTCTATATGGAGACAAAATACCATTTCTGACATACACAGAAATACTCTCTATTAATCTTTGGTGCTTCTCAGTGTAATATCGATTTTCCAAGTTAACCATTACAGAACATTAATAGCCCACACATTTTTTTCTTTTCTCCTTCCCTTCCATCCTCTCTTTTTTCTTGACCTCATCTCAGTCTGTATCTAGTCTGGACTGGAATTCACTAAGTAGATTAGACTGACCTTGAGCTCTGATCTTCCTGCATCCACTTCCTGTGTGCTGGGATCATAGCCAGGAGCCAGCATTTCCAGCTAGTGGCCAGATCTTAAAGATGTTGCCTAGCCAGAAGGGTGCGAACTCCATCTTGAGTTTCCCAGGTCATAAGAAAAGGTGTATGGGGGTGGAATAGAGTGGGTTGGTCGTAGGCACAGTGAGCTTGGGCAATCTAATAGAGGAGCTTCACTAGAGATACAGGGTACAAGGAACTGAGTGAGGAGGGTCTGAGCCTGGGCAGAGTTCTAAGAAACCAAGGATGAAGAGCAGGAGTGGATGCTGAGTGAATGAGAAGAGGAATATGCCCTGGATTCCTGGGTCAGAAACTACTTGTGGGGACCAAGAAACAGAGTCTGATCCTGGGACTCTGGTTGGAGCTTCTCTGGAGCTTTGTGTGTGCTAAGTTGCTTCCTCTCTCTGGCCTGCCCTACAGCTCTCCCAGTGAATACATTGCTGCCATCTTGGAGCTCAGCTCTCTCATAGTAAAACGGTCCCAGAAGCTCTTCCTGTTTATGGACTTCCTGTACTATCTCACTGCTGATGGGCGGCGCTTCCGCAAGGCCTGCGACCTGGTGCATGACTTCACAGATGCTGTCATCAGAGAGAGACGCCGCACCCTCTCTAACCAAAGTGTTGATGAGTTCCTGAAGTCCAAGGCTAAGTCCAAGACTTTGGACTTCATTGATGTGCTTTTGTTGGCCAAGGTGGGCTTATGTGAATGATCAGTGTATAGATTGAAGAGGTTGAACTTGGCCAGGGGGTACTGGGAGTTACAAATGGTGCTTATGAAACCAGGCACAGGGCAGAAATCCATTTTAGAGGTTACTCTTTTGAAGGCTGTGTTAAAAGACCAAAAAGTAGGCATGCCACCCAGGAAGAAATGGAGGCAGGCTCTGGAAAGACAGAGCAGGCATCTTGTGTGCAGCACAGTGAGTATCAGAATCTGTTTCATACTGCTTCAGACATGGCCAGCATTGAGGGTCTTAATTTGTCTTCAGGATGAACATGGAAAGGAGCTGTCAGATGAGGACATCCGGGCAGAGGCTGACACCTTCATGTTTGGAGGTGAGGGTCCCTATGTGAGACTCCAGAGGAGATAGAGAGAGGCCTGTCAGTCCCATGTAGGAATTGTGGGGAACCTAGAATCCTTCTATTCTTTCCATCCATCCCTTCCCCATCATTCTCTAGGGGCGTCACTCTCTGGGTACTCTACCCTATTGTCCTGAAACAGGTCAGAGATCCAAGCTTACCTGTCTACCCACCCTTCAGGCCATGACACCACAGCCAGTGGGCTCTCCTGGACCCTGTACAACCTGGCGAGGCATCCAGAATACCAGGAGCGCTGCCGGCAGGAGGTGCGGGAGCTGCTGAGGGACCGGGAGCCTGAGGAGATTGAATGGTGAGCTCAGGTCCTTGTAGTTTCTGTTGCTGTTATTATTGTTATTGGTTACCATCTTGGGTACTACTGAGATTTGATAGGGTCTGTCTATGCTGCCAAGGCTGACTTACAGTATCCCAACACCTTTATTGTTTTTCTTGACTCTCTTCTTCCCATCTCGTGAATTTCCTTTGTCTGTTGTACCATTCTTCTATTTGTAGTTCCTGGATACCTCTTTTTCAATCCTTGTGAAACCCCATGCTGTATCTTGGTCTACTTTTCAGTACCATTTGGTTCATTGAAAATACCAAGAAAAAAAAAAAAAAAAAAAAAAGGAAGGAAGAAAGGGGGAAAAAATTTGCGATATTCTCACCATGAAGAAATGACAAGTCTTTGGGACAATAAACGTGCTTATTAACTTAGAGTTTGAGTGTTCCTGATGTATTGAGACACTCTACACTGTATCTGGAGGGGCCAAGACTTTTGTTTTATTTTTTATATAGGGCTACACTGTGTAACCCTGGCTGGCCTGGAATTCACTGTGTGGATCAGGCTGTTCTCAAACTCATAGAGATTTGTCTGCCTGTCTCCCAAGTGCTAGATTTAAAGGTGTGTGACTTCATGATGGACAACCATTTTATTTATTTATTTATAACACTGCTTGCTGAAGTAATGACAGTCCCCAGCTTCCTCTGTAGCTGAGACTGACTTTGACCTTTGGTCCTCTTGACTCCTCTTCTCCAGTCCTGGGATTCTTTGCCTGGCTGCATTTAATTCTTTAGGTTTCCTTATTGCTAGTTTTCTTAACATCTTTCTCCAAACCACCTACCCATTTCCCACAATTATGAGGACTGTCTTCTTGTACCCATCTCAGCTCTATAGTCTACAGGTTGACTGGTAGGTTGGCTCCATCTTTCATTTTTAAATTGACTTGCTTCTGCATGAATTTTTTAGTTCTTCTAACTGGAATAAAGTTGTTGCGTGGGGATGCAGTTAGTGGTGGACACTTGCCTATCATGCAAGCCTCTGAAATCCAGTCCTGGGGAAGGAATTTCAGGTTCTAAAATACAAAATCTTCCCCTACCCCCATGCTCATGCAAATCAACTTTAACTTCATCAGGTCATAAAAAGAAAAGACATTGAAGTAGAAGGGGGATTGGTTAGGAGGACAAAGGGCATTCAGCAGGAGAGGGAGGGGGACGAGAGAATACTGGAGTGAGTATTATCAATATACATTATATACATGTCTGAAAATTTAAAAATGCATTTTCAGTATTAGTATTGGATAATACTGAAAATTAATATAGAAAGGGCTAGCTGGGTGGTGGTGGCTGCATATGACTTTAATCCCAGCAGATGGGAGGCAGAGGCAGGCAGATCTGTGAGTTCAAGCCTAATCTGGTCTATAGAACAACTTCCAAAACATTCAGGGCTACACCTAGAAACCCTGTCTCAAAATACTAAGACAGATAGATAGATGGAGCACAAAGAACTGACTCCTTTATAGTAGTGGGTCATTTCTCCCATCACCACTCTCCTAGGGAGTGCATATATTCATTTAAATAACCATATAGACCATTAAAGATCTTTATTTCTGCTCTTTTATTTCATTATGTAATTTATTTCTGATGCAAGGGCTCCTATAGCATAGGTTGTCCAATTATTTATTCCTGGTTTTCTGCCCTCCATTTTCTTGAGTATCACCATATCCAGGTCTTTATATAAAAAATTTAAAGCTTTTGCATTGCAGATTTATCAAATGTTTAAGGGTCAATTTGGAAGGGCATGCTTTCATTAGAAATGTTTCATTAGAAATGTTTTTCTGGTGTTTTTGTGATGAGGAGGGGGTGTTAATCTTTGACCCAGAGCCATGGTCAAAGATCTTAGTTGACCCATGTGACCTTGAAACTTGGGGAGTGGCATGGGAGATATCAGGAGTTCAATATTCTTAGTAGCTAGAGACAAAGCAAACTTCTTTGATTCATCTGGAATACAATTTTTGACAGCATTAAGGATGAGAGGGAAGTGGTTAGAATCCAAGCGAGTTCCAGTGAGGCTGAGCAAGGCTCTGTTTTGGCCTGTTCCTCAGGGACGACCTGGCCCAGCTGCCCTTCCTCACCATGTGCATCAAGGAGAGTCTGCGGCTGCATCCTCCGGTCACAGACCTTCTTCGCCGCTGCACCCAGGACATTGTGCTACCTGACGGCAGGGTCATCCCCAAAGGTGCCTGGAGTCATGGGTGAGGGGAGGTGCAGGGGGGGAGGCCCCTCACTAGGGTGATGGTCCCTAGGGACAACTCAGACCTGATACTGACTGGATGTTCCTGCCCAACAGGGAACATCTGTATCATCAGCGTCTTTGGTATCCATCACAATCCTTCAGTCTGGCCAGACCCTGAGGTGGGGGATCCTCCAGGCATTTCTGGAACCTGGGGAGGGGTTCGGCTTTCACCTGAAAACAAGAAACTGTCACTCCTCTCTCCATGTCTGCCTTTTCTGAGGCTGGCTGGCTGTGTTCAGAAACACAACGCAGAAGCCTAATCTTGTCTCTCCCCCAGGTCTATGATCCCTTCCGCTTTGATCTAGAAAACCCTCAGAAGAGGTCACCTCTGGCTTTTATTCCCTTCTCCGCAGGGCCCAGGTGAGGCCAGATAGTTTATGGTGATGGGCTGGGGTCTGGGGCTGTCAGTGAGAATGATGAGGAGTTGGGGTGATTAGGGTTCTGGGTCTCCTTCCCACCCTCAGCTCAGGGTTTGTACAAAAGTTCGCAGAGTCTGGGGATGGAAGGTGAAGGGCAGACCAGGCACGCGTCAGGTTGGGTCTGAAGGTGCCTGGCTGGGTCCGGGTATAGTCAGAGTCCCCACCCGCCCTTCCGCAGGAACTGCATAGGACAGACTTTCGCCATGACTGAGGTGAAGGTGGTGCTGGCCCTGACACTGCTGCGTTTCCGTCTCCTGCCAGACCACAAGGAGCCGCGCAGGCAGCCGGAGCTGATCCTGCGCGCGGAGGGCGGGCTGTGGCTGCGGGTGGAGCCGCTGACTTCCGGAGCTCAGTGACCCCCAAACCTGGCCTGGGCCCTCCTCACCCAGAATAAACCGAGCCCCATTGTGCGCCATCACGGGGCACCGGAGGACAACAGAACCAGCAGTGGTCTGGGAGGGTAGAGGGCGCTGCTGTTTTTGAGCCAAAGGATCTTACTCTTTGCTGATTAGCCGTGCAAAATTTCCATGCTGATTCCAGTTTCCCAGCTCAGATTTGGACTTCATCCTGTAAGAGCCACTGTAGTTTTTTGAGCAGAGTAGGAGAGGGAGCAGAGTTTAGCCCGCTTAGATTCCTAGGCACTGAGCAAAGCCTTAATCGCACTGTTTCCGTTTTCTTCTACTTCCCCCTCCTCTTCTGTTTCATCATATTTAAAACGATAGTTCATGGGTTTTTTTTTTTTTTTTTTGGTCTTCTTAGTGCTGCACTTACAGGAGTGGGCTGCTACGCCACACCTGGAGGAATATTTGTAAATTCTGAGTAAAATGGTTTCTCAGAAAAGGGAAATACTGGTGCCCTTGAGAAGCCCGTTGAATGATATTCCGGGCTTGTGATGCCCAAGATGACTAAGACAGCTTAAAATGAACGAAATCACACGTCCAGGATCTCTCTTTTTACTTTTGTCCTGCCTGGGTGATGTTCACTGACTTCACAAGAATCTTATAATTTTCCTTTCTTGCAGGATTTGGGCGTTCATTTCTCCCCTCTCCCCCCCCATCGTGAGACCATTAAAACTGTCAGGTGGGCATCGTGACACATACCCGAAATCCCAGTACTTGGGAGGGTGAGGCAGAGGAACATGAGTTAGAGACTATCTTGGAATACATTGAAAGTTTGAGACAAGCCTGGATAACTTGATAAAACTGTGTCTCCAGAAATAAAAATTAAACCAATTAAGGTTTTGAGTTTCACCATTTTCCTGACTTGAGAAATAGATGTAGGGGTTCAAGGCTCAGTAGGAGGCAGGTGAGGGGAGACCAGGCTGGGGCCAGTGAGGCCAGGAGCCAGATGTGGGATCTGGGGTCAGTACAGGTACAGGGGTGGGTGCTACAACTGGGGCAGGGCTTACCCCTGGAAGAGTGTAGACAGAAGTGCAGATAGGCTGCTGGCCCAGGAGGTTGTTACACATTCAGATGGCAATCCACCCAGCCATCACTGGCCTCATGCTGGCCCTCTCAGCAAGGACAACTTGCCTGTCTGCTCTATTGCTCCTAAACAGGCAGACAAGGAGGACTTCACCACTGGGTACCTGGCCACCCCCAAGAACCCACAGATGTCACCTGTGTCCAGAGAACCAGGCTAAGCAGAGGCTGGGTTCCCTTGATGGCCTGTCGGGCAGAAGCCACAGCATGGCCACTTGTGGCAGGGCTTCTGGGAGCTATGGAAAAAGCTCTGGCTTCAGCTATCAGACACATGGTTGTGAGCTGGGGAGACTTGTCTCTGTCCTAGGATGGTCCATTCTGCTGATGGCCTGGCCAGCCTGGCTATTTTTAAGTCTGTATGGACCTGGAGTTTTGTTTTTTGTTTGTTTCTTTTTTATTAATTCGTTTTTTACATTCCAATTCCAGTTCCTCCTTCCTCTCCCTCCCCCCCCCTCCCGCCACCTCCCATCTGCTCCTCAGAGAGGGTCAGGCCTTGCTTAGGAAGTCTACTAAGTCTGTGTATGGGCCTGAGTTTACTTCTTACTTTTGGCAGGTAAATCCAAGCTCCCTGGAGCACTGAGTGGTTAATCTCTTGTTGATTTTTCTTATTCAAAGTGTTATTTTTCAGGCTATATGCAACAGTGGATTGTATAAGCCCTTTCTTAAAACCTGAGAGGTGTTGGCGGAGGTCCTTAGCTTTATTTCTTATTTCAAAAGTGTGTTGGTGTGTTTTCTTCTCCTTTTTTTAATGGGGAGGGGCGAGGAAAAAAGGAAAACCTATGCACTTGACCCAATGTATTTTGAGCTTGTCTCCTGGCAGGCTATTCTTGAAGGGTGATGGTTGCTGCTCTTCAGGCATCAGAATCTCTGGTCACACTGTGTCCTCCTTGTGGCCCAAACCAGCTCAGTGCCATGTTTGCAAGGCCAGTTGCAAGCTGTTCGCGGTGGGCATTGGTGATCTTTGCATTGTCTGCTCACCCATTATCCTTCTGAGAGTTCAGCAGACCTCTCTGAATTGGAAGATGGTGGCTCTGGCATGTTCTGCTGGGTGTGGGGGTGGTGGTGCAGGGGTTGTACAGATTAAGATACACGGGACGAGGATAAAATATGGGTTATATATTTTATTCTGGGAGAAGTCATTTACACGAGAAACCAATGACCCGAAAGTTCCTGCTCCAAGGATCCACACCCAGGCTGCTCTCCGTGACCTGACTGGAACCAAAAGAGCAAGCCTGTTTTGGACCCCAGACCAATACCACATGCTCACCTACTCACCTGTGACCACAGGTGTGGCTGGGTGGATTTCTCACTGCAGAATACCAAGCAGTAGCATTAGCCATCTGGGATGGGCACCTAGGAGGGCTGGACCTTGGGTGCTTTTAGAAACTTACCTACCCTTTCTATCATGATTTCTGTCTCTGGGAGTGGAGGTCCCATAGTGCCTGAGTAAAGCTTCTGTGGTGGGGTACAGCTTTCATTCCCTGTCCCTTTCCTCACCTCCACTCCCTTGTCCTGATGTACACACGCCCTGGTCTATGTTGCTCATGCTTTCTACCTGCAGGCAACTGAAGAGCCAGGGCAGGTGGGGCAAGGATGGGCCAGTGGAGGGAGTGTGAGACTCTGTCTGTCACCCTTGTACCTGCAGCATAAAGCCTCGGGTGCCATAATGCTCCTCTTTATTCCTTCTCAGGTTTCAGCTGCCAGCAGGCACCACTAGGCCTGGAATGGGAAAGGGGAATGCTTGGGCCCTGATGGAGCCATCATTGGAGGTGGACAGTGAATGAGGCCATGGAAATTGTGCCCCATATCTTACCTCACAGGGGTGGTTTGGTTTCCAGGGATTCTCTAGAATAGCAGAATAAAACCTTACCATTGTTGAGACAAAACAACAACAAAAAACCAACCAACCAAAAAAAAAAACAACAACAACAACAACAACAACAACAACAACAACAAAAAAAAACAAACTAACAAAAAAACTACATACATTTTCTCTCTTATAAAAAAAATCAGAAAGACATATCTCAATATAATTAAGCATATACCAGAAGGAAGCCAGTTTTGCTTTATGGTTTTATGAGGGAACATTTGTGATTCTACGCACATGCACGCACACATGTGTGCACATCCAAAGCTACCAATTGGAATTTGTTTATATTGTAAATACATATTATTCTTTGTTTAAAAAAAGAAAAGGATTCAGAGGAAGAGTGCAATCCATATTTTGACAAGATTTGCTTGTCTGATGCTTGTGTGTGCATGTGTCTGGAAGTTAGAGGATGACTTGAAAGATCTCTGTGGGTTCTGGGGATCAGACTCTGGTCATCAGACTTTGCAGCAGGTACTCTTATTGCTGAGACATATCCCCAGCCGCTCATGTTCAACTTACCTCTAGATTCCTGTTCTCTTTTACAATATTTTTGTAATCTTGTTTCTTGGGGTTGGAATGCAGAACCTTGCAGAATCTAAGGAAGTGCTTCCTTCCCCACTGAGCCACTCCCTCAGGTGACTCTAATTTCTTACTGTCTTTCATGTCATTTATTCACTGAAAGATGGGAAAATCATTCAGGTTTCATGATGGCAACTATTTAACCTAAATGACTTAGCTTAACGCTGTCTGAAGCATCAGGTGTCACATATGAGTTTAAACAAGAAATTTAAGGATCATTTTTACTTTGTGTGTATGGGTGTTGCATGCATGCCTAGACATCACCTGTGTGCCTGTGGAGGTCAGAAGAGGATACTTGGATCTATAGATGCTTAGTCACCATGTAGGTGCTGTGAACAAAACCCAGTTCCTCTGCAAAGAGTCAAAAGTGCTTTTACCCACTGTACCTCTCTCCAGCCCTTTGTATGAGATTTTCAGTGGGCAGAAGAGCCAGTGAAGACTCCACCCTTGAATGTGTTCAGGGTGATAATGACCATTGACTTTAGTTTCCAGACTACAGTTGATGGCATCAGAGCCAGAGGGGAATATCGCACACCACCCATAGGTCTTAGACTTGGAACATTTTGGTTTGACATCCTTGGAAATACTGTGAACATTTCTTTGTCTGGGTGGGAAGATACACAGTGGCTATTTTGGTAAACACTGGGGTGGACTATTTCAGTTACTTTGTGTGGATTTTTTAAAAATCAGTATACTTACCATAGTTCCCCCCCCAAATAGTATGTTTTGAAAGAGACAATGGGAATCCCCCAAGTGTATTTTTTTCCTCTTTCTTTGTTTCTTTGTTTCTTTGCTTCTTTTGTTCCTTCATCTTCCTCCTTGTCTTCCTCCTCTCCATTCTGTTCCTCCTTCTGCTTTCTAGATAGGGTTTCTCTGTAGCCCTGGCTGTCCTGGAACTTGGTCTGTATACCAGGCTGGCCTCAGACTCTCAGAGATCTGCCTGCTTCTACCTCTGATGTACTGGAATTAAAGTTGTGTGCCACAACCACCTGGCTAACTATATTTTTGATTTTTATTATCTCTGGCTTTTTATGCTGTTTGTGTTTTCATATAGGTTTCCATGTGTCTGTTTCTGTGATGAGTTCTGGGATTTTTACCAAAACTTCTTTAAATTGAAACGTGATTTGAGGAGAATCAAACATTAATGAGACATCTGTCCATAAATATTGTATACTTTTTTTTATTTATTTGGATCCTCTCAGATTTTTTCAATAGTATCTTGAAGTTTTCATCATAGATGTGTGGTGTAAGCAGGTGCATTAAGAAACCACTGAACACTGCAACTCTCTGTAAGGAGAAAGAACAGTTTAATGATAATAATAATAATTAAAAAATGCCAGGCTGCTTTGGAGAGTGGATGACATAACCTAGTTGCAAAAGCTTGTTGAGTTTCATATGGGTATCTCACAGGGGGAGGCTGCTCAGGAGTTGGGACAGCCAGGTGGTTAGCTTGGGGACTGTTTCAGGCAAAGACGGTATGACAGCTGCGGTCAGGTACATTCAGGCAGCCACTAAGGGTTTCTGTTGCTAACACCCTCCCCCCTCAGCTCAGGTGGGAGTCAGGCCACTGCCATCAGCATTGTCACTTTGGGGCCTGCTTGGGAACCTAAAATGTTCCTAAGTAGACTTTACATGGTGTATATCATTTAAAATGATTATTGGAAGCCAAGCAGTGGTAGGTAGTGCACGACTTTAATCTCAGCACTGGGGAGGCAAAGGTATATAGATCTACGTGAGTTCGAGGCCAGCCTGGTCTACAAAATGAGTTTCAGAACAGTCAGGAGTGTTACTCAGAGAAACCCTGTCTTGATAAAGCAAACTAAAACCAAAACAACAACAGCAAAGAAGATTATTGGAAATGGTTTTCTAGTTGTTTATTGCTTAGACTGAAATATTGTCTTCTTTAAGGGGCTGTCCAGTCAATATTTAGATCTTGCATGCTCCAGCCTGGCAATTCATCTTCATCTCATTGCACCTCCTTGATGTCCTCTTCCTCAAACCTGTTTTAAATTTAAAAACCACTTTTAGCCTATAGGTGGTAAAAAGTAAGGCCAATGTATGTTTGGTCCAGTGTACAGTTTGATGAATGCTAGAGCCAGCAATAGGCTTGTGTTTATTTACTGATCAGGTATCATTGCCATCAGGGTACCAACAATGGCACATCCTTAATCACAAAACCTGACCTTTGGCCTTGCTCTCTCATTGGTCTTTGCTTCCTGCAGCAAATGTCTTCAGGAATCATCTCACCTGGGGTACTAAATGTCTCATTTCCTTCTCCGAACAGGGTTTGTTTCTGCCCCTGAGTGTGGTGATGTGTGGACGCAGAGGCAGGGAAAGTGTGGGTGTCTGCATTCCACAGACTGCTACACGTACCTGTGTAATTCTTTCTTTTTTAAAAAAATTTTATTTAAATTAAAACAATCTTATTTTGCATGCCATTCCCCATTCCCTCTCCCTCCCACCTTCCCATTCCCTCCACCATCTCCCCATCCCACCCCCTATCCACTGCCCAGGGAGGGTGAGGCCTCCCATGGGGGATCATCAAAGTCTGCCAAGTCATTTGGGGCAGGGTCTAGGCCCTCCACTCTGTATTTAGGCTGAGAGAGAGTCCCTCTATATGGAATGGGCTCCCAAAGTCCATTCATGCACTAGGGATAAATACTGGTCCCACTGCCAGAGGCTGCATAGACTGTCCAAGCTCCTGAACTGGCACCCATGTTCAGGGGGCCTGATTCAGTCTTATGCTGGTTCCCCAGCTACCAGACTGGGGTCTGTGAGCTCCTACTCACAGGTCAGCTGTTTCTGTGGGTTTCCCCAGCTTGGTCTTGACACCTTTACTCACCACTCCTCCTTCTCTACAACTGGATTCCAGGGGTTTGGCTCAGTGCTTAATTGTGAATCTCTGTTTCTGCTTCCAAGTTGGGGAAGAACAGAGAAGGAGAGCAAGGAAAAAGATACCTTAATAGAGGGAGCTGTTATGGGCTTAATGAGAAACCTGGCACTAGGGAAATCTCCAGGGACCCACAAGGATGACCCCAACTGAGAATCTAAGTAATAGTGGAGAGGCTACCTTCAATGTCATTTCCCTGTAATGAGATTGATGACTACCTTAAATGCCATCATAGAGCCTTCATCCAGCTGATAGAAGCAGAAGCCTGTTTAATTCTTTTTTTAGTTTATTTTTTTATTATTATTTTATTTAATTTTATATAACAAAGTCCAATTAAATGAAAACAAACATTTATACACAATATTTGGGAATTTGGGCGTCGTTCTTTCCAAACTACTTCCTGCTGGTAAGGGGCGCTGTCTTGGGGGATTCGAAGAAGATTCAGATATCCTGGCTGTAGTCTGTAGGGCTGTTTTGTCCAGCTGTTTTGAATGTAGGATCACCTTGTACTCTGTTTCAGGTGGTCTAGTGTGATCAAACCACATTAGTCTGGAAGGAATCCACATCTTTTCATTTTCTGTGGAAACAAAAATAGAAATCCTTTTCCCCAGTAACTTGTCCTTCAACTTAAATTTTGGAGTCAAAACATTTTTTTTTTAAATTTAATTTATTATTTTACATGTCGATCCCAGTTCCCTCTCCCTCCCTCCTCCCTCCCTCCCTCCCCCCATCCCTCCCTCCTTCCTTCCCTCTCTTTTACCCTCTCTGCCCTCTCACATGCACTCTAAACACCCTCCCCTCCCATCCCCCCACCCCAATTCCATATGTAGGGGAATGCCATCCAGTTGGGGTCATGTAGATCTGACAGGTCCTGTGAAGTAGGGACTAGGGCTTCTCTCCTGTCTCTAGATTAAGGCAGTTATCCCTCCATGGGGGATATGTTCGCAAAGTCCTTTTGTGCACCAGGGTCTCAGCCAGAAGGACTGAGCAGTCTAAGAGACCTCAGACAGTGGAGCCAGGATGTATCCCTGGTGCACAAAAGGACTTTGCCTGTTTAATTCTTAAAAACATAGCTAGGCCTGCTTCAGGTTGGTTGTGGTGGGGGCCCTATACCACGGGGACTACTCCCTCTGCTGGACAGTTTGGGAACAGCGGGCTCTGAAAAGAGTTCCTTGGTTCCTTGTATACCTGCTAGTTAGTGATGGTTGTAGTGATCCTGGGAAGGGCACATACCTCATTCCTGAAGGCTCTAAGGCCTGGCTCTGATGTCCTTGATGACAGGACAGAGGAGACAGTGTGGCTAGGTAGATGGAGACTGGGTGTGTGTCAGGGGTGGTCCCTAACATCCTGCCAGGCAGGGTCACTGACTTACCCCATCCCCTTCTCAGGGAAGTTCTACCTTATGGTTTCCTCCCATTTGAAACATTCCATCCAGGAGGGAGAAGGCTCATGAGACTCAGTAGGCAAACAGACATCTTCTGTAGCTAGCCCTATTCTTGATGCCCCTCTCCAGTTTTGTAGAAGGAAGAAACAACTGTTGGGGAAGAGACTCGGGGAGCTCCGGGGTTTGCCACTTTCCTGAGTTGTCGCACTTGTGTTGGTGGACTGTTCTGGTGATGCAGCTGCTCTGGAGTCATCCTTTTAGGGTCCACAAGAAGTCCCATAAAAGACTATCAGACATGTATGCAACCAGCAAGAGCGGGGTTGTTCACCTGCACAAAATGGCGACGACCCTAAGAGGAGAGTGCAGGCTTCTTTTAACCAGCTAGGGGGAGTTTCAGAAGCAGTTAAGCCATTCTACGATTGGCTTAGCAAGCAACAGTTACATTGGTACATTTCTGATTGGCCGGGGCTGGCTGGGCTATAGGTTCTTCCATCTTTGGCAATGTATGATCAAGCTCCAGGTGAGCATAGAGGATTTGTCTCTGTTTGGTCATTGTCTTGAGATACTGTTAGGGGATAGCCCAGGCAGGGCACCAAAGAGGTTGTATGAAGCTTAATTGTTTTTTGTTTTGTTTTTGAAATAAAAATGAACCAACCAAACCACCATCAACAAAAACAAAAACAGGAAAACTTGGAATCCATGGAGAGTCGGTTACATAAAAAAGTGATGCATACATTTTTAAAAGTGACCTTTGGTGCCAGTTTACAAGACCAGATGAGACTGTTCATTCAAGAGTCAAGAATAGGTTAGGGATTTCAGGATAGAGATGGAGCTCATGAGGAGTCCCAAGGTGGGACATAATTTTTGTGAAGGAAGAGAGACTTGGAGAAATGTAATGATTTGAGGACCATGAAGGGTGATTAATGTTAATATTTGGGCTTGGATGAATGCTAGAAGCAGGTGTGCCATAGTGCTTGGGAAATTCCAGGAGTATCAAAGACAATAAGCATCATGTGGTAAACAAGATACAGAGCCACACAGATTATAGGGATTAAACAGGACAGACTGTGGGTACCTGCTCCTCTAATGCACATTTCTCTCTGGGGTGCAGAAATTGTTCACCCAGTAAAGGAGCGAGCATAACTTAGGAGGTGGGTGACTATCTCTGTATTGGTCCTAGCCAAATTAAACAGCTAGACTCAGCTCCATCAAGTTCATTATGGGTGAGGGACATGCATGGAGATCCTATAAAATGCCACAGAATGAGATAAGTGAGCAAAACTATTTCATGGTGTATTTGTCCTTGTTAACTGCTTCCTTTGGTATTTTCGAAGATGTGAAGTTGTGAGCTTGTGGGATCACCTGGCACTTGCTCAGAACCGAAGACAATAGACTTAAAGAGTCTCCCTAACACACTGTTCATTATGGGATGCTGGTTTGGGGCTTTGAATTGTTTTTCTTGTCTGCAGAAAAGAAGTTTCGTTACTGTTCCAACTGAGTGAGGTCCCAGACGGTTTGGTTCTTAACAATAAAAAAACTTTTGCTTTTACAATTGGGAGTCACTTCCTTGGAGGTTGAAGAGTAAGGGGCCTGCTTACAATTGCGAAGCGTTTTTAAAAGGGAAAGGGAGGCTTGAGACAGCCAGTCTCAGCTCACAAGGTTTCCAAGGTTACATAGATTTTTATAGAGTACAAAGTTTCTTTACAAGGTCATCATTGATCAAAGTTAAGCGATTAGAACGTCTGCAACGGGGGGGGGGGGGGAGGGTTGTTTTCTTTCTTTCTTTCTTCTTTCTTTCTTTCTTTCTTTCTTTCTTTCCTTCCTTCCTTCCTTCCTTTTTTCTTTCTTTCTGACTGGTAGGCTCAGGGGTGTTCTCAAGATAATGGGGAGGGAGGATGCTGGTGGTGGGCTCCAGCTTTCTTCTTTATCTCCTGAGAACAGCATGTGGGCTCTGGTCTCATACTCTGCAGTCAGGGAGTTACCTGCTGGCCTACTGGCTGGAATTCCTGTTCTCTCTAGTTTTTCCTTCTTGCCATAAGCCCTAATTTATGCCTTTTAGTTATTAATTTTTCATCACAGTTACCTCCCTACGAGCTATTGGTCAGAGAGGCCTTAGAGGAGCCCAAGTCAAAGGCTCTTGCCATGGATGTTGGTTGTATTCCTGAACTAAATGGTGAGACCCTATGGCTGAAAACACCTCACACTTCAGTAGCAGGACTTGGAGATATAAAGCTATGCCTGGGCTAGCTCCTCCTGTTGTGCCAGACATTGTCACTAAGGATGCTGGTTAGGATTAAGCCCTATGTGCTTCATGATGGAAGTGCCAGGTAAGCTGTGCCAGCTAGTTGCAACAGTACCATGGAGAGAACCAACTCTTGGATTGGACATAAGGCCCACTCCACAGCCGAAAATTTATACCTGGTACTAGGAACTTAAACAACAATCTGTGGTTGGGGAGTCATAGGCTCTAATGGACTGTTGTTCATTAAGTGGATATGAAGTGCCTGCCAAACTGCATATGCATATGCATATATATATATATATATATATATATGTGTGTGTGTGTATATATATATTTTACATATCGATCCCAGTTCCTTCTCCCTCCCTCCCATCCCATCCCCCCCCCAACTCCGCAGGGAGGGTGATGCTTTCCAGGAGGGATCATCAAAATCTGTCAAGTCATTTGGAGTAGGGACTAGGCCCTCCCTCCTGCCTCTAGGTTAAGGGAGTATCCCTCCATGGGGAATGTGCTCCCAAAGTCCTTTTGTGCACCACATCCTGGTTCCACTGTCAGAAGTCCTTAGACTGTCCAGGCCTTCTAACTGAGACCCACATTCAGGGGGTCTGAGTCGGTCCAACACTGGTTTCTCTTCCCTTCCCTTTCTTTTTCCAAACAAGGTTTCTTTGTGCAGCCCTGTCTTTCCTGAAGTTCTCTCTGTGCAACATCTCCCTCTGAGTTATACCAGTCTTCCCAAAATGAAACATTTGCTCCAGGGGGGAAGGAGAAGCTCATTGGCCTGGGAAGACAAATAAATATCCCATGTGGAGGAAAACTGGAACTTGGTTGGGGGCTCTGCCCAGGGTCAAAGGCAGAGTAAAGAATTGCTGGGGGACAGAATAAACAGTTTCTGGGGGTGGAAACTCTGACCTGCTGAACCTCAGAGATGAAGGTTCTTATAGTATGGAGCTTCCTGCCAGCTGTGTGGAGAGTTTCAGGGTCCAAGTTTTGGGCATGGTTACCCATGTTGGAAGGAACATTCTGGTGATGCAGCTGCGTGTGAGTCATCCCTGCTTCTTATACATAACCCCTCACCCTTACTCCTGTTTATAACCCCAACAGAAAACACATCAGCTTACTAAGTTGGACATTGCTGCAACTGTTATCCTGGACTTTCGTGGGCTGTCTTTCTGGGGTGAGTAGAAGTGTGTTATGTTTTGTCTGTGCAGAGAAGTGCCACACAAGGACTCACATGACGGAAAGAAGTGACTCCTAAAAGCTGTCCAACTTTCACACAGGCACGGTGTGCACGCGCGCGTGCACACACACACACACACACACACACACACACACACACACACACACGAATAAAAAGCAGAAAATTTGACAAGAATGAACAGCTGCAGAAGACAATGCACATAGTAGGCACATCTTTGGAGAGGACCCAGCACACAATAGAGCTCTTTCTCCGCACTCTTGAACAGAGTGGAGTACTTGCTTACAGCAACTCTAGTAGTAGTCGCCAGTCACTTCCTCCCTCCTCCTTTTGCTTTGCTTCTCTTTGGTTCTACTCTAAGATCCTCAACAGGCAGTGCCTTGCCAAACTGCGAGGTCAGTCCCCCAGTCAGAGGAAGATGGTGTGGAGAGAGACAGCACTCACTGAGTGTCTCCTGGCTTTCCCTCCCTTGCCTGGACCAGGCGTTCTCTGAGCTCCTCTTAGCCTTGCCCCTCATGTGTTCCCTTCCTCCCTCCACCTTCCTTCATTCCCCTTGAGAAGCTCAGCCTGCATGTTTTGGCAGCTGGGTGTGTTATCTCTGCTTTCTGACCTGGATAATTCCTAGCAGGACTGGAATCTTCATTCCTGATCGTTTTGACCCAGACCTGTCCTTCTTGGAGGCAGAACATGGATTCTTCCTGAGTGTGCTGCTGTGGTTAGGTGTTGTGGGTGACCCTGCTCAGACACCCCTTGGGGGGAGGGGGTGAGAAGATGCAGCACCAGTGACTCAGGCACTGGGTGGGAGTGAGTAGCAGAGCATGCTGCTGACTCTTTTATTAAGGAAGTCACACCTGCCTTTATACCCCCTCCCAAGGTCCCCCTGGCTCAGGCGCTGACTCTGCTGGGTTGTGCTTTTCTCATTGGTGTCTCTGGGTCAGGTGCCTCTCTGTCAGCATCTCTGGGCATAGAGGCTCAGGGAGGAAGTGACTGCCATACATACATACATACACATGCTCATGTGGGCTGGCCTGGGCATGGGAGGGGGGTTAGGGTACCCAGAAATGGTGCATGCCATCCTCTAACTTGAGAGGTGCTTTGAGGTCAGGCTTGATTTAGTCCTGGTGTCCTGGCCCTCAAGCCCCCAAATCCTTTTATCTACTGTACGCCATCCTTAGAGGGTGCTTGCACTAAGGTGAACCCCCTTTGTACACACCCCCTATCTTTCCCTATATCCCACAAAGGAGTGTTCAGTCTTAAGGATCAGGTGCCCACACGTTGTGACAATGAATTACCTTTTCTTAACAGTTGGCCTAACCCTGCGTCTTGGCCACTTGCTCAGGCTGGGAGTAAGCAGCTGAGCCTAAGAGGTATTAGCTGGTTCAGCTCAACTTGGCCCTTCATAGCATCCTCCAGGAACAAAAAGACTCCACAGGAAGAATGAGGAGGCTATGGGCAGACACACTGCTCCTGAGAGACAATGACAGGTAGCTGGTGAGGGCACTGTGTAGAGTCCTGACTAGGGATGGAGTAACTGAACACTGCTAAAGTCTAATATAATTTTAGAAGCTAGCTGGCCAGGGGATAGGGATTTCTGGGTGACTGGAGCATTGGTCATTTCCATATGAGTTAAGCAAGCAGGCTGGGACTCTAATCAGCCACTTTCTCCCTCCATATCTTCCTAGTTGAGTCCTCTCCCTTCCTTTCCACTTTCTCTTCCTCTTCTTATTCTTCCTCCTCTTTTTCCTTCTCTTTTTGTTCCTCTTTCACACTGGGTCCCCTTCTGGATTGCTAGGAACCTTCATAGCCCTTGCCCCATCTACTGTCCTTGGATGTCTTTGTCTCTTTCTTGGGCTTTTATAAAAATATCAATCATGGCTATATAGATTGTTTAGCATGTCATTCAGGTTCAATTTAAAGAAAAATACTCCTTCTCCTGCCTGGACCCTTGCTACTCAAGGTGCCTCTCAGTCTCCCCTTACCACATACCTCCTGTCCCCAGCACTTCCCAGCTTGAACCCAAGCAAGCTTCAGTTTTCTTCTCCTAGCTGGACTTTTGATTACTGGTTTTGGACCTGGAGACCTCAATTGGGGTTCATTCTCTTTTTATGCGCTGGAAAGCCTTGTTTCTGCTGAGAAGACAGGATGTGAACTCCTCCAGGCTGAGCAGCTGGTGGGCAGACTCTTCAGTCCCATAGCCTTCTCATGCTGTCCTCACAGCCCATTGGACAGGAGCTCAGGAGATGATACGGACCAGGCTGGCCAGATTCTATCTCCCAGCTTGTGGGTTTCCAAGCTCTGCCTTTTACTTAGTGTACCATGTCCATGGAGGGGAATGGTGCTGGAAAGCACATAATCAGAGTCACCTATGATCCATAAGGGAGGGCCCAAGTCCCAAGGCCCAGGTGTCCATGCCCATTTAAGCCTTCCTTGTTTCCTCTGTGTTGCCAGGCTAGCTCTGCCCTGATCTTGGCCACTTCCTAGTCAGCTAAAGAACAGGCTTGACGTGAATTTGGCTGGCTGGAGGGAGAAGGAGAAGGCACTAGGCTGGAAGTGGTAGGTTCTAGTCTGGGCAGGTAGTACCTAAGGCTGGATCAGGGAGGATACCAGCTGACCAGACCATGCCTGCAATGACTGTTTCTGAATAACTGAATCCCAAGTAATTTCTATGTGATTTAGGGAGGCCTGGATTCTCATCAGTTGTCCCCTTCTACTACCTCCCCTCCCCTCTTTGTGTTTCCCTCATCCAAGTCCTCTCCATTCTCCTCTTTTCCCTCCTCTTCTCTGTTGATAGAACTTTCTGTTCCACTTGGGACTGCAGCTGTTTAGTCCCAAATAAACACACAGAGGCTTATATTAATTTCAAACTGTTTGGCTGATGGCTCAGTCTTCTTATTGGCTAGCTCTTAATTATTAACCCATTTCTATTAATCTGTGTGTCTCCACGTGGTCTTGACTTACCAGTGATGCCTGAATCTCTTGCATTCTTGGCAGCCCTAGAGACTCCTCTCTAGATTCCTCCTCCTGGAACTCTCCTAGACTGGTAGCCCTTCCTATACTTTCTCCCTGCCTGGCTACATCCTGCCTGTCCAAAACATCCAAAACAGCTTTATTCACCAACCAATAAGAGAAACATATATTCACAGTAGCCAGAAGGACACCCCCCATCATCTCCTCTTTTTTGTCTAAATAAAAATGAAGGTTTTAACTTTAACATAGTAAAATTATATATAACGAAACAGTTATTAAGCAAGAACTATAGTTAAAAATATTCAGTCCACTAACATTTGACAAAATTTAAAGGAAATATTCTATCATCTATCTTATCTTTTTGAGTCTAAAGTTTTATAGGTAACTTATCTTTTTATCATAACTAAGGAAAACCATAATTATAACTGTCTTCAACTCCATAAAAAAACTCCAGAATGATAATATATAAACTCAACTCTAGAATTGACAGAGACATCTCGCTGCCTGGACAGTCACCCAAAGTCCCTCTGCATTGTTGGGGCATCCTTTTCTGCCTATAGGCCCAGAATGTCTGGCAGACTTTTTGATGAAGTAGGGAACTTGAAGAACCATGCTATCTCTTGGCAAGTTCAGCAGCCAGTTTGGACAGCATGCTGTCAAGCAGTCCAGGCAAGAGAATTTTCTTTTTCAAATGGCTATTTCTGCCATGTTGAAGGCAAACTGTGTAGCAAGTTCCTCTGATGCTCATCTTCCTCTCTAATGTAATTGGGGTTGCCAGGAGCAGTTGTGTCTCTTTGCCATGAAAAACCCTACTAAACCATTTTAAATGCCATATTCTGTAGGTCTTTGAAAGGTTTTGAAGATTGCCTATCCACTTGAAATGTATTTCTGTGTATTTAGAAAACCTAACTAACATAACTATAAATTTTGACTATTATAGGTAGCTATCTATAATCTGTATTTAATTATACATTACATTTTTAAATGAGCTGTATAAATACAATACCTAAACAAGACTAAGAAATGTATATAACAAAATTGACCTTAAATTTGTATTAATAAACCTAAACCATACCAACACAAAGTATATAGTATACATTTCTAAATTATATTTCCCATTTTTTTCTTTAGAAAGAGATTGACTGTGGTCATTAACCATTTATAACCAACCCTGTTAAAATGAAAACAAACATTTATAAACAATATTTGGGAATGTTGGTGTAGATTTCTTCAAACTGCTTCCTGCTATTTGGGGGTACTGTCAATCTCAAGGAGATCCTGAGAAAACCCAGAACCATGCCAAATCCTGGCTGTAGTATTCCATGAGGCTACATCGTCTCAGCTGTTTTGGATGTTGGGTCACCTGGGCTACTGCTTCAGGGGGTCCAAATTAGTCTGGAAGGAATCTATAGCTTTTCATCTTCTGTGGAAACAAAACAGAACCTCTTTTCCAAAGTAACATGTCCTTAGACTTAAATTTTGAAGTCAAGGCATTTAAAAAAATATATGTTGAATTAATCTAGCAGCATTTATAATCAAATGTCATTTAGCAGCTGTTGCTCCTTCCTCAGCAATCAAACAATTCAAAGACAACATAACATACAGTACCCAGACTCTCTGTGTATTTTCCATCTGTATGTGGCTTTTTTTATTACTCTATTTCATTTACTTTTATTTCTTGATTTCTTGATTTGGCTGTCTTGAAGTGCACTCTGTAGTAGGCTGGCCTTAAAATCTCAGACATCTGCCTGCCACTGCCTCCTGAGTGCTGGGATTAAAGGTGTGTGCCACCCCCAGCTGCTCTATTTCTTTTTCAAGGACTTTTAATCCTCTTTTCATTCCAATAATGTGCCGTAGATGGGAAATATCTCCTAGCAAAATATTGGCACAGGGTGGGGCTGTTTAACATTCCCTGTGAGAGAACTTTCAAATGGTATCTTTTAGCAGGCTGAGAATTATTTTAAATAGGCACCGTGAAGGCAATTTTTCCCTATTTTTTTTTATTGCAAAGATATAGTGAAGAAACAACCTAAGTCAACAACTATAAAAACATTCTTTAGGTAATAAAGAAGGCAAGGGTATTCCAGGCTGTAGAGAGCCCATTGGTTTATTACTTTATTAAAGGCTCTTATGTCTGTATGAACTCTCCATTTTCCTGATTTCTTTTTAATAACAAATACAGGAGAATTTCAAGGGCAGACAAATTCTTCTATATGTCCATCATTTAGCTGTTCCAGAACGAGCTGTTCCAGATCCTCTAGCTTCTCTGAAGTCATAGGCCATTGTCCCTCCCAGACAGGTTTGTCAGTTAACCATTTTAAGGATAGGGCTTTGGTCCTTCTGTGAGTTTGACACACATTTATTCTGTTTTTGTACAGCCTGGATGGTCGGTGTCTGTTTTATGTAGTGCCTTATAACATTTTGGTTTATGGTATATTTTTGATACTAGAAGAATGTTTATCTGGGTATTGTATTGCTGCAACAGATCACCACCCCATAGATTTACTGCTATATTAGCCACATATGGCCTCAGCCTTCCTCTTGGTCCTTTGGACCTTATACATTCACCCCATCTTGTGTTTTGCTTTACCTGAGGATAGGGTTCCAATCCCCAAGAACTAAACATCTACCTCTTGAAGAGGCCAACTTGGATGCCAAGATTCTGGGGTGATAATGATGACATCCACACCTGTGTCCAGCAATCCTTCAAGTATAACATTATTCATATGTACTCTAAGTTTTGGTTTTTGGTCATTTATAGAAGTGTGCCAAATATATGTTTTTTGTTTCATCCTTGAATTTTTGATTCATGCTCCAAAGCTAATCTATTATTCAGAGCAGTATGGATTTCTTTTCTTTTCTTCTTCTTCTTTTTTTTTTCAATAGGCACTGGATTTCCTAATTGTTCTGGGGAGGATTTTCCTCCAAAGCGACTGGGAATGACTGGGCTAATTTTGACTTGGGGGCCTTCAAGAGGCCCCCCCAAGGAGTTTTTCCTTGTTTATGAGACCCACTAAAGAAACTCACTAGAGATGTGGTGTTATAGGTTTGAAAGACATTAAAAGATAATTTGATAATGAAAATTAGAATAGAAAGTAAATTAGGTACAAGACTTTGTAAAGAGCTAAAAACTCCAGATCAACTCTCCCCCCAGCCTTGGCTCCTAGACAATATGTTGTATACAACAGGCCTAGGGCCAAAGCTGAACACAATGGAACTCCAGACCCCCTAGCCTTCTAGATGCTTGGATCCTGGGGACTGTTTGACCACAAAAGAAACTCCCCTGTAGTCTCCAGGAAATTCAATTTTGAAAAATATTGGTACAGTAGGCCACCTGCAAACCATAGAAACCACAGAATGTTCCTTTCCAGCATCATCAACCTATGAGAATAATGGGAACACAGGTTTTACTCATCATAAACATGACTTTGAAAAATTTCTTGATTGTTCCCCAAATGTCAACCAATTAGGAGCCCATCCACTCCCATCCCCTCCCTCTGATGTAACCTTGCAGTTTTTCCTTTAAAAAAACATAGCAATAGACCAAGAGGATACTCTGTTTGGAGGCTGCTGCATCAGCTTGTTAGGCGGGGTCCCTCCTGTGGAAGGATAGAACAATCAATAAACCTTGTGCATTTGCATTGGTGGGTCTGTCTGTCTGGTCTCTTTGGGGACCTTTGTAACCTGGGCACACTTTGGACTCATCAAGAAAAAATAGACAATAGATAGAGTATTTTCTCTGACTTTGTCAAAGGCTAATAGACTAGATATTGTTGATGTACTTATTGCCTGTATATACTATATGTAGTTATTATACTTACGGAACTGGCTTATGGGTTATGTGGGCATGGTAAGTGAAGCATCAGGATGGGTGGAGGTGTCAGAGTGGATGGTCTTTTAAAGGATGGTGCTCAGACTGATGGAGAAGGTTAGCTGATGATCTTGGGTATGCCTTCCCTTCTCACCTCCCTGTGCTCCCACACCAATATTCCCAGACATCTCCAACTATCTTCTTCACATTGGAGGATGCTAATAAGTTCTCAGAATCAGATATACAGAGTTAGGCTTGCTGACATTTCCTCAGTGTCTGCTTGTTGGACTCTAGGCCTCTTGGGAGACTGGGACAGTTTCTTTGTGTGAACCCATCTCTGTCCTACAGTTCTCTAGTATTGATCTTTGATTTCTCTCCCTAACTGTACACAGGCGGGGCACAGCTGGGTTATAGCAGGGCTACAGGCTCACTCCCCACCTCCCTCCCTGGGCCACTTCCTCCTTATCATGCTCTTCTCCCCTGAGATAGAACTGGATAAAAGCTGTCTATCAACTCACCCTCCCATGGACCTTCCTTGACCCTACCCTTTGGACTTTGATTACCATCTGCTCTCTAGTTTAGGTGGCTAACCCCGGATGCTTCACTATTAAATGGCTCAGTGTGGGCTGTGCACAGGTGTTGGGGATACTCTGAGGCTGGTGGGCTGATGGGAGAGGTCATTCTGTATGTTTCTCATACTGGCTAATAATAAAGCACTGTTGGCCAATAGGAAAGGAAGATAGGAGGGACTAGGAGACAAGGAGGAAATAGGAAGTAGTAAGGAGGAGTCAAGATGGAGAGTCTGAAGAAAGCAGTATGCCGCCGGCTCCCCGGTAAGAGAAATACATAGATCAGCAGAAATGGGTTAATACTTAAGGCAGAGCTAGCCGATAAGAAACAAGTAACCAGGCCAACAGTATTGTATCAAATACAGAGTCTCTGCGTATTGTTTGGGGCTGGCGGCGTGGCGGCGGGAGGAAAAACCCGTACTCGTTACAGTGGGCAGCCAGTGCTGGGAGCTAATCATAATGGAGACTTGAAGGTCACCTCTGCCTCCCACCCTTCATCCCCAGGGACTTTATCTGCCAAGGCTGGGAGATCACTGGTGCATGGCTCTTTGCCCAGGGAAGGAACCGGAGGTAGTATGGACCTGACAGAATATCAACAGTCTTAGATAGACAACATGACTTGTCAATTGGGCCTGGGATAGATACTTGGATAAGAACAGAGGAGGCAGTAATTCCCTGCAGGCATAGGTTTACTTCAGAGGCTGTGTTGTTTCCAGGGACAGTGTCCCAGGACCTGCTGGTGCTCCTGGGACACTGTCTTAGGGTTTTCCAGAGGAAAGGGTCCAATATCACACACATTCACTCATACACTTTCTTAAATGTACATGTACAGGCACACACACACACACACACACACACAGACACACACACACATACACTCACATGTATACTGACACAGAGTCACACACCATTCTGTGATAAAGTGATAGAGTGATAAAAACACATTTTGAGAAGTTTATGGAGAGGTGATCTAGTCTTCTGACACACAAACCTACATGGCAAAGCTTATGCACTTAGGCTATGTGTTACCAAATTGTTGTCCCTACTACAGCAATGTATGTTCTGGTAATATTATTTATGTATATAAACATATACATAAATATATATATATACATAAATATATAAATATATCTAAACATAGAAAGAACATAGTAAAAATAATAGGCAACAACACTTCTCTGACTCCATTGCAACCTGAGACCCAAGGTCACCTGTGTAGTCTGTTTTTGACAAAGCATCATGAGGCAGCACATAGTATGTATATTTAGTCATGCATACACACACATACACATGTATACACATATAGAGAATGGAGGAGAGGAAAGAGGGGGTACTTTATATTGCAACATAGGAACTGGTTTATGTACTTGAAGAGACTGAGGGTACCTCAATATGATCTGAAAGGAACTTTGGTTTTGATCAACTCAGTCTCAGAGCAAAGGTCTGAGAATCTAGGGGTGCAGGAGAGCTCACAAGTAAATGCTGGATTCCAATGCCGCAAGGACCTGAACTTCTTGTGTCTGATCTCTGGTTGTAAAAACAAGTTTTCCCTTCCTGTTTCAGAACAAAAACAAATAAATAAATAAAGTCCACAGCTATCTGCCTAGACTGATATACTCAGCAAAAATATCTGCCATAACTAAGGGAGAATGAAAAACCCTATCAGAAAAAGACAGGGTGAAGGATTTAAGGAATTATTTATTGATTTTTTTTTAAAAAACTGGGAGTGGTGGCACATTTGGGAGGTAGAAGCCAGTGGATCTCCATGAGTTCAATACCAATCTAGCAAATTCCAGGCCAGGTAGAGTTTTAAGAAACAACATATTCATCTATAATTGTGTGTGTGTGTGTGTGTGTGTGTATACATAAAAAAAAAGACATGAAATTGGAAAGGTGGTGTGCTGGTAGAATAGAGGGTGGGGATTGGAGGGGCTTGCAGGAGATAGATATAATGAGATGTTATCTCATTATACGCATGTGTGGATGTTTCAAGGATAAAGAAAAACCTTTTAAAGAGAAATTACATGTTTGTGTCTTAGGGTTTCTATTTCTGTGAAGAGAGACCATGACCATGGCAACACTTACAAAGGAAAACTTTTAATTGGGTGGCTTACAGTTCAGAGGTTTAGTCATTGTCACCATGGTGGGACATGCGGCAGTATGCAGGCAGGCATGGTACTGGAGCAGCTGAGAGTTCTACATTTTGATCTTCAGGCAGCAGGAAGTGAACTGTGTCACTGGGCATAGCTTGAACATAGTAGACCTCAAACCTGGCCCCATAGTGACACACTTCTTCCAACAAGGCTATGCCTACCCTAACAAGGCCATACCTCCAAATAGTGTCACTGCCTTTGGGAGCCATTTTCTTTAAACACACACACACACACACACACACACACACACACACACACACACACACACACTGTTTTTAAAGATGAGGAATTGGGGAAATGTTTTTCTGGGTACTCATAAAGACAACATGAAGTTTGAGAGGAAGATGTGATGGGAAGGATATAGAAGGAGTTAGTTAGGTGCCTGTGGACATTATCAAAATACATTGTCTATCTGCATGAAATTCTTAAATAACAAATAAAAATATATTTTAATACTTAGAGGCTGGGGCTAGAGAGATGATTCAGTGGTGAAGAACACTTGCTGCTCTCCCAGAAGACCTGAGTTTGGGTCTGAGCACCCACATAGCATGCCTCACAACTGCCTGTAATTCCAGCTTCAGGGAATCTGATGCCCTCTTCTGTCATTTGCAGGCACCTGCACACATTAGGCAAGTGTGTGTGTGTGTGTGTGTGTGTGTGTGTGTGTGTGTGTGTGTGTACACCATGTACGATATACATGGGGGAAGGTAAAAATAAATCTTAAAAGAAATTGGAAATTTTGAGTTGTAAGTATGAAGATAATGGAGGAATAGCTGAGCTTGTGAACTTTTGTCTTTCCTTGAGTTTATACTGTTGCTCAATTTGTATTGGATAAATGTCTGATGTCATTTTGAGTGACTGTTTTCCCTCTTTCCATGCCTGATGCTTCTGCTGACTAGACTTAACTTTGTAGCTTCCCTCAGATTGCTCACTCCCCACATCATGCTTGGGATGACTCTTATAGCTGTAAGGTGTCTCCAGCTGTATTGGGAGTGTGAAAAGCAACTGCAGTGCTGACATTGATACAGGCAGAGATTCTGCCTTTGTATCTTCAAGGCTTCCTGTGTATTAATTACCCAGCTGGATTAATGCCACTGTGGCTATCATGTACATCTATGGAACTTTAATGTTTCTACAGCAAAGAACAACAGACAGAATTAGACACACCCTCTGGTCTTTGGCTCAAAGCTTTGAAACTCCAGGGCAATCATTGTTTGACAAGATTTGTTCTCGGTTATCAATCTACTAATGGTGGGACTATCTGTCCCTAAGCTTTTATCAGCTTGAGTCAACTTCCTGTTACCTGCACCTTTCTGGGAAGGAGTAAGGAGCCAGGTATTAAGTAAATATGAAAGAAGCCAATTAATAACAAAACAAAAACAGACAGAACCTTGAAACTCTCCATACTGAGAAAAAGACATGATTTCTAAGAAGGAATGCTTATATAAATGATCTGTAAGCACCTCCTGGCTGAAGGTCATGAGTGCTTCTAACCTTTCAGCTCCCTGGCCCACCTCCATATTCAGTAATGCTCTTATTCTTAGTAAATCATCTGTGACGAGTACGGTTTTTCTGCCCGCCGCCTGGTCTTGTCCTGCCGCCACGCGGCCCCAATTAACACACAGCGACTCTGTATTTGATATAATGCTGTTGGCCCGGTTACTTGTTTCTTATTCGCTAGCTCTGTCTTAAGTATTAACCCATTTCTGCTGATCTATGTATTTCTCTTACTGGGGAGCCGGCCGGCCGGCATACTGCTTTCTTCAGACTCTCCATCTTGACTCTCCTCACTATTTCCTCTTTCCTCCTTGTCTCCTAGTTCCGCCTATCTTCCTTTCCTATTGGCCAACAGTGTTTTATTCATTAACCAGTATAAGAAACATATACAGAATGACATCTCCCATCATCTCCTCTTTTCTGTCTAAATAAAAAGAAGGGTTTTAATCTTAACATAGCAAAATATATAACACAACAGTTATCAAATAAGAATCACAGTTAACAATATTTAGTTCATTAACATTTAGCAACATTAAAAGAAACTATTCTATCATCTATCCTATATTTGTGAGTCTAAAGTCCTATATGTAACTTATCTTTAAGCCTAACTAAAGAAAACTATAACCATAACTATCTGTCTTCAACTCCTTCAAAGACCACAGAAGGATAATATATAAGCTCTAGAAATGACAGACAACTCACTGCCTGGTCACCTGAAGTTCTTTTGTAATCTTACATCTTCAGCCCATAGGCCATAGTATCGTGGTAAATAAGGATCAGGATAAACAAATAGGCCGAATAGATGTTTATTCAGGGAGAAATAACTTACAACCTAGACAGATGAACACCAGGAAATTCAACCCGATCCTCTCCTGTCCGAGTCACGCCAGAAAGAGAGCACCTTTCCTGGCCCCCTCCGACCTACTACCACCGGTCACTCCGCCCATGGCTCCACCCCCAATGGGCGTGGTCAGTGCCACAGAACTATCTCACTACACCATAGTGTGTCTGGCAGACTCTTCAACAAAGCAGGAAACTTTAAACTGTCTTCTTGTATTGGCAGCTTGTCCATCACTTTCCTCTGTGTCCTGCAGACTGTCTGGCAGACTCTTCCATGAAGCAGGAACTCTGTAGCAATGTCCATCTTGAATCATCAGTCACGTTTCTGTGGGTCCAGTTTATACAGCATAAAGTCAAACAGTCCAGACAAGAGCAGTACCTTGTCCAAATGGCTAGTCTTGCCATATTGGAAGTAACTTTATAACGCATTTCTTCGATGTCCATCTTCCTTTCTGACATAGGTGGTGTTGCCAAGAGCAATTATGTCTCACTGTCACAAAAACCCTAAACCATTTTAAATGCCATATTCTGTAGGTCTTTGAAAGGTTTGAAGAATGCCTATCTATCTCAAATATATCTCTGTATATCTAGAAATCTTAACTAACTTAACTATAAGTTTTGACTATTATGGGTAGCTATCCAAAATCTGTACTAAATTATACATTACATTTCTGAGTTATATAAACACAATACCTAAACAAAAGGAGAATATACACATCACAAAATTGACCTTAAATTTGTATCAATAAATGAAAATCTGTTCCAAAACAAAGTATTCATATCTATACCATAACCCCCCTTTTACCTTTAAAAGGAGATTGGTTGTTATCATTAACCGTTTAAAACCAAGCTCACTTAAATGAAAACAAACATTTATAAACAATATTTGGGAATTTGGGCGTAGTTCTTTCCAAACTACTTCCTGCTGATAGGTGGTGCTGTCATGGGGATCCTAAGAAGACACAGAAATCCTGGCTGTAGTCTGCAAGGCTGCCTTGTTCAAGCTGTTTTGAATGTTGGATCACCAGGAACTCTGCTTCAGGGGGTCTGGCTTGATCAAACCACATTAGTCTGGAAGGAATCCACAGCCTTTTATTTTCTGTGGAAACAAAAATAGAAATCCTTGCAGACTACAGCCAGGATTTCTGCATCTTCTTAGAATCCCCCTTGTGTATTTTGCCTTTATAAACACTGGACTAACAATTTGCAACCATTTTCTGGCATCTATGGACTTGGTCAGTGTCCATAGTTATGGTCAGGTGTGGCACACACATTTAATCTCAGCATTTGGAAGGCAGAGGCAAGAGGATCTCTGTGAGTTTGAGGCCAGCCTGGTCTACAGAGTGAGTTCCAGAACAGCAGGAAGCTATCGGAGAAACCCTGTCTCAAAAAACCAATATATATTAACACTTACTTTAAGTTTAGCTCAAAAATTGTGGTGGTGGTGGTGTTATTCTCTCCTGGTGGACAGATGTCTCGTTTAGGGCTGAACACAGCTTGATCTTATTTTTTTCTTCTTTGAAAGCTGCTTCATAGAGTAATGTACATCAGGGTACCAAATGTCCCTTTCCTGTTCTGAGCAGGCTTTGAGAGTCTGCTTAAGATTGGGATGGTGAATGAACACTGAGTGGAGGAATGTGGATCTGCAGGACCCCAGAGCTGTTCTATAGCTGCCCCTATAATTTTCAAAAGAAGCCCAGGCCTGCTTGTCACTGACTGCTGTGAGACATGTTTGTCCCCTAAGGGTGGAGGAGGTTGGTTTCCTTTTTGCTGGACCGGATTGGGAATAACAATAATGCTAATATAAGGAAAAATACAATTCCATAATTATATTAATATGACACAATATTAACATGAAGAAATAATATTACCTTAAGGAGCCTGATTAGTAGTTCAAACTGAGAGACGAAATGTATATGTTTGGATGTATAAGTATGTGAGGAGTATGTGCATCTGTGCATCTGTATATATGTTTTGTTAGTGCAGGGAGGTAATTGTGTATAGCCATGAGATTCCATGTGTGCCTGTTCATGTATGTGTGTGTTTATACAGTGAATTGGTGTTTGGGGATGTGTGTGTATGTGTATGTACTGCAATCCCTGAGGGACTAAACTGTCCACACGGGGCTGTGCATACTGCTGGAGAAGCTGCTGGAGCCCTGTGGCCTTGCTCCCAGGCCAGACCTTTGCAATGCAAGCCCTACTCTCCACATCGACACTGTCCTTGGGAGCATCCCTGAAATATCAGGGGTGGTTGTGGATGGGTGGATAAATGCCCATATTCCTTTAGTCTGGATGGAATGATTAAGAAGCATGGTCAGTACTGTCTCCCAGAGCCCCTCCTCCCATGGAGCAGCCCCAGTGACCATTGTGGCTTTTAACTCCTGCCTCTTCTTCCCATCTCACTTCTCCATGGTGCTGGTACTGTTTATGGGGATCACCTCCCAAAAAGATGCAAGGCAGTTGAGACTATGTCTTAAGGTCACCCCCAAAAGGAGAATTTAAGCACCAGGGAACACAAACTAAACACGTGAGCTCCAGACATCCTCACCTTCATACCATCATGACCATATTATTGAGGAGGAATATGAAGCCCAAATGGGCAACGTACTTGCTCAAGGCCCCAGGACTGGTGAGCAAGAGAGACTTGCTTTGTCTAGGGCTCTCTGATGCCAAGCCTGATTTTCAGAGCTTTCCTAAAAGGCTGATGAGGGTCAGGGAATGTATAAGAGATGGATGAAGCTAGCATATTCCCTGACAGTTGTGGCAAAGGGACATGAGAATCTTACATATGCTAGCTATGTCTTCATTCCTTCACAAAAGTAATGTTAACCACAATCTAGGTACTGGCCACAGCTGGGGCTAACAGGCAACACATGGACTGCATGTTAGTCTTCATGCCAAAGTACATTGCTGTCTTACAAGGCAGGCAGATGGAGTTCTGTAGCACAAATTCTAGTTGGTCTTAATAAAAACCTGGAGCCAGATATCAGGGTAAATGCTAAAAGATCAGAGAGACAAAGGAGCAAGGCACACCCAACTCTCACCTTGCTACTTCTCAGCTGAAAAGGGCTGTCTCTTCCCACCTTATATTCCTTGCTCCGCCCAGCCATATCACTTCCTGTCTGTCTGTGCAGACCTCCAGACCTCTCTAGTTAACTAGGGGCTAGCTCTACTCTCTGATCTCCAGGTAATCTTTATTTGTTAGAGAACAAACAAGATATCACCACATTTTCCCTTTTTGTCTAAAATAAAAAATGTTATAAATAACATAAGAAAAAACATATACAGTAAGTATAATAACTATATGCAACATCAACAATGTCTATTCCATTAGCAATTGACAAATTCAGAGACAATACTCCATATTTATCCTATCTTAATGAGTCCAAATGCTGTACATAATTCACTTTCTATTCTAACTTGCATTACCAAAACTGTCTTCTAATGTTTCTCAACCTTATACACTTTACACCTCTTTAGTGAATTTCTTTGATGAATCTGATAACAAGGAAAACTGTAACTATTCAAACTCCATCAGAGACCTTAGAAGGAAATAATTTTACCCGAGTAAGCAGGAGGTACAAGCAAGTGACTTCTAAAAAAATGTGCAAAATGACAGAAACAGCTTGCTGCCTGGACAGTCACCCAAGTTTCCTCAGTAACGTTGGGAATCCATCTTTGGCCTACCATATCTGACAGTCTTTTCTGTAGGGGCTACAAGTCTTGGCAAAGTTTGGCAGTCTTTCCTTTTGTGTCCTGCCTGTCCAATTTGGACAGCATACTGTCAGCAGTTGAAGCAAGCACATGTTCTTGTGGCTAACTTTTGCCAGAAAGTAAACTCCATGTAGAGTTTCTCTGATGCCCATCATCTTCTTTGAAGTAGATTGGTGCTGCCAGGAGCAGACATGTCTCATTGTTATTAAAAAAAAAAAAGAACCTATGTTATCAAAACATTTTAAATGCTATATTCTGCGATCTTTGAAGTATTGAAGATGACCTGTCTAATATGTCCCTGCAGGAGAGAAGATCTCATTTATGGATGGTTGTGAGCCATCATGTGGTTTCTGGGAATTGACCTCAGGATCTATGGAAGAACAACCAGAGCTCTTAACCTCTATCTCTCCAGCCCAAGCAATGCCAATCTTAAATTGTACAGGTATTCCCATGATGACCATAACTTCTAGCAATTATGTGATTACAGAATCAGCCTTTTCAGAACTCAAAGCAGTCACTCATTGAAATTCTGAATATGTATCAGTGATGTGGTGATGGGGGATGTCCTTCTGTATATATCTTTCTGTTATTGGTTGATGAATAAAACACTGATTGGCCAGTAGCCAGACAGGAAGTATAGGCTGGGCTACCAGATGAGGAGAAGGTGGGGGAGAGGAAGGCAGGGAGAAGCCAAAAGAGAGATGCCATGTAGAGGCAGAAGGAGTAACATTCATGGGCATTACAGGGTAAGCCAAGAGCATGTGGGAATACTTAGATTAATAGAAATGGGTTAATAATTAGGAGAGAGCTAGCCAGTAAGAAGCCCTAGCTATCAGCCAAACAATTTTTAAATTAATATGTCTTTGTGTGTGTATTTAGGGCTAATTGGCTACAGGACCAGGCTAAACAGAAACTCTGACTACAAAATGAAACACATTTATCTGCAGATTTCATTCCTTTGGGTTACTTCCTGCAGCTAGTGGAGTTTGGTTATAAAAAGAACAAGTAGGACATTTCCTTATAACTTCTTTGGCTTGTTGCCAAGTGATGGGAAAATCTTTTTTTTCAAATCTTTGCTATTTATATGATTTTTAAAATTAATTTCTGAGGCCTTCAGCACATTTCCTATCAATAGTTGATCAACTTCATCATACCTTGTGCTCGAGAGCCTGGCAGACATGTATGGGATCAGATGTGTGTTTTATATACATGGGATGATTTCTATTCCTGATTATTTCTTGTAACTGGATGAATAATAAAGTCAATTCTATATTATCTGGTATAAATTCAGCAGTTTCAGTATACAAAATAACTCTTTCTGTGTGTTGAAAATCAGTGATTATGTTAAGAGGTTCCATAATATCCATTAATATCATGAGAATAGCATGTAATTCTGACTTTTGTATAGAATCATAAGGGCTTTGAGTCACTCTACTTAAATTTCTTATTTGTAACCTGCCTTTCCTGATTCATTTGCATCAGTATAGAATGTAGGGGCTCTAGATATTTGTGTTCCCCATACAATGTCAGGAAGGATTCAGTTAGTTATCTTTTTAAATTGAATTCTCTTGCTTTTGGGATATTTGTTATTAATCTCTCCCCCTAAAATTACTGCAAGCTCTTTACCAAGGTGTTACCAGTGGTTTTGCCACCAGCCTGGTCCCACAGCTGCATCAGCCCCAAATAACACACAGAGATGCTATATTAGATATAAAGCTGTTGGCCTATTATTAGTGTTTCTTATTGGCTAGCTCTGTTTTAAATATTGACCCATTTCTATTAATCTAATTGTTTCCACGTGGTCTTATCTTAACAGAGAGAGGGTCCGGAGTTCTCTCTTGGTCTTACATTTTGAGTCTCCTCCTACCTCTTCCTGACTCCTCCTTGTCTTCTAGTCTTGCCTATCTTGCTTTCCTATTGGCCAACAGTGCTTTATTCATTAGCCAATATGAGAAACATATTTACAGAATGACATCTCCTATCATCTCCTCTTTTCTGTCTGAAATAAAAAGAAGGGTTTTAACCTTAACATAGTAAAATATATAAAGAAGCAGTTATCAAATAAGAACTATTGTTAACAACATTTAGTCCATTAACATTAAGCAAGATTTAAAGAAAATATTTCATCATCCATCTTATCTTTGTGAGTCTAAAGTTTTTTTTTTTTTTTTTTTTTTTTTTGAAAGATTTATTATGTGGTCAGTGTTCTGCCTACATGCCAGAAGAGGGCACCAGATCTCCTTACAGATGGTTGTGAGCTACTATGTGGTTGCTGGGACATTTGGAAGAGAGGCCAGTGCTCTTAACCTCTGAGCCACCTCTCCAGCTTGAGTCTAAAGTTCTATATGTAACTTATTTTTAATCCTAACTAAGGAAAACTGTAACCATAACTATCTGTCTTCAACTCCATCAAAGACCACAGAAGGATAATATATAAACTCTAGAAATGACAGCAACAACTCACTGCCTGGTCAGTCACCCGAAGTTCTTCTGTAATGTTCCATCTTCAGCGCATAGGCCATAGTATGTCTGGCAGACTTCTCAGCAAAGCAAGAAATTTCAAAATGTCCCATCTGTAATAGCAGTTTGTCAGTCACTTTTCTCTGTGTCCTGCAGACTGTCTGGCAGATGCTTCCATAAAGCAAGAACCCTGTAGCATTGTCCATCTTGTTTGAGCAGTCACTTTTCTGTGGGTCCTGCATGTTCAGTTTATACAGCATAAAGTCAAACAGTCCATACAAGAGCAGTATCTTGCCCAAATGGCTAGTCTTGCCATATTGAAAGAAAACTCCCTAACGAGTTTGATGTCCATCTTCTTCTGACGCAGCCTCACTGTTAAGAAAAGCCCTAAACCATTTTAAATACCATATTCTGTAGGTCTTTGAAGGGTTTGAAGAATGCCTATTCATCTCAAATACATCTCTGTATATCTAGAAATCCTAACTAACTATAAGGTAACTATCTAAAATCTGTACTGTAGTAAACATTACATTTTTAAATGAGCCATATAAACACCTAAACAAGAGGAGAAATATACATATCACAAAATTGACCTTAAATTTGTATCAACAAGTGAAAATCCATTCTAAAACAAAGTATTTATATCTATACCATAATCCCCTTTTTACCTTTAAAGAGATTGGTTGTGATCATTAACCATTTATAATCTACCTTATTTAAGTGAAAACAAACATTTATAAACAATATTTGTGAATTTGGGCACCTTTCTTTCCAAACTGCTTCCTGCTGGTAGGGGGAGCTGTCTTGGGGATCCTAAGAGGACGCAGAAATCCTGGCTGAAGTGGTCTGCAAGGCTGCCTTGTCCCAGCTGTTTTGAATGGTGGATCATCTGGGACATTGCTTCAGGGAGTCATGCTTGATCAAACCATGTTAGTCTGGAAGGAATCCACAGCAGCTTTTCATTTTCTGTGGAAACAAATAGAAATTCTTTTCCCCAGGAACCTGTCCTGAGACTTAAATTTTGGAGTCAAAGCATTTTTAAAATATATAAATTGGATTAATTTAGCAGCATTGATAATCAAGTGTATTGTAGTAATTATTTCTTCCTTAGTAATTGAGTAATTCAAAGACAACAATATAGCATACAGTATTCAGACTCTTTGTGTGCTTTCCATCTTCATGTGGCGTTTTTATTACCCTATTTCTTTTACTTTTATTTGTTTCATTTTTTGAGACAGGATTTTTTTTTGTGTGTGTGTGTGTTCTTACCTCTATGAAATCCTCAGAGTGAAAAGAGAGAAAGCTCATGTCTACTCCTGCCTTATATTCCTCTCTCCTCCAGACTTCTGTGGTAACTAGTGTTTATTTGGTAAAGTTCAAACAAGATATCACCACAGAGTTCTACTGTGGGCACCAATCATGATGATAAGCAGTTTCTTTTTTGAAAATTTAAATAACCAACATACAGAATAGTAAATATTATTAATTCTAATTTTTTAAATTAATTTTGCCTGTCCGTATGTCTGTGTAGTATGTGCATGCACAACCTTTGGAGGTAAGAAGAAGGTGGCTGGGCCTCCTGACACCATAGTAACAGACAGTTGTGGGCTGCCATGTAGACCCTGGTAATTGAACCCATTGCGCCATTGCTCTAGCCCTAGTAAATATTATTTTAAGTGCTATCTATGTTTCATATTCTTATATGAACAAGAAGGGCCCTGAGCTCTTCTGCCTGTATCACACATCTGCTGATAGCCCTTCTTATCCCCACACTCACATACCTCTCCTCCCCTTTCCATATCTTAGCTTGAACCCAGCCTATGCTTAGCTGTGTTCTTCTAGCTGGGCTGTTGATCCCTGGAATCTGATCCAGGAAATAAATTATTGGACAGCTTCTAAAAGAAACATGGCTATTGGCTGGCTGTGGGTAGAGGTATTCTGTGGCCTCTCCGTTCTGCACCAAGAAATCCTGCAGGCCTTCCTCCCACACCAGCATGCATAGGAGCTCCAGAGACGTTCAGGGACACACCTGGCCCTGCCTTCCTGGTACGGGAAATCCCAAGTTAATGATTTTTTAAAAAGGTGGGGCTCAGTGTCACCTTTGCCCATACTGGTCTTGTATCCCACTACATGTGGGATTGGTCAAGTCCTGAGGATTGGTTCCCATGCTCAGTGTGACCCTGACTCAATTCCACTGTGCAGTTGGCTGACATAACCCTTCTTGGTCTCCTGCCCAGGCCAGGAGGAAAGGAAACAGTCAGGTCTGGGAAGGATTGGCTGGCACAAATGAGCCCAGCCTCCTGTCATTTCCTTTAGGTAATGAGCCAAAGACAAAGAGGCCCCAGGAGAGACAGGAGCTCAGGGAGAAACACCACTCCTGAGACAAGGTGCTAGGCTAGAGAGCTGGCGCTGGAGGAACTATTCTGGGTTAGAGAGAGATCTGTTCATGTCTGGGGTGTTGTTTGGGAGCCAGATGGCTAAGGCAGGGTGGTCACAGTGATCCAGCTGGCCCTGAAACTATGGTGGCTTCTGGGTAACAGCTCCTACAAATCTTAGTATCCTCCATGCAGTTTGGGACACTATTCAGACTCCCATCTCCCTTTTCTCCTTTGTCATCTGTCTCCTGTCCTACCCTTTATGGCCCATTTTACTGCCCCTCTCCTGCATTGTGTTTCTGCCACCTCCTGATCTGACACCAGGATTCAGTCTTCACCCCTGTCCACCCCTGTTAGAGGATGCCCCTGTTGATTCTCTGAGATTCAGTAACTCACATTCTGTCATCTATCTTGTAGGATGCGGAATCTGGATCTGTCCTGGCTGGGATTGGGGCCCACATCAGCCTCACCATGGTTTCTCTTTTTCTTGGTTGGAGCATCCTGGCTCTTGGCCCACTGCCTCACCAGGATTTTCACTTTGTATGAAAAGTGTCGTCGTCTCCGAGGTTTCCCTCAGCCACCCAAGAGGAATTGGTTTTGGGGTCATTTGGGCATGGTGAGTGTGGCAACAGGATGGACCAGGGGTGTGAGGGTGCAGGGACCTTCAGTGGCTAAGGAGTTGGCAGTAGATTGGCCTGGGAACTGGGTATGAGGGCACATGGACAGACTCAGCTAGGGGCTGGGGTTTTGAGGGTGCAGAGATTTTCCCTACAGAGAATTAGGGATAGAATGGATTAGGGCCTTTGCATGCTCCATTTCACGCCTTTTCTTACATCCCTATTTGGTGGAGACCTGTTTGGGGGAGGGTGCTCAGACCTAAATGTTATGAATAAAGAGTGTGGGAAACCTTGGTGGATTCCATGGCAGGCAAGGGTGACCAAGGCGGGGGCCAAACAAGCCAGGTAGACAGAGATTAGTGAGAAGTTTTATTAGAAAGGGGAGGGAGGGAAGGAAAGAGAAAAGAGATAAAGAGACACAGAGACAGAAAGGACAGAAGAGAAGATTCCTATCTCCCCCGAGGGAACAGTAGGAAAGAGAGCATAAGTGGGCCGGGGTGTTTCTTTTAAAGGAGTACTTTGCACCTGAGTGCAGTTTGCAAGCATGGAACCCTGGGCTGACCAGGGTACTGCCTGAATGCATTCTGCCAGGTGACAGGGGCAGGCCAACATAAAGCCTGAATCCTTACACCAAAGAGGATGTGGGAAGGTTGGGGGGGGGAGTACACAATATGAGATTGAATCAGGATGGCTGCCAGCAGCATTTAATTGTAAAAAGAATACACCTTTTATACTCTATAATTGCACATGAGATTAAATGGGAGACAAGGGACATGTGAGCTGGGGTGTGGCTTGAGATCAGGGGCTGAGAAATATAACATTGACCTTAACAATAGGCAGCAGTCATATTAATGAAAGGGCCACAAGTTCTTCTCGCCAGAGATAAGGAGGTCGACTACTTTAGCAGCAGGAACTTTCCTCAAGCCTCCAAGGAATGGAGACCTTATCCAAATGCCTGATTTGGGGAAAAGGACTTCCTCTGGAGAGCAGACACTATACTACAATTTCTTAATTTTACTGTATGGGCCTGTTCTTCACATAATGTTCCCAAAAGAGAAGGTCCTCATATCTTTCTCTTTTCCTACTATATGATACCATTCTGATTTCTCTGTATTTACTAACTGAACTCTTGACCTTAATGTCCTCAGGCTCTGGATCTGAATTGTAGGCATTTCATCCTTAGAATCAGGTGTGTGTAATAATTTTCTAAGTTTCTTGTTCTTGGTTTAATTAGGAGGACACAGTGGGATTCCTGGTGGCAGGGATTTTTTTCCCCAAGAAATTATTTTATTTAGAGAGGCTACCATTGTACACATTTTTATTCTTTACCAAAGCCCACACAAACTTTCCCAAAGGGGAAGGCATTAATAAGGAGAACCATTAAAGATGAAAGTAAAAAGGTGCTGGAGAGTGTGTGTGGTCTGGAATGTGGAAATGCTGAAACGCTGTCAAGCAGAGCAATGGTTCCCATGCAGCCCACACCACCTGTTCTCTATCCCGAGTCTAGTCTGGATTTATTTTTAGCCTGTTTTCCTGTCTAGTAATATGTAAGGGCTCCCAGCATGGGCTACAAAGAGCCAGGATTCCTCACATTCAGACATTGTCCACTGCTTAGGTCTTCTACAGGGCCTTGGTTCAGAATCAGCTTCCTGTCTGGTACATTTCTTTGTTAATCCATCTTTGGGTTTTTATTTCATTCCAGAAGGGACTTTTATGCCATCCCAATATACCTAGGGCACAGCTGGGCCATATAACAGTTCTGTTCTGACTCTTCACCTCCTGGATCATATCTTCCTTCGATTGCTCTTTTCCACTATGATGGATCACTGAGGCCTATTGCGCAGCCTGGATTAGAGTGTCCACTCTGTTAGTGTTGTATTGGCCTCTCCTTGGGGTTCTAACAAGATACGCCTTCTGCTTCAGCCACTAAGAGCACCACCTGTGCATATTCACTGTCTTCCCTGCCCACCTTCTCTCTCTCTTTCTCTCCCTCTCTCTGGTCCCCCCTTCTTTCCTCTCTCCTGCTCCTCCTGTCCCCTTTCCCTTTTTTATGATCCTTTTCCCCTAATTAAAAAAATTCACTCTGCTTGAACCCTGTCAAATGGAGTCTTTGTCTCATGTGCTGCTTTTCTTAAATTACAACATATCCTTCTATGGGCCTTCCCTGGCCCTCACCTTTACCCAACACTTGGACTTTGATGTAGGCCCATTCTCTCCATTGGTTAACTTGGTCTCAGTTGTTTCATTTACAACTAGCAGAGCTCATAGCATGCACACAAGTTCTTGCAACCATGCACAAGACCCTTTACCCTGTGGGAGTGGTTGCTTATTAGGTGAGCTGCCACTCCTATGGAGATTTGCAGGTCCTCCTGCTATCTTGGGGCCTGTTGAGGCTGTGCCACTTTTAGAGGATCCAGTGCTTTAACCCTTCTACATAGTTGGAACTGAAGGCTTATGCTGGCAGAAGTGCATGTGAGGGAAACATTGGGGACAAACCCTGAGGCCACAGTGTAGTCCACAATGTCCCTAACAGGACCTTGCCCTGAGGCTTCTCCTGGGGCTGGACTTGATTCTACCTGAGAAATTAATCTTCTCCAGACAAAGGAGGTTTCTCTGAGGCAGTCAGTGTAACAACATAACTTTTATTGACCATGAGATGTAGGCTTGGTACTGGTAGGGACAGAACAAGAAGCAGGAATTTCTTCCTCCATCCTGCAACATCCAGATACATGTTCACTGCAGAGGCTGCATCACCTCCAGGGGCTTCAGGAGGAACCTGCACCAGGTGCTGAGGAAGTGCTTTAGTGTTCTCCAGAGAAGCGGAAGCAAGGCCTGGACACACATGCACACATAAATGGTAACACTCACAAACACCCCGCCCCCACAGACATCTTGAACCAGTTAGTAATAGGGACAAATTTAAAACTTCATCCCTGGATGATTTTTGTCATTTTACCAACGTTATAGAGTACAATTAGTCAAACTATCATGGCTGAACCTACCGCATGTCTAGGTTGTGAGAGACCACTTACTGTTCAGAGCATACAAACTTGTACATTGTGGTACTGTTGAGAAGACTGCAGACAAGTTTTAGATCATGGTATTTACTCAGATAAATGTACTAACATAAAAATAATAGCAAAAATTGTAAGCCATAGATAATCCTCAGGTCTGTTATAATTTTATGTGACCAAGGTAGTATTTACAGTCTGTTGTTGATAAAATATAATCATTATGTGAGCTGAGGAGATGGCTCAGTGGCTAAAAGCACTAGTTACTGTTCCAAAGGACCCAGGTTCAATTCCTAGCACCCACATGGCAGCTCACATCCGGCTTTTTATATTTCCAGTTCCAGGGGATCTGACTTCTTAACACAGACATGAATGCAGGCAAAGCATTGAGGCACATAAAATAAATAAGTCATTAAAATCATTATGTAGCATAATTCTATACATAGTTGTATAGATAAATATATACACACATACACTTACAGTGTGTAAAGGTATGTAAACGAGAGAGAATGAAGTAAGGAGAGATGATACATAGATGGATGGATGGATGGATGAATAGCTAGATGGAGTTTGGACTTAAGTAATAACAGAGAAATACCCTAATGAGGCATGCAAATTGGAAGACCAGGAAGCTGGTGGTATAACAGTGCAGTCTTAGAACAAAGGCTGAGTGTGGAGTGGAGTGTCAGATGTAAATGCTGAAGTCCAAAGGTCAAGCACCTGAATTTTGGTATCTGAAGGCAAGAGAGGCTGGGTGTCTCAGCTTTGGAAGCAAGAGTGAGTTTTCCCTTCATTTGCCTCTCGATCCTTTGGATCCTCAATGAGTTGGATGGTGCTTCTCACACGGTGGATGGTGGGTCATCCTGACTCAGTCTGCTAATGTGAATACTGATGTGTTCTGGAAACCCCATCATAGATACTGCCAGAAGTCAGGCTGTATCCTCTTTTGTGGGCATCTCTTAGCCCAGTCAATGTGGTCCCTGAAAAGAGCCATCTCAGAAGGGATTGCCATGCCTTTTTTCCCCCAGTCTCCTCCCACGGAACAAGGCATGAAGGAGATGACTGAGCTGGTGGCCACCTATCCGCAGGGCTTCGTGACCTGGTTAGGTCCAGCGGTTCCCCTCATCCATCTGTGCCATCCTGACATCATCCGATCTGTCGTCAGTGCCTCAGGTACCCACAGGAGCCTGTGGTGGTGTGGCTGTGGGAATCTGAGAACTTCTAGTTCTGACTCCCATGCTCTGTGTGCGGCTGCTGCGGTAGCCTCGCCTTTCCTTCGGTTGTCTCTCTCAGCCTTGCTGTTCTTTCATGGGCTCGCCATCCCCATGCCAGTCTCTTCTTCCTCCACTGCTGTTGTTTCTTCCTCCCCACCCTGTCCTAGCACTGTTGGTACCCTTGGGTTTCCAGGAGTCCATGCACAAAACTCTGTCCTAGAGGAACCCAGTCTTGAAGAGATGGGTCCTTACAAGAACACTCCAATCACCTGTGATCAGGAATGGCCCTGAGGAGGATGGGTGATGGCAGAATGGAGAAGTGAGATCTCTACTAGAGCAGGAAGGGAGGCTTCCTGGAGGAGACATGACAGGACCAGACACGACCAGAGGCCAGACCACCGAATGTCTAGGAGAGACAGAGCTAGGTATCTGGAATGAAGATAAATCTATGCTGCTGATAGGAATGTTCAAGTAGGGGCAAGATGTGTGGGGCCTATGTATGGCTGCAGCCCATCCCATCCCCAGGCACAGCAATGAGGCCACTTATGCTAATGTGTGATCCAGCTGCTTTTTCTATATTCTTCCTCTTCCTGTGCTTTCCCATCATATGGTCATTGCTCACCAACTAGGCCCAGAATCTCCCTTAAGAAATTAAACTCCAGCCTGGCCCATTTACCCTGCCCCTTGACAGTACCATACAGGTACAGGGTAAGCTAAGGAGAGAGGGGTCAGTGTGTGTTCCATAGTGGCCACAGCTCTATCATCTGCCAAGCAGGCCCCTGGCCCTCTCTGCATGGTTTGTTTGAAGGAAATAAAGGGAATTTATAGACTATAAAGACCTGTGGGATTGGTCTTCAGGCATGGCTGGATCCAGCTTTCAAGCAATGACATCAAAATCTGTGCCCTTAAGTCTGTTTTACCTTCCTGTAGCCCATTTTTCTTTTTCATCAAGGTCCAAGTTACAAGTCTCAGACATTCACTTCCATGGGGCAGCCAGCTTGCCTTTCTCCTGGCGTTCCCAGGGGTTCTGGGCTTGTAATTAATTTTAATTTCCTGACCCAAGCTACAGGACAAACTCTTGTTTTTTCCCTTTGGTTTTCTGTGATCAAGTTTCTCTGTGTAACAGTCCTGCCAGTCCTGGAGCTTGCTTGCTTTTATAGACCAGGCTGGCTTTGAACTCACAGAGATCCACCAGCCTCTGCCTCTCAAGTGCTGGGATTAAAGGTTTACACTGTCAGGCCCAGCATCTTCCTGCTTTTGTGAAGCCCCTCCTCTCTGCTCCAGGTGGACATTGCACCAGCCCCAGCTTGCCCACTGCTGAGGTATCTGCACTATCTCCAATTGGTCAGGTGACCTGAGTTAGGCTGGTCGGGCTGTGGCAGCCTTGCTAGGCAGCTGAGACACAGTATCTGACACAAACAATTTTCAAAGACTTTTGTGGTGATGCATACCAGCTTACAACATGTTGGCCAGATTGGGGAGGGGAAAGGGAAGAAGGAAGGGGGAAGAAGAGGGGAGACCAGAGGGAGAAAAGGGAAAATGAGAAGATATAGTTCCAGGCAATTGTTCAAATTTGTTCAGTTAGGTCCCACATCCTACAGTCTCTAGAAAACAGAGTCACAATCCAGGAGCCAACATTACAACACAGGAACTTGGGGGAATATTTCACATTCAAACCATAACCCCTGGTATATACTGTCCCTAAGTAAACATGGTTCACACCTGGGATCATGTGAAGGTGGCCCTATCTGGGACTCCTAAGGGGCCTCGAACATAGGCATGTCGGGTTCTGTGTAGTTGTTTGAGGATTTGTTTGGGATTGTAGTTTTTCTCCTTTTGCTAACATTTTTGACCATGTTTAGGGTTGTCTGATATCTGTCATGCAGAGCTCCACTGAGACATGATTTGACATTTGTTTGAGGCAGGGCTTAGTGTAGATTCCTGTCTGAAGTCCAGTTGGATCACACCTGGTACACATCTGAGAATTTAATGTGACTACTAATTTTTAAAATCTATGTACAGATACGTATGTGTGTTTATGAGAATGTACATGCATTTGTGTGACTGTGTGTGTGGAAGTAAGAGGCCAACATTGGGGTCATTCTTCATGAACCACATACCTTGTTTCGGGTCTTGGGGCTCACTGATTAGGCTGGGCTCAATAGCCAGAGATCCACTTGGATTTTTGCCTCCCCAGAACTGAGATTAGCAGTGAATGCCACTACACTCAACTTTTTCCTGTGGAAACTGCGTATAGCACTCAGTCATCATACTTGCACGGCAAACACTCTGCCAAATCAGGTCTCCCTACACCCTATAGTGACCATCTTAAAATAATCTCTGGGACACACTGAGATTTGTTATACTTTATCTATGTTACATTAGGCGTGGCCATGTCAGGGAAGATTATGCGCGTTTTTAGCCATGTTAGCAATGTTAGGCCAGGTGCATCTGTGTCACATGTATATTTCAGGAGATGACAGAAAGTGTTGGATGGATGGATGTGCTAGGTCTATGTAAAGGTCTCCAGAGTGTTGTGCTGTGTTGACATGCTAGACTATGTAGGAGCTATGTGCATGCATACTTGGGTGTGTTATGTAATGTCAGGCCATACTTTTGTCCTACCTACTCCTAAAGCTTGACCTGGTTCCCGATTACCTTTCCCCTACTCCTTGCTACTTCTGTCCTTCTCCCCAATCTTGTTATGCTGGTTGAAGTGGACATGCATACTCCCGATGAGGGCACCACATTCTTCCCAAGTTCATCCTGTGTTCTCCTGATCATCCTTGTTCATGTCAGCTGCGGTTGCCCCAAAGGATGCCATCTTCTACAGCTTCCTGAAACCTTGGCTGGGTGAGTCCCTGCAGGTGAGATGACTGGGGACATCCCTGGGGCCCAGAGAAAGGTGCCACCTTTGCCCACCACCAATGCTTACCTTCCCAGGGGACGGGCTTTTGGTGAGTGCTGGTGACAAATGGAGCCGCCACCGTCGCATGCTGACACCCGCCTTCCATTTCAACATCCTGAAGCCCTATGTGAAGATTTTCAATGACAGCACCAACATCATGCATGTGAGTGCCTGGAAGCCACCTTCCCAGCTGGGGTCTGGGGTTGGGGCTGGTAAGGGACTGCAGATAGGTCTAGTCCAAAGTATAGCTATACTGCAAGAAGTGAGCTAAAAATTGTAGCACATGGTTTCCTCTCAGTTTTGCAGACACAAAATCAGATCAACTTTGCTGTTCCTAAACATGTGACAGACAAGAACTAGGAGAGGGAAATGAACTGACTGAGGGAGCACTGAGCATAGGAATCAGAGCTTGGATTTGAACTCAGAACTCCTGAGCCAGTCTTGGGTCTTCATCTCCTATAGTAACAACTTCCATAATTACTCAGTTTGGGCGATCTGAGATAGGTTATCTGGGGTTATCCAGAAGGCTGGTTTGAGGGTGTCCATTATAGTGGTTTGGGTTGGTCAGAGTCTCAGGGAGCCAAGATTCAACAATGTCACAGTCTCTTTTTCTGCCAAGGCCAAATGGCAGCACCTGGCTTCAGGGGGTAGCACTCATCTGGACATGTTTGAGAACATCAGCCTCATGACCTTGGACACTTTGCAGAAATGTATCTTCAGCTTCAGCAGCAACTGTCAGGAGTGAGTTTCAACTCTAGGCCTTGGAACATGGTCTGTAGAATCAAAGGCAAGAGGCAGAGCGGGGAGGCCGGCCAGAGCAGCTGATAAGACTCCATGGAGGAAGTGGCTCAGAACTGATAGTGAACCAACCCCTGGGGAAGGAGCAGCCTCTCCCATGGGGTGAAACTGTTTAGAGAAAGCCACAGAGATTCAGATGAGACATGGGCATCTGGCATGAGGTAGCTTGGGATGAGGTCAGAAGAGTGGACAGTAGTGGAAGCATACAGACATTAAAGCCAAGGAAAGCATGGAACTTCATGTTGTAGTTTCTAGGAAGCCATAAAAGGTCTTCATTACATCTGTCTCTATAACACAATATCTAAGAGTACCAAATAGAGATTTTTTTAAGCTCATGGTTTTAGTGTAGCTTGATTTCATTTGCTTTTGTGTCTGTGACCAAAATTGTATTATGGAAGGAGCATGTGTTGGAGGAAACACAGGCATCTGGGAAGTAAAGAGAGACAGAAAAATGCCAGGGTTTTAACACCCCTTTAAGGGCACCCCTGTAATTGAAATGACTAAGGTAATACCATCCTGTTTGACTCCATTTTGTGTTTGCTTAGATATTTTCTCAGCTCTCTAACCCTCTCTCTTGAATGGTCACATCTGCCTTGGCAGCACAGTTGAGGTTTCCATGGCCTTAACCAAAAGAATTGTCAAGCTATGTCTAAAACGACTGCCCTGCCAGTAATGAACATAGTAAACCAATGATGAGCATGATCAAAGCAAAGCTCTATAGATGGTGACTGCCCTTTAAAAGAAAATGGAGTAGAAGTGCAAGAAAATGGCCATAGTCCAGCTGGAAGAATTGATGGGTTCTTGTCTGGATGGACAATGTTAGGGAGCAGGTAGGTCAGAACTGACCCCTCTGTCCAAGAGGAAGAGAGGGGTCTGGTGTCCATACTATGCTGTGGATGCTCAGGGAAATGCCTAGGCTCATGGAAATGGAATAAAGAGAGAGAAGAGATTGAGTGTTCAGGGCCCATGTCTATCATGTGTTATCATCTTTTCCAGCTTAGTTGGGCTACTCAGTATCCTGTGGGGAAATAGTTCCCACCATTTACTGAGGAATGCGGCTCAGGTTTTAGGGCTATTGCATTCTTGCTGCCCTTCATGTTCTCCTTGTATAGGAAGCCCAGCGAATATATCGCTGCCATCTTGGAGCTCAGTGCTCTGGTTGTGAAAAGAAATGAACAGCTGCTTCTACGCATGGACATGCTCTACCGCCTCACACATGATGGAATGCGTTTCTATAAGGCCTGCCGCCTGGTACATGACTTCACAGATGCCATCATCCAGGAGCGACATCGTACTCTGCCCAGTCATGGTGGTGATGGTGTCATCAAGGCCAAAGCCAAGTCCAAGACTCTGGACTTCATTGATGTGCTGTTGCTGAGCAAGGTGGGTGCGATAGCACGTCTAAAAATTAGTTTCACTGTGTAGGTCAGGCTGTCCTTAATCTCTTCTTCCTCTTGCTTCAGCTCCCTTGGTGCTGGAATTACAGATGCCTGTCATCCTTTTTTGGCATTAAGTAGCTTTTTTGAGATTGCCAGGCTTGTCTTCAGGGAGGGGTAAATGGATCTGCCTGCCCTAACTTCTGACACGACATACTTGTACCACCCCTCACGACTTAAAAAATGATTTTTTATTTTATTTTAGTTTTATGTGTATGAGTGTTTGCTTGTATGTATGCAGGTGTACCACATGTGTGCTTGGTACCCTAGAGGCCAGAAGAGAGTATTGAATCCCCTAGAACTGAAGTTATGGATGATTGTAAGCCACCATGTGGATGAGGATGGGTGAGGATGCTCTTAACCATTGGGCCATCTCCCCCGCCCTATAGCTTTATGATTTTAAGAACAGAATCGATGCTGCGATTGAATGTGAGATGATTCAACGTTTTATAATTTCAGTAATAATTTGGGCTCAGTGGAGAGAACATCTAGAAACCATGAAAGACATCTGAGGAAAAGAAAGGGACAAGTCAGAGAGAAATACATAGAACACTGGACATAGCCAGTACAGCCTTTCTAGGTCTGAAACGGAAAGGTCTTTCTTGGTGTCTTAGGGTTTCTATTGCTGAGATGAAACACTGTGGCCAAAAAAGCAAGTTGGGGAGGAAAAGATTTATTCAGCTTATACCCCCAGATCATAGTCCATCCTTGGAGGAAGTCAGATCAAGAACTCGAGCAGGGTTGGAACCTGAAGGCAGGAGCTGATGCAGAGGCCATAGATGGTGCTGCTTACTGGTTTGATTTTCCTGGCTTTCTCAGCCTGATTTCTTATAGAAACAAAGACCACCAGTCCAGGGATGGCACCATCCACCATGGATACCAATGTCCCATTGGTTATTAATTGAGAAAATGCCTTACGGCTGAATCTCACGGAAGCATTTCCTCAGCTGAGGCTCCTTCCTCTCTGATGACTCTAGGTTGTGTCAAGTAGACACACAAAACTAGCCTCTGGGCCTGGCATGGGTTTTTGGAACCCCAAAGCCTACCTGTGATGCACTTCCTCCATCAAAACCACATCTATTCCACCAAGGCCACACCTCCTAATCCTTCCCAAACACCTCATCAACTGGGAACTAAGCATGCAAATATATGAACCTATGGGTCATTCTCATTCAAACCAGGATTTACAGAACAGAAGAAAGACTCACATATTATGAATCATGAAGGGTTGTAGGACAGATGGCACATCTATGTCATCTTTGTTTAAGAGAGGGCAATAAGGTGAACAATGAGAGGGAGAAGGAAGAAGAGAACAGGAGAAGGAAAGTAAATGGAAAGGGGGCAGGAGAGCAAGCAAGGAATATTAAGACTAATTATTAGCTATAAAATAATGGATTTCATTGTAACATTCACATAAATCATCTTACATTTCTCTCAAACTTTTTCAAATAAAGAGGGAACTTTATGTTTTGAATATGAACAACTTTAATCAAGTGCTATGGTAAATTTTGTGGGTTTGCAAACCTGATAGCTTCCAAAGGAAATAAGAAAAATTCTCTAGGCTTAGACCCAAGAATAGGATAGGAAAGTAGGGAAGGAATCAGAATGCAAGGTGAGAAAAGCCGGTGAGGGAATGCATTTGAAAAATACTGAGAGGTAAAGAAGGGAGAATGGAACCTTACTTATTGACCACATACAGTGTGACATCATCTGTCCGCACACATTGCCATCTTGCCCCTATTTCTTCTGTCAGTCTCAACCTTTCAGTCCTGAAGACAAAACCTTTGGTGACAAAGTAGCTGGCAGTAAAGGAAGAAATGGGGGAAAGCCACTCTCCTTACCTAGTGTTTAAAGTGAATGACTTAGAGCAGCAGTTCTCAACCTTCCTAATGCTGCAACCCTTTAATATAGTTCCTAATGTTGTGGTGAGCCCCACCATAAAATTATTTTTATTGCTGCTTCATAACTGTAACTTTGGTACTTTCATGAATCACAATGCAAATCTTTTTGGAGATAGAGGTTTGCCACAGGTTGAGAACCACTGACTTAGAGCAAAGCTTAATATCTAACTGCCTAGACAAGTTGCCATACAACGATTCTATTTGCAAGGTGGCTAGTCACTCTTTCCCACAGAAATCACTCATCATACATGAAGTGGAAAATATCCATGGATCTTTGATTCCTTCAAGTAGGAAAAAATAGGAGACAGGGGAGCCAGGAACAATGCCTGTTTGGTGGGGACTTTGGTGATGGTGACTGAAAGGAAAAGTATCAGCTCAGGACACCCCAAGACCAGGTACTCAGCACAAAGGAAATTGATTTTCCCCAGAGGGACAGAGGGCAGGGAATAAAACAAAGACAGGAGACAGAGGATAAGGGAGACAGGGATGGGTACACGGGAAGGGGGCCTGGGGTATATGTCCCGGAGTGGGGAAAACCACTGCTTCTGGATACAGTGGAGACAGATGTGGCACACAGGAAAATGGAAGTTTATAAAGGCACAAGGGGGAACTTCATGTTAGAGTGAGGTGTTTAATTTTAATTGAGCATGTTAAGTAAGTGAGCTGGACTTTTGATTGCTGGACTTCAATATTTTGATAGCTGGAACTTGGTGGTCAGCCTGAGGAGGACGAAATGGCCAAATAAGGGAATAGACTAGCTTTAAGAATGCAATCTAATGGTTAATTAGCAAGGCAGAGGGAATCGGGAAGAAGGGGAAGGCCTGTCAGAGCCTAGCTTGCCATGCTTGAGCTAGCCAGAGTCATTTCAGTGACCAAAATACATGCAGGAGTATGGAGGTCTTGTTTGCCTGATTGGAAAAGGATCTCTAGATATTATTTTATGTTAGACACAAGAGCTTTCAGAAGTGGTTTGATGTAAGACATTGCCTTGTTTCCAGGATGAAGATGGAAAGAAGTTGTCAGATGAGGACATCCGAGCTGAGGCTGACACCTTCATGTTTAGGGGTGAGAGTCTCAGTGTGAGACCAGAGAAGGGACAGGAGTCTTTACATTTCAGGGGTCTGGGTTCCTCCATTCCCTTTACTCTTTCTTTTCCCCATCCCTCCCGAGAACTTCACCGCTTGAGTGCCGTCTACTTAGTGGTGCTGAAGCAGCCCAGAAATCCAAGCCTAACTGTCCTCTCTTCAGGCCATGACACCACAGCCAGTGGGCTCTCCTGGACCCTGTACAACCTAGCAAAGCACCCTGAATACCAGGAGCGCTGCCGGCAGGAAGTGCGGGAGCTCCTTAAGGACCGAGAGTCTACGGAGATTGAATGGTGAATGCAGGTTCTGGTGGCCTGTTTCTGAGCTCCCCCACCCCAGTTTCCCAGGTGGGGAAGGGAACTCTTTGGATGATTCTCCTATTATTGGCTAGTGGGTGAGGCATCTACTTCATCAGCAAAGAAAGGTTTATGTATGGGAACAGAAGGATACAGACTTCAAAGAGAATTACTGACAAAATAACATGAGGTGAGGGCCATGATGCTACTTTGCACATGTTGAGTAAATGAACTTCCTTCCCCTCCCCCATTTTTGTCCTAAATGACATTTTCCCATGTTATCCTTTCCTGATTGGTTGTTCATCTGCTCCCTAATTACTTCCTTACTCTTCTTGCCAGGGACTCATAGGGGACATATGGGGATAAAAGTCATGTCTATGTTGTGTTGAACATGTGACTCATCCATGCATCCAATCATTAAACCCTCCCATACTGCATTTCCATTCTAATTTCATGCCCAGCTTAGTCTATGCTAAGGATTCATCCCAGAGATCCTCCTTCCAGGAGCTCTCAGGTGGGTGGGAGAACAGTCTTTGGTCATAACACCGCGAGAACACACGGGAAGGCATGGGATAGAGAAAGAGAAGCAAGTGTAGGGGGAAAGTAAAGGTTATGCTTCATTGGGAAAGTCACTGAATATCTGTGTGAGATTGGGGAATAGGGTGATGTGGGCTGCTGGAGGAGGAAGACAGTCGAATTGGGATGGATGACTGGGAGCAGAAGGGGTGTGGGAAAGAGAAAATATATAAAGAGGAATGGAGAAGGGAAGAAGGAGGTGTAAAGAAGGGGTAAGGTGATTCAGGGAAGGAGGGATGGGAGAAAGAACTCTGAGAGAAGACAAGATGAGAGGAGAGAAACATACAGGAGGGACAGGGGAGAAGGCAGGCAGATGTCAGTGAGTTCAACGCCAGCCAGAGCAACACAGAGAAATGCTATCTAGAAAAACAACAACAACAAAAGATGTGTGAGAGCAAGAGAGGTTTTGTGTGAATAGAGGAAGAGAGTCTGAAGAGCAAACACAGAAGATCAGTTTATTCTTTTTTTTTTTCTTTGCATTTTGATTTTGTTTTGGGCATACGAAATGTTCATTTTAATGTAAAATTTGTTGAGTTTTTATGGTTGTGAGCCTAGTCTTTAATGGCTGAGTTATCCCTCCAGCCCTATTTTACTCCCCCACCCCCAATTTTGTTGAGCTTTTAAAATGGTGGGTATGAACATTGTTTTTCTCAGGGGGAAAAAACAAAACAAAAAACTAAAGATGCTTGCTGAATTTCCTCTGGCACTTTCCTAATTGTTTGCTCTTCTTGGGACTACTTTACTACTGAGGAAAGGTTAAGTGGGCAACACAGGGGCTGGCTACCTCTGCTTTGCTCCTCAGGGACGACCTGGCCCAGCTGCCCTTCCTCACCATGTGCATCAAGGAGAGTCTGCGGTTGCATCCTCCTGTCACAATGGTCTCCCGCTGCTGCACCCAGGACATTTCTCTCCCAGATGGCAGGGTCATCCCCAAAGGTAGCCACAGAATAGGGTAGAAGGGTTTTGGGTACACAGCAAAGTTTATCAGGCAGCGAAGCTTACCTTGCCCGTCCCTTTCCCCCCACAGGCGTCATCTGCGTCATCAATATTTTTGGAACCCATCACAACCCAACTGTGTGGCGGGACCCTGAGGTGCGCTGTAACTCCCCACCTCCATCCTTGTTCATCTCTCAGTGGCCCCCGGATATCAGATCTCTTTTCCAGGCACACTCGAGCCTCTCTGTCTCTGACTGTGTTGGTAGGTGCCACTCATTCATCATGTCTGGTCTCTTCTGCAGGTCTATGACCCCTTACGTTTTGATCCAGAGAACATCCAGGATAGGTCACCTCTGGCTTTTATTCCCTTCTCTGCGGGACCCAGGTGAGGCCAATGGGCTCAGGATTATGAAGTGGGATTTGGGTCTGGTGGTGAGGAAGGAGGAGTTGAGATAGTTGAGGTTTCTGGTACCCTCCCCAAACAAAACAAAAAACCAATAACAAAACAAAACAAAAAAACTCCAAAGCAGAGTAAAAACCAAGGTTTTGTGAGCCCGTTTGGGAAGTCCCAAGAGCGGCCACAGATGCTCAGAGCATCATCCTCTTGCTGATTGGTATTGTGGTCTGAGCTCTGGGCAAGTCAGGCATTAAGTGAAATCCCTGTTCTATTAGCATCCCTTGCTGCACCTCAGGCCGCCCTGTTGCCTGGGCCGACTCGGTTACATTGGGTTCTACAGTGCCTGGCTGGGTCCCAGCACAGTCAAGAGTATGCACTCTGCTCCCCCATAGGAACTGCATAGGACAGACTTTCGCCATGAGTGAGATGAAGGTGGCCCTGGCGCTGACACTGCTGCGTTTCCGCATCCTGCCTGACCACAAGGAGCCTCGCCGGAAACCAGAGCTGATCCTGCGCGTGGAGGATGGGCTGTGGCTGCGGGTGGAACCTCTGAGCCTAGGGGCACAGTGATCCAAACTGTGCTGTCACCCTGCAAGCAGGGGCTGTAAGGGATTTATCCAGTAGACAGGGTGTTTGATTTTTTAAAATTTTTATTATTTTTTTTCTTATTTTACATATCGATCCCAGTTCCCTCTCCCTCCCTCCCAACAGGGTGGTTTATTTGAGCCAAAGATCCCTGACTTCCTTGGGATGATCACAGACTCCTATGATGAGGGTTCATTTTCTAGCCAAGTTGCACTACTCTGGGCAATAGGAGCCAAGGGGTGACCCAGCAGGAGAGGGACCAGGATGACAGGCCAGACTGAGACTCAGATTCTCAGAGGCAAAGCCTTAACACCACCTTGACCCCGATTCTAATCTCATATGGGATTTCTGATTTCGTGGGTTCTAGTCAATATGCATATTAAATCTAACAAGCCATCATTTTGCTTTCTTTTGAGATGATGCAGTGTTACCCTGAGTGGTTCTCAAATTGCTGGTGTTAAAGGAAACTCAGCCTGAGGCTCCCAACCATCTGAGACTTTAGTCTTAGGAACAGTGTATGGGGCTAGTTCTGGCTCTTATGTAGTGTGTCTGATCATTGTGGGGTTGTGGCCATTTTCACTCATGAGAGGAACCCAAGGAGGAGAAGGAGACTGTGATGGTTTGGTTTGGTTTTGTTTTCAGCACTGTGGACAGCAACAGACTGAGCTTTGCTACATTGACGGTTAGGGAGTTCACTGGGGCATGGAGTCCAACCAAGGCTTGAATATCTTTCAGCCATACTAAGGGCTAGTTCATTAGTTTAGTGGAGCAGTCCTTGCAGCACATGTGAAGTCCTGCCGTCCCACGTTAAAATAACTCAGGGGGAAAACAGCAAAACAGGGCTCTAAAAGAGATTTTTAAATGTTTAGTATTCTCCTTTGGAAGCCACATTTTTTCCTTCGCCTTTATTCTTGCTCCAAATGTTTTTCTTATTCTAATCCACAGAATTCCATTCACAGAAGTAAATGAAATAGGAAAAGAATGTCCTTTATTATCCTGACATGTGAAATAATCACTAGCAGCACTGTGTCATAAAAACTGGTAAAAATGAGGTCAGCTCTCCCCACCTAGAGCAGTACTTAACATCTAACTGCTCAACTAAGTTGTGACGATGAAATAATCCTATTTGCAAGGTGGCTAGTCACCTCAATTTCCAGCAAATCCAAAAGAGGTAACCCTGGAGCTGGGCTTTTCATTTGTTATCCTTGGGTGTCTAGTAGGGGCATTGTTGCCAGTTTACAGGGTATCCCCATTTTAACACCTATTACATGTGTGTATGCATATCCTCTATACATTTCTGCAGTAGTAGATTTCTATACGACTTTTTGAAATGCCTTTAATGTTAATTATCCCTCCCCATGTTCATCTACCTTCCCCATTAAACTCATCTTGTATCATTATTTCCCTTGAACACTTTATACCACTTTGTTCTGTCCTCTCCCATAGAAATCATGCCTCCATGGCTTCTTACTAATTTCCTGACTTCTATGGTTATTCCATGTGTTTCTCATCTACTTGTCTTTAGTCTTTTGAGAACTCTTTGTTCAGTTCCATGCCTTATTTTTTAATTGGGTTATTGGTTTTCTTGATGTTTCACAGGAACTTTTAAAGGTAGACTAAATGCATTTTGTGATATGCGATGGCCATGAGCCAATAAGGACAAGAAGTAGTTTTAAAGTGATGTGTTTTATTGTCAAATTGACAAGAAGTGAAATTGTGGTGGCTCTATTGATAGTTAACTGGACAGAGTGAAAATTGGTGTCAGAGACAAACTTCTGTTCATGTCTCTGAGGTATTAAGTGGATCAGTTAGCATCTGGACACAGCTGTGAGGGGTTATGTAGGTCAGTTAGCATCTGGGCATGGCTGTGAGGGGTTATGTAGGTCAGTTAACTTCTGGGCATGGCTGTGAGGGTTATGTAGGTCAGTTAACTTCTGGGCACAGTGTGAGGGGTTATGTTAACTTAAGTGGGGAGACCACCTTATCTGCCAGGAGAGAATAAAGGATAAGGGAGTGGCGCTGAACAGCAGCATTCTTCTGCCCATTGCCTGGATATGGTATGTGACCAGCTGCCCCAGTTTGCTGCCACCACCTGTCATGATAAACTGTATCCTCAAACTGTGATCTAAAATAAACCCTCCTCCCTTCACTTGTCTTTGTTAGTTATTTTGCCACAGCAAGGGAGATGAGTAATTAATACATTCTCCATTTCCTCCTCTTTTTGTGTCTTGTGTATAACTTCTAGTAATCTTTAAATTCTGACAGTATCCCAGCTTATCTCCTCCAGCCCTTTTCCCCACCTTGATTTTTTTTTCAGATTTAGTAGTGATTCATGTACTTACCCAGCCAACATCCTTTCCACTCCTAGCCTTAGAAACAAATACCTTCATATACCATGTATCACCACTGTCATCCCCACCACCATGACTTACCTCCAAATAGTTATTAAAATTAAGTGAATGGCTGTTTTTACTCACTGCTATATTTGCATAGTGGAGATATCCTGGAATTGTGATTGCTTCTGTGGTTCATAACCTATTCTTGGATTGATATAGACTATTGTATTTGAGAATGTGAACTGATGGGTGTAGCTATTAATTATGAATCTTACTCTTCTCCAACCTAGCCTCATTTTATTATTGCTTATTCGGCAGCTGAAAGAATAAAGTTGATTAAAGAAAATCCATCCAGTGAAATAACACTACAGGCTCAGTTTTGGCACAAAGATATAAAGGCCATAAGAAATCAAGGCAATAGAACCATTCTAAAAAAATACAAATCCCCCTTACCAGAAGGAAGTAGTTTGGAAAGAACAACACCCAAATTCCCAAATATTGTCTATAAATGTTTGTTTTCATTTAAATGGACTTGGTTATATAAAATAAATAAAAAAGAAAAAGATGCAATATATATACATATATATAAATCCAAAGCAATAGAGTCTATGTAAATTAATTAGAAGAAATTCCAGCAAGATATTAGAAAAGATTATTGTAAGAATGATTAATAAAATAAAAAGAGAATACTAACACTTGGATGGTATCTGAGTATGTGCTTATGAGGTATGTGTGTTGTGCATGTGGTATATATGTGTATGTGTGGTAGGTGTATGTGATGTGTGTGTATGTGGTTGTGGCTGTATTTGTGTGTGGTGTGTTTGTGTATGTGGACTGTGTGTGTGTGTGGTGTGGGGGTGTTGGGGAGGGATATATGTGTGGGGTATGTGTGTGTTTGTATGTGTATATATGGGCTATGTGTATGTGGGCTATATGTGTGTGGTGTGTTGGCATTTAGGAAGGATATATGTGTGTGTGTTGGAACCAGTTAGTGACTAAACTGTCCACATGGGGTTGTGCTCATGGCTGAAGCTGCTGTCAGAGTCCCCTGACCTCTCATCCTCAGGCCTGACTTTTGTAACAAAGACCACACATTGCAGAGAAACACTGACTTTCAAAGCAGCCCAAGCTCTCGGGTGTATGGCTGGGTAAATGCTACAGCTCCCTCACTCCAGGTTAGAGGGCTCTGAGGTTCATGTATGTGCTTTCTGTCTTCCAGAGCTCCCATTACGTCTGAACCTTGACTGCCTCTGTGCCAGCCTCCTTCCTCAGCTGTCTCTTCTTCCTCCTCAACACATCTGACTTCCCCTCTGTCTTGCTGGTATCCAGGTCTCTCCCAAAGAGACACCTTCCAACTGAAACTTGTCTTTGAATAGCACCAAATGAGTTTTTTGAACTTGACTTCCACTTTTTCATAACACACATTCAGTGGTCATTCAGCAATCCTCACAGGTATACCCTTTCTCTGAGGTTCAGAGAGGACAGCTTGTGAATCCAAGATCACAAAGCTAGAGAGTGGAAAGCCTCAGTGTTTTGGAGTTTCTAACCCAAAGCTCACATCTTTAGTAAAAGATTATCAAGGGCCTAATGTACAATGGATGTTTACAAACAAGTAGTTCCCTGAGAAATGTGTCAAAGGGACCCAAACTGTCTTTATTCTGTCACAAAGTTATAATGACAAACAGGAGCTCTGTGCTGGCTGCTCGGTTTAACTTATCTAATATTCATGAAAGCTTGATATGCCCTTCAGTATGTATGTGAGAAAACATCAAGATGAGTAGAAGTATCCAAGGTCATAAGTCATCCTGATAAGAACTGTACAAGCTGTATGTTAGTCTTTGTTCAGAAATCACATGTATGAGTCCTACTATATGCTGGGTTTGAGACAGCGTTCTTCTCAAAATTTAAATGAAAACAATACACAGTAGTGAATATTATGTAAGTAACATCCATCCATCATATAAAGAAAGATTTTACTAGGAGCAACTAAGTGAAAGGAATATGGTAATTTGATACACTTACAATTGAATATAGTAATAATTCTCCAAAATATGAGGATGATGAAAATATAATGTAAATAGAGACAGAGCTTTTCTTTTGTCCTGACTGCCTGGTCCCAAATAAACATACAAAAGCTTATATTAATTATAAAATGGTAGGCCTATAGCTCAGGCATATTACTAACTAGCTCTTACAACTTAAATCATCCTATTTCTATTTATCTATATCTTGCCACATGGCTTGTGGCTTTACCTGTCCTCTAGCATCTTGCTTCCCTAGTGGCTGCTTGCATCTCTCTCTCTAACTCCGCCCTTCTCTGTATTTTCAATTTGGCTTTCCCTCCTAGTCTTACTCTGCCTCACTATAAGCCAAAGCAGCTTTTTTGTTAACCAATGAGAGTAAAACATGTTCACAGCATACAGAATGTCCCACAGCATAATGAGATGATAATAATGATAATGAGATAAACCAAAGGTTTCTGTAGAGAAATGGATTACTATGTCATGTTTCAATATGAGGTATGTTTAGAGCTCATCAGACTTCCTGGAGGCATTAGGTCTCCTTCCCCTAGTTGGCCTCTGGTGTCTGCTTGCCTCAGAACTTCAGTTGGAAAAATTCTATGTGATGGAGCCTGGGATGGGAATGAGGTTCATGGATGAGGCTTTGTGTCTTAGGCCCATGAGATGGGAAATGTAAGAGGGATACAATTTCCAGACTATAGAAAAAAGAAAAGGAATATTTTATGATTGTAACAACTGCTGTTGTGGCTGGAGAGATGGCTCAGAGGCTGAGAGCATTTGCTGCACTTGCAGAGAACTGGGATACTATTCCAAGCATCCACGATGTGGCTCACAACCATCTGTAACTCCAATTCCGGGAGATTGGAACCCTCTTCTGGCCTTACTGGGCACTGCAGGCATGTGGTACACTGACACACATGCAGGGAAGGCACCTATTCATATAAAAAGAAACAAACAAAATCACTGACTTGTGCTAAATCAGTACACAGTCATCATATTTGCCTTTTCTATTGGGGTGTATCTTACAAAAGCCTTCATTTTTTTACTCATTCTTTTAATTCCTTATTTTATTTCCAACAGCTCTATCCTCCCCTTCTTGACCTCGCCTACATAGGTCACCTCTCAGGCTCATCCCTACATGCCTTCCCTCCTCCCCACTTCCAATCTAGGGCCAAACAATCCTCAGCTATGTCCTTCTAGCTAGGCTGTTGATCTTACCAATCTGACCTGGGAAATAAATCATTGAACAGATCAAAGAGAAAGCTGCCCACCAAGACCCTGGGTTGCTTGTAGGTGAGACTTGACCTCTGCCTTGTGTGCAGCTGGTGGACAGGCATTCTAGAACCTCCAAGTTTTGCACCAAGAAACCCTGTAGGCCTTCTTCATGACAATGTTCAGATGAGCTCCTAGAAGTTCATGGGACAGGCCTAGCCCTGGTCTCTTGGCACCTGAAGTCCCAAGTTAATGACTATACTAAATATGATCGGTCCTTGAAAGGGAAGGGGCAACTATAAATCACCTTTGTCCTTCCATAGTCTTTTCCATGAATACGTGGGAGGGACCAAATGCTAAGGGTCTAATTCCTATGCTTTGTGACTCTGACTTGGTTCCTCTCTGCAGCTGGCTGACCTAACCCCCTTCTCCTTGGCCTTCTGTCAAGGGTGAGAGGAAGTAGCTAGGCCTGGAAGGGATTGGTTGGCACAGTTGAACCAGCACCCCATCACCTGTTTAAGATCAGGATCCAGGAACAATGAGGCCACCAAGGAGGGAGAGGAGCTGTAGGAGAGACTCTGCCCCTGAAAGAAGGTGCCAGGCTAGGGGAGGAGGTGCTAGAAGGTACTGTCCTTGGTTAGAAACATCTCAGCACACATCTGGGGTGCTGCGAGGGACCCAGGTGGATAAAGCAGGTTGGCCACAGTGCTCCAGCAGTGGTAGTTTCCAGGCAACAGCTCCTGGCAGCCTCAGTATCATTCAGGCAGTCTGAAATAGTAGCCAGGCTTTCTCTTTGTACTTTGTCTTCTACTTCTTGTCATCCTCGCCATACCATTTCCCCACTTTTTTCCTGCATCGCTTTGGATCCTGCTGCTGCCTATTCCAACACCAGCATCCCAAGTTGCTATGTGGCCTGTCTCCAGACATCCTTTTCCATCTGAGCCTCAGGAACCCACACTTTCTCATCTTCCCTGTAGAGTTCCTCAGCTGGACCTGTCCTGGTTGGGGCTGGGGCACCTGTCAGCTTTGCCATGGCTGCTCTTTCTTTTGGCTGGGGCCAGATCCATACCTTGTATGAAAGGCGTAACATAATCTCCATGGTTTCTCTCAGCCACCAAAGGGGATTTTTTTTGGGGGGGTTACCTGAGTATGATGAATGTGACAGCAGCATGTGTCTATATATGAGAGTCTAGGGACCTTTCAAGGGTCATGGAGTTGAGGATGGGATGGGCTTATGTCTGGGTATGAGGGTACATAGATCTCTCAGGGTTGAGGAGTTGAGGCTAAGATGGGCTGGTGTCTCAGTATGAGGGTCAAGGGATCTCCCAGGGATTAAAGAGTTGGGGATAAATGGACTGAGGCCTGGGTATGTGATAGGAAATGTCATTCTGTAAATATGTTTCTTTTATTGATTTATGAATAAAGCCAATAGGAAAGCAAGATAGGCAGGACTAGGAGACAGAGAATTCTGGGAGATGTAGTAGAGGAGAGTAAAGATGTAGAGATTTGAGAGAGAAGAGATTCGGACCCTCTCTTTGGTAAGATAAGACCACGTGGAAACACTTAGATTAATAGAAATGGGTTAATATTTAAGACAGAGCTAGCCAATAAGAAATGCTAGTAACAGACCAACAGCTTTATATCTAATACAGCATCTTTTAGTGTTATTTAGGGCTGATGCAACTCTGGGGCCAGGCTGGCAGGAAAAACTGCTCGTAACCGGTATGAGTGTGCAGTGACTTCTCAAGAGTCATAGTTGCTAAGTTTGCCTGGAGTCTGGGTATGTGAATTCATGAATTTCCCTGGGATCATAGGATTAGAGGTAAGATGATCTGGGCTGTTGTTATGAGGTACAGCCATCTCCTAAGGATCAAGGGAGGTGGTGGAAAGACAGACTGGAGTCTGGGGTATGAGGGTGCAGGGGCCTCTGAGGATCAGGGAGTTGGAGATAGGAGCTGGATGTTCTACATCAAGCCCACATATGCCTGCCCTCCTCCCCAAGTCTACTCTGGATTCAATTCCAGTCTGTTTTCCTGACTCTGGTATATACTGAGGGACTCTAGGCATGAGTCAGGACCCAGGGAATTCCTTCAAATCTGCTGTTTAAGCCTTCTGGGGAGCTCTATCCCAGGGCTAGCCTCCTGACTGCTCTATTCCTTTCTGTGGTTCATCTGTAGGTTTCTGTTTTATTCCAGGAAGGATTTTTGATGTCCCTTCCCCACTATATACACTCGCAGGGCACAGCAAGGCCATAGGAGAGTCCCAAGCTGCCTCTGCACCTTCCTTTCCTGGGCTATGTTCACTGGATCGTTTACTTTTCTATGGTTGTGATAAAATGCCATGACAGGATTAACTTATAGAAGAAAACGTTTAGTTTGCACTTAGTGTTCCATCATGGTGGGGAAGCATGGCAGCCACAGCAGGCAGGGTTGCAGGAGCAGGCATAGCAGCAGCAGGTGTGGCAGCTGCAGTGGGCTTGATAGCAGGAGCAGGTAGCTGAGGGCTCACTCTGTGAATCACAATCACCAAGCAGAGAGTAAAGTGGAAGTAGGTGAGGCTTTTAAATCTCACATCCACCCCCAGTGACGTATTTCCTCTATCAAGAGCTCATCACCTAAACCTCCCTAAACAGTGCTACCTACTGGGGACCATATGTTCAGATACTGAAATGTAAGAGGGACATTTTCTTTCAGACAACTACATCCTTCTTCATATGGCACTTTTCTAAGATGGACCGACCAGTGAGGCCTGTTGCACAAGCTGGATTAGAGTGCTCATCCTATCATGAGCTTTTCTCGACCCTAAACTTTATCCCACACTAGGACTTTCAGGTCTGCTCTCTCCTTTTGTGAACTTGTAGCTTCATTTGTGAACAGCTGCGCTCACAGCATGCCCACAAGCCCTTTCACCATGCAGAGGATCCTCTGTCTTGTGGGCAGCAGTTGCTTATGGGTAGGAACTGCTAACCTCATGGAGGCTTAGAGGTAACCTCTGCTGTCCCTCTGCTGAGCCCTCAGCATCTGCAGATACTGAGGTTGGGTGGCCTCTAATGCTTGGACCATTTTGAATCATTGAAACTGTGTGGCACATGCAGTTAGAAGAGTACATGAGACAAGCCTTAGGGATAAGCCTTGAGTCCACACATTGCTCCAGTTGGGACCTTGCATTGTGTCTTTCCCTGGGGTTAGAATTTACTGAGAAATTCATCTTTTCAAGCCAAGATGGACACCTTTGAGGCAGACAGTATAGCTTTTACATTGAACCTTTGATATACCAATATGACTTCCACAAGGCCCTGAGAGGGACCAATAAGGAAGAGGCAGGGATTGATTCCATCCATCCTTGTAAATTCTAGGTTTGGTCTTTACAGAGCTGTGTCACCTCCAGAGGCTGCAGGAAGGACCTGTAAGCATGCCGGGGAAGTGTATTAGAAAGAAACACAAGCAAAGGCATGGACACAAAGGGAAGAAACAGGACCAAAGGCATGGACACACAAACACATACACACACACACACACACACACAAGCACATGCACACACATATGCATGCACACACACAGGCACACACACACATACCTTACAAATATATATACACACACATACATGCACATACACACACACAAAGATGCACATACATATGCATGCACACACACAGGCACACACACACATACCTTACAAATATACATACACACACATACATGCACATACACACACACAAAGATGCACATACATATGCATGCACACACACAGGTGCACACACACACACACACACACACACACACACACACACACACACTAATTTACAGCCGTGCAGGTTTTTACGAATTTACTTATTTATTCTGTGACCGTCTCAAATATGTGTAAAATGAGAAGGACCCAGGGAACTGTGAGTCAGGGAATTTATTGCATAGAGCAAGGGCAGTGTCTAGGGATATGCAACAGTCTCAAGATTAGTGCACTTCCCGACTTGGGCGAGTTGTCCTGTATTGATTGGTCAATACCCATAGGCCCTCTCAGGGTGGTTGCTATGCTCTGCATATCACTGTTACACCACTTTTACCATTAAAAAACGTCCAGAGCCCACTAGCTAACTTCTGATTGGTTCCTTGCCACATGGAGGGTATCTGCCCTCCTAGTGACTAGGGCAGGTCTGGCAAGGTCAGACATGTGCTGAGTCAGAGGCCTACATCTTTCTGGGTATTTTCTTCAGTCTGTCATGGCTGCTAAAGCAAGGGGCTGGGTGAGGGTCTTATCCCTTCACCAGGTGACTTTAGGTTGTGTCAAGTTTACAATTAAAGCTAACCATCACACATCCATTTGCAGATATGATAACATACAGGTATAAAAATGAGAAATAAGGAGGGAGGAAGGGAAACACACACATGCAAATATGAGGGGCATGTCCAAGTATTAGCTTTTACAATGGCGATGACTGAGAAATCCCACAATGCCAAGCCAGAGGACAAGAACCAATTTAATTAAGTCTCAGAACAAAGGCCAAGGCCCCCAGAGTATGGTGAAATGTCAGTTATAAATAAAATGGGGGAGTAAAATGACAATGGCTCAAACTTTATTGTCTGAGGGCAGGAGAAACTGAGTGTCCTAGCTCTGGAAGAGAGAGTGAATTTTCCCTCCTTCTGCCTACTGTTCTACCTGGATCCTCAGTGAACTAGAGAGTGTTGCCCACATGGTCAAGGGCAGATACTGCTGACTCAGTCCACTAATGCAAATACTAATGTCTTCTGGAAACACCATCACAGACACACCCAGGAGTCATGTGACATGAGCCACATGGACAACCCCTAGTGCAGCCAATTGGATCCATGAAAACAACCATCTCAGGAGCTAATTGCCCTGTCTATTTTTTCCAGGTCCCTTTACTGGAGCAGGGCATGAAGGAGGTGACTAAGCTGGTGGGCACCTATCGAAGGGCTTCATAAGCTGAGTGAGTTTGATACTTCCCATCATCACTCTGGGCCACCCCAACACCATCCATTAGTCCTCAATACCTCAGGTACACAAGGAGCTGGTGGTGGTATGGCTGTGGGGATCTAAGGGCATCGAGTCCCACCCCCCATGCTTCTTAGCCCAGTCTTTCCTTCCCTGGTCTATTTCAGCAGTCCTGCTTTTTCTTCCATGTTGTAGTTACTTTTCCATTCCTGTATTAAAATACACAGACCAAAAGCAATCTGGGGAGGGAAGGATTTATTTGGTTTACACTTCCAGGTCACAGTCTATAGTGGAGGGACTCCAGGGCAGGCACTTGAAGGCTATTGTACACAGCATTATCTTACTTCAGGGAACTCACGGCCAAACAGGTACAGAAGTAACTGTGGAGGAGGAGGATGCTTGCTATTGGGCTTGCAGATGTGCTTATATTCTTATAATTTTCTTCCATAGTGCAAGACCACCTGTCTAGGTATGGTACTGTTCACAGGTGGGTTGGACCCACCTGCATCCAATAATAAGATAGCCCCCTCCATAGATAAGGCCACAGGCCAATCTGAGCTATACAATTCCTTAATTGAAACTGTCTTTACAGATGACACTAGACTAGTATTTCTCAGCCTGTGGGTCATGACCCCTCTGAGGGTCAAATGACCCTTTCACTGGAGTTGCCTATTATCATCAGAAAAGAAAGATATTTATATTATGAATAAAGTACCAACAAAAATAGCTTTACAGTTGGGGGGGTCACCACAACATGAGGAACTATATTAAAGGGTCACAGCATTAGGAAGGTTGAGAACCACTGGTGTAGACTAACTCAAGTTGTGAGTTAAATCTAATCAGGACAACATCATGTCTGTTCCCTCTCCATCCACTGCTGTCACCCCCTCACCCATTTCAGTGTTATTGGAACCCCTGACATGACAGGAAGTCATAGTACAAGTCCCTGGGGGGGGCGGGAAACAACTAAAGCTTGAGAAGAGAGGTCTGTATAAATGGAGCAGAGGAGATGGGCTGTGCTGGTTGAATGGAGTGAGCTATCTGCTAGGTTAGGCAGGGAGAATTCCTGGAGGAGGAGACATGGCCAGACCAGACATAACCAGAGGCCAGGACAGCAAAGGCCTAGGAGAGACAGCCAAGCATCCGGAAAGATGGAAGCTCTATAGCCATCAGTAGACATGTTCAAAGCAGGAGTGGACTATATCGTGACAACAACGAGAGGGCTGTGGTTGGTGTGTAATAGGGCCTGCTGTTTCCACATCACCCTGCTCTGCTGTGATGTCCTACGTATGCTCTTTGTTCACCAGTTACTATGGCTCTTAGACAAAAAGTGCTACGTGTCATATGTATTTGCCAGGCAATTCAGTAGCTCTGTTGGATGCCTAGTTCTGTCATTTGTGAGTGGTGGAAACATGTCATTTGTTTGGAGAAAAGAAAGGGAGTTTGTTGTTGACTATAGAGACCAAAGAGGATGGTCTTAAGCCATAGCTGGATCCAGTTTTCAGGCAAAGACACTAGAATCTGTGTCCTCTCCACACTCTTCTACCTTTCTTGGGGACAGAGCTGCCACCTGTGCTCAAGCATCTCTGAGCACCAGCAGGGGGAGTTGAGGATCAAGTGGCTTGGATCAAGGAGGCCTGTGGGTGTCTGAACTAAAGATCCTGACTTCTTTAGCTGGACACATGGTCCTGTGATGAGGGTGATTCTTCTCTTGCCTAGTAGGACTATTTTCTGGGCAATAGGGAGTTAACAGGAAGTGACTGAGCAAGAGAAGACCAGGATGAATGGCAAGTCAGAGACTCGGGTTTTCAGAGGCAAACAATTAGCTATGCTACACATCATCAACTTGATCCCTGTTGTCTCCTGATATGTCCATCTTCCCTCATGGATTCGTCAGTGCTTTTGTGGAGACTAAATTACTATGGTCAGTAAATCTAACAGGCATGGCATTTTGTTGTTGTGTTTGAGTTGGGATCTCACTGTATTTCCCTGCATGGTCTCATGTGCCCTGAGTTAAAAGCTCCCCCTGCGTTGGTCTTTCATATTTGGGACTAGAGCCTATGGAACACAGTACTGGGGTGTCCTGTAACATGTCTGGTCATGTTGTATCTATTTTCTCTACTGAAAAGATGGTGATGATAGAAAACAGTCTGTTCAGCATTATGGCCAATGGGTGTATCTGAAATTCCCACTCTGCGACTGGAAGGGCATCTTAAGATTCTCCAGACAGGATCCATGACTGAGAATATCTTTTGAGCTATTATAGATTGGATGAGACCTAGGATTACTAGTGGGTGTTCAAATAAGAAAGGGGCATTGGATGGCTGGGCATGTAGTTTAAAAATAAAGCTGTTGCCGAACACTGGTGAAACCCTGTGCCCAGAACCATGCACTGTGTTAAGAACAGAACAACACAGGGAAGGTGTGTGTGTGTGTGTGTGTGTGTGTGTGTGTGTGTGTGTGTGTGTAAGTGAGGGGGTGGGGTAGAGAGAAACAGAGACAGAGACACAGATAATCACTAGGGAAACCTGAAATATTAGTACACGGGATTGTTCCTTCAAGGGAGGGAATGCATAATCTGTTATATGTCCAGAAGTTCTGGGAGGAGATGTGTATTCTAGCCTGGTGGCCTCTGTGCTGTCTGTGTGGCCAGAGACTATGCTGGACCATCCCCAAGAGCCTTACTGAGGCTTGTATTTCTCAGTCATTCTATAGAACTCAATTTTATGGGGGGGGGTATCACATGTACTTTACAAAGAGTTTCAATGTAGTCTAGTCTTTATTTAGCTTACTTTGTTCCTCAAGGAGCTTTATTGTGCACATGGGAGTGAGTTAATTATCACCAGGAAAGTTTTCACTAAATTTGTGCTGTTCTTTAAATATGCTTAAAGTAAACTACTTTGGGTCAGACTTACAAAGTTAGAACCAATATCAGCTACTTAGTTGTGTTGAACCAAACTGCCTTCCTGCCTCTCTTGGATCATCACTCTGCTGGCCATGGCAGGTGCAGAGACCACCACAGGGAGGAGCTTCTAAAGGAGAAGGAAAAACACTTTGTTTGTTGCCAGTCTCCTCATTTTAAATGTTCTCAGTGTTCCAATACTCATTTATAAAAGAAAGTAAGATCAAAATAGGAACTAAAGGGCTGCAAGGTGGTTCAATGGGTAAAGGCACACTTGCCTGGTGGTGGTTGGTGGTTGTTACATTTCTAGAATGACCCATATGTGCTGGTTAGTTTGTCAGCTTGACACAAGCCAGGGTCATCTAGGAAGAGGATATCAATTGGGTATTGTAGCCGGAGTTTCTTTCCAGGCTGGTCCTACTGCCACACAGCTCTTTTAAGAGACCCTGCTTCCAAACAATTAGATGGTGTTTATGAGCAGACAGAAGCATGCTTCTTGGTAGTGGCATGGACCTAGAAACTCCACAGAGTTGTGGCAATAAACATGGCTCCCACCAGTACTTCACCATGAAGCTACTCTCAGAAAACCAAGAAATAGTGGCCACTACTTTAATTTTAGCCATGCTGTTTAGCAGATAAAAGACTCATGGTCAGAAAAAGATAGAGATATACAATAAAGGCAGATTCAGAGGGAAAAAGAAAATCTCTAAATGGTTTACAGTGTGTTTACAAATATATGTAGACATGGAAAAGAAAAGAAAAAAGGGAAAAGAGAAGATGATGGGGGGTGTTCTTCTGTATATATGTTTCTCTTATTGGTTGATGAGTAAAACATTGATTGGCCAGTAGCCAGGCAGGTAGTATAAGGCAGGGTTACTAGGCAAGGAGAATGATGGGGAGAAGAGGCAGAGAGACGTCATGAGGAGACACCATATAGCCAAGGAAGGAGTAAGAGGTTCAGATCCTTATTCAGTAAGATAAGACCACATGGAAATACTTAGATTAATAAAAATGGGTTAATAATTAAGAGAGAGCTAGAGAGCTAGCCAATAAGAAGCCTGAGCCATCGGCCAAACAGTTTCTAATTAATGTAAGTCTCTGAGTGTTTATTTGGAGGCTAAACAGCTGTGAGACCAGATGGGACAGAAACTCTGTCTACAGGGTATAGTTTTTATTACTTCATGTCTTAGTTAGGGTTTCTATTGCTCTTATAAAGGGAAACACTTAATTGAGAGGTTTAGTCAATTTTTGTCATGGTGGGAAGCAAGGCAGCATGCGGGCAGACATACTGCTGGAGAAGGAGTTACATCTTGCAAGCAACAGGAGGTGATCTCAGATACTGGGTGGTGTCTTGAACATATATGAGACCTTAAAGCCTGCCTCCACAGCGACACCCTTCCTCCAACAAGACCACATGTATTCCAACAAGGCCACATCTCCTAATAGTGCCCCTCTCCTTGGTGGGTCATTTGCTTTCAAACCACCAGATAGCAATAGAAAGCAAACTAGGGTGCTATGTAAAGATGGTTCACTCTGCAAAGATTTCCTTTGACATCCACACCAACCACGGCAATGCACATCCCCCCATATCTACAATAAATAAAAACAAGTTTTCTTTAGAATAGGAAATACAATATATAATTGAAACATGTTAAATAATCACTAATATTCTTTTATGTGTTGCTTCAGTTTTTATTTATAAATTATGCAAGCAAGTAGATATTTTTATTAGCATCTAATAGTTTTAAGTTACATACACTGTCCTGCTTAGAACTGCTACTTTGTTGGTTATAAAGTACCTGAAAAGATGTTCATCATCAGTAAGAATTAGGGAATTTAGAGACAATCATATTGACATGCTACTTTGCACTCATATGGAAGGTTAGTATCTAACACATGCTTATGGAGATGCATAAGCAGGTTTGGGACCCATACATTTCTGGAGGGAAAGCTAAATGCTGTAGCTGCTAGCAAAATAGTTTGTTAGGTTGTGGAACATGATGCAGAAATCTCACTTCATCCTGCAGGTCTACTTGGTATGGAGCACACAATGAGAACAGGTGCTTAAGTGCACACTGTGTGTGTGGTGGGGGGAAGAGAGAGGATATTCAATGAAACTCTGTATTCTTTAGCCCTCACATCCATCACTGGAACTGAATACTTGACAGGAACAATGCATGGGAGAAATAATTTATTTTAGTTCATGGTTTATGCTACTATGGTGTGGAAGGCATGGTGGCAATAGTGTGGCCATTCACATGGTCTTGATGGTTTCTGGGCTAGAAGAGTGAGCAGGCATCACCTTCAAATACCAGCTCCATTCACCTACTTTCACTAACCAGGCTGTATTAGTTAGGTAGTTAGGGTTCTCTAGAAACTGAGAACTGATAGAATGGTGTGACTCTGTGCGTGCGTGCGTGTGTGCATGTGTGTGTTTTATTAAAGTGACGTACAGGCTGTGGTCTGACTATTACAATGGCTGTCTCCAAAAATCTAATAGTTGTTCAGTCCACAAGGTTGGATGTCCTAGCTGTCCTTCCGTACACACTGGAATCCTGAATAAATAAGTTCTAATACCAGGGAAGGAGTGAGCTTGCCAGAGAGAATGGGGGCAAGCAGGCAAAGAGCAAGAGCTTCCTTCTTCCATGTCCTTTATGTAGGTTACTGCCAGGTGTGGCCCAGGCTTAAGGTCGGTCTTCCCATGGCAAATGATACAGATTTAGGGTAGGTTTTCCCACCTCAAATGATCTAGTCAAGAGAAGTCCCTCACAGGTGTATCCAGGAGCTGGGGTTTTAGTTAATTCCAGATGTTGTCAAGTTGACAATCATGAATCACCACCACACAGGCTCCATCTTCTCAACAATCCACAGCCTTTAAGACAGTGGATGCCACAAGCTGAGGATGCTGAGCAATGGGGCTGCACGGGGGTACTCTAAAAGCCAGGACCCACATCCTGAAGAAACTGGCCCTACCCTGTCTAGCTTTCAACATCCTTTCTTTAGGACAGATTTAAAAAAAAAAAAAAACCCATGCTATACTGTGGCCTAACATCCCCTAATTCATGGCACCTGCTTGCTTCCTGCTCTTTGTCACCAAAGCTATCCCAGACTACATGATGTGGTACAGCACTTCTCACCACTTCCTGGAAATAGGTAAAAGTCAGACATTTCCCTTTGCTCAGATTTCTCTGAAGGCCCATCCCTGCGCCTCCCTCTCCTCGCTTTCACTTTAACCTATAGCTCACAATGGAACCCTCTCCATGGCTTACAGTGGGGCCTCCCTTTCCGTTAAGGTCCTCATCATGTGGTCCCTGATGGGATGTACTGTTTTTAATGCTCTCCCATCTCAAGGTCTGAACATGGCTCCCATAGATCTGATGCCCGCTTTTCCTAATAAGTTAATTTAATTTTGAAGGGTAATTTTGCTTCAGCTCCTCTACTGAACTAACCACTCACTTTTCTATCAGGTGCCAAATGTTTGACATATGAGTCTGTGTGGGTAGTTCACATTCAAACTGTATCATGTCCAAGTCAAGATTGGTAAGTGGTGGAAGCAACACAAACACCCACTTTCAGATGAGAGAAAGGACACAGGCATTGTGGTCACACAATGGGACATCCCTCAGCCAGAATAGGAACATTCCTGATTGGTGTTGTAACGTGGCTGAGCATTCACATAACATGGTGCCACAAAAGCCAGACATCAAAGTCACATATTGTGACTCCTTTTATGATTAGAGTAGAGTAGAGAAAACATGTGGGTGGTTGACAGGGCTATGGGGAAGAGGCCGAATGACTGCTTAATCAGGATTCCCTCATGGGCTGATGAAATGTCTTAGAAGTAGGTAGTGGAGAAGGTTGCATGTCATTGTGAAATACTAAATGCCACTGAATTGTACACTTCATGTTCATATGTTATATGACTTCTACCTCAAAAGTATTTTTTTTTTGTTATACATGGCCTTTGTTGATTTAAGATATTCATACAAGCTGTTGTGAATATCTATCTTGTCATGACACTAAATTGTTTTTGTGAATCTTTGACTATTCTTTAAAATGTTTTAGGGAAGCATTGAGGCCATGTTACTATATTATTAGTTATTTTTAACTTATTTGATTTTTGTTGGAGATATCCTTTTTATTGGTGTATTTGTTTATTTTAAAGGTTTTTAAAATGTGTCTTACTTTTCTTTTGCTGTTACATATGATCAAGGTACCTTATAAAAGAAAGCATTTAGATTGAGGCTTATGGTATCAAAGTATAAATATACCATTCCATGATATCAGAACAAAAGCATGACAGCAGGGACAGCTGAGAGCTCATATCTTCACCCACAAGTTGGAGACAGAAAGACCCCCTCACTGGGAATGATGTGAGTGTTTTGAAACCTCAAAGTCACCTCTTCCCATAAGGCCATGCATGCCTTTTAATCCTTCTTATACAGTTGCACCTACTAGGAGACCAGCTATTCAAATATATAAGCCCATGGGGGCATTTTCAATCAAACCACCACATTCCATTCCATGACCTCTATAGGCATATGGCGATATAATAATGCAACATGCACTTAGTCTGACCTTAAAATCCCCATAGTCCTTCCTTAACAGTCTTGAATCCAAATCCACAGTCCCTTCTGAGACTCAAGGCAATCTATTAATAGCAACCTCTTGGAAAACCAAAAGGCAAGCTATATACTTCCAATACAGAAGGGCACAGAATATACATTACCATTTCAAAAGAGAAGAATAGTGGCATAGTGAGGAAATGTGGGACCAAAGGAAGATGAAGACCTGCAGAATAACCCCCAAATCTGGTAACTGTATGTCCAGTGTTAAAGTACTGAGATGGCTGTTCAGATCTTCCACTCTTTCCAGCTTTGTTGACGGCAACACACTTCTCTCTTGGGCTGGTTCACGAGTAGTCTGCAGCTTTCAATGGCAGGTAACCCGTGGCTGTGGCATCTCTGCCATCTTGGGGTTTCCAACACAATCCAGGTTTCACTTTCACAGCTTCACACAATGGCCTCTCAGAGCTTCCATGCAGAGACCCCCCCCCTGCCACATGCCAGGCCTTGGTGGTTTTACTTAACCACGGAGAAACCTTCCACAAGCTCTTTAGTCCTGCATCTTTATTGACTCTGCTCAATTGGGATGGGAACTTGCCCTCTCCTTGAATCATATTTGCATAAACCTTGATTTCTAGGTAGAAGAAATCCATTGACCTTTTCCTTTCACAGGTTGCAGGATTAGCAGTGTGTAGTCTCCCCCTGAAGATACCACTTCCTTTTTTTCCATTTAGCACCAGACCTTTCTTTAAACTTCTCATCTCTTTGAGCACAAGACTTGGCTCCAACATTATATTTCCTGGATTCTTTCCCTCCTCAGATTGTACATTCTGTTTTTCCTTTGCCCTGTTTGTTCTTTTTCATTATAGACCTATGTAAGAGTGATCACTAATAACCAAGTGACTTAGCCAATATTAGGCTATTTGAAATTTCCTCTGCCAATGAAATTACTTCAAAACTTTTCAATTTAGCCTCAGGAAGATTCTTAGATAAGGGCAAGAAGCAGCCCCATTCTTTGCCAAAATGTCATAAGAATGATCTCTAGACTGGTTGCTGATGTTGCTCTCCTCTGGAACCTCTTAAGACAGGCCTTTATAGTGCACACTGTCCTCGGCACTACTTCCATGTTCCTACTTGACTGCTTAAAACATCCAATCACTTTTCTAGTTCAAAGACCCAAAGTCTTTCACTTTACTCCAAAAACACATCATGGTCAGGCCTGTCACAGCAATATACTCTTTCCTGGTACCAGCTCTTAGTTACTTTTCAATTGTGAAGAGGCACCATGACCAAGACAAGTTACAGAAGAACAGAGTTTATTGGAGCTTATAGTTTCAAAGGCTAAGTCCATGACCATCACGGAGGGGAACATGGCAGCAGGCAGGCATGACACTAGAGTTATATATAGCTGAGAACTTATGTCTGTCCACTAGCAAGAGCAGGCAGGCACAGGGAGGACCAAGTGAGAATGATATGGGATTTTGAAACACAAAGCTCTTCTCTACTGACACACCTACTCCAACAAGACCATACCTCTGAATCCTTCATAACAGTCTCACCAACTGGAGACCAAGTATTCAAGTACATAAGCCTATGGGGGAGGAGTGGTCATTTCCTATGCTTGTCTCAACCTATGATTCTCAACCCACACTTCTGCTACTCTCTCTAGCATCTTTTCTATTACTGCCTACTCACCATGTGGGCCTCATCCACTGTGCCCTAAAGTTTCTTTGGTCTGGACCTTCTGTCTCTGGATCTGATATACTCACCCATGAGAGTTCCTGTGTGGGGCTACAGCTGGCATCTACTGTTGGGAGCAGTGTGAAGCACTGTGTGCCAGCAGCTTGACTCCTCCTTTGCAGAGACACTCCTACATCAGCTTTGTAACATTTCCTTCAGCTCTTACTAGAATAAGGTCTATTGTGTTGTAAATATGTTTTTTTCCATCTGCCCTCACAGACACAGCTTCTGATCCCTTTGAATCAGTATACCCTTTGGAGTAGTATTGTAGAACATTGTCATCTGTGCAAATAGCTTCTACATGCATTTAGATCCACTGTGCCTACTTGAAAGCGACCATCACAATGGAGCTGTGAGTATAGACATTCCATCGCAGAAGGCAGGGTATGGAGTGTCACTGGAACCTCATTGAGATTCCAGCCACTCTTCATAGCATTCTGCCCTAACTGGGAGAAATGCTGAAGTACACAGACTGGGAAAGGTTAACTGAAGGAGCTCACCTATGCAGCTATGGTATATTCATCAGGGCTCTCTAAGGGAACAGATCTGATAGAAAATATATTTATACGTATTTGTATACATATATTTAAAAGGGGATTTATTAGAGTAGGTTACAGGTCATCTGGGTAGTTCAACAGTGGCTGTCTACAGTAATTGCTCAGTCCATAACACTGGATGTCTCAGCATTTTTTATCTGGTGCTGGAGTCCTGGAGGATTCCTGGGGAACTGCTGGTGTCCCTCTGGTCTGCATTGGAGTCCTGAAGAAGAAGGGTCTCAAACAATCGAAAGAGTGTCTCAGCAACAGGATAGATGAACCCACCAGTGAGAGTGAGGGCAAGCAGACAGAAAGCAAACGCTTCCTTCTTCCATGTCCTTTTATGTGGCTGCCACCACCAAGGTGTGGCTCAGATTTATGGTGGGGTCTCACCTCAAATGATCCAGTCAAGAAAAATCCCTCACAGGCTACCCAGCTGCTTGGGTCAGGTCCAGATGACAACGACATCATCCATCATGCACAGAGAAGCAGTAAAGTCGCCCACTCTCCTGTGGGCAGCCTCTTATTCTTGCTCTGTAAGTAAGTTCAACAAACTCATTGGTTCCTGGGGGGTGAACTTCGATGGAATTGTGCCCTGGGTCCCTTATAAGGAGGGAGTAGATGTTGTTTATATGTCCTCAGGCAACAAATAGAGTAACCATCAAAAAAGAAAAAAAAGAAAAAGAAAAGAAAAAGAAAGAAGAAAGAGAAGGAAAGCCTTCCCTTAATTTTGCTCTCTCACCAGCTAATCTATTCTTTGCGAACTGCTTCATTTCATATTTATTCTACAGTTGGAATCTTAAATGTCTCATTTCCTGCTCGGAACAAACAAGTGAGCTGAGAGATTCTACCTAGGATGAGGTTGAGAAAATGCGAATGCTTGAAGAGGTTGAGTCTGTAGATCTGAACATGGAGGAAGCTCCCTCTGCTGGCAAGTCTGGGGATAGCAGGCTCTTAGGTAACTAGTTAAGCTGTCTGTGAAAGGCGTGTTTGTTGGTAAGTCTGTGATTGTGTGCCCTTATGCAGGTGTATTCATAAAGTTTGCCATGTGTGTACTTGTAGAGGCAAATGTGTAAAGTACGGAGGACGCTTTTATGTGTGCTTGTGTGTGTGTGTGTGTGTGTGTGTGCGTGTATGCACGTTTACATACCGTGATGGTTTTTAAGTGTGTGTGTATGTGTGTTGTATGTGTATATATGTGTGTGTGTTATGTGTGGAGTGTATGGTGTGTGTGTGTGGTGTGGTGTGTAGTGTGTATGGTGTGTGTGCATGTGTTTACATACTGTGATGGTTTTTATGTGTGTGTTGTGTGTATATATATGTGTCTGTGGCATGAGTGGTGTGTATGGTGTCTGTGTGTGTGTGGTGTGTAGTATAGTGTGTATGCTGTGTGTGCATGTGTTTGCATACTGTGATGGTTTTTAAGTGTGTGCGTGCGTGAGTGTGTGTGTGTGTGTGTGTGTAAGAGCCCTCTGATCCTGTTCCTAAACTAGACCTTTGCAGTGCAGGTTGCACACCTCAGACAAACATAGCCCTCAGGGGTAACTTGGGCTGTGTTTCAGTCCTGGAGGATGGCCACAGGTGGTAAATACACAGCTTCAGGAATGACTAAGGGATACTTGAGGCTGGCTGTCTCCTAGAGCCCTTCACTAGATTTCAGCCCAGGCGGCCACTGTACAAACTTCCTTCACACCACCTTTAACTCCTGAATCCCATCCCACTTTCCCACTGCATTGCTGGCTTCCAGGGAATCTTTGAACACCTGGCAGTTAAAACCTTGTCTAAGGGTAACCTCCAAAAACAGGATTTGAATTTCTCTCTTTTTTCATAATGGCGTGCTTATGTGGACCCTAAAGTTGGACAAACATGGTGAGTGGCACATTCCTGAGGTATGTGTGTAACGTGTATGGTTTTTCCGCCTGCTGCCCGGTCTTGTCCTGCTATCATGCCACCAGCCCCAAATAACACACAGAGACTCTGTATTTGATACAATACTGTTGGCCCGGTTACTTGTTACTTATCGGCTAGCTCTGCCTTTAATTATTAACCCATTTTTATGTATCTTTACATGGCCTTCTCTTACCGGGGAGGCGGCTGGCGTCCAGCTCTCTCCAGACTCTCCATCTTGACTCCTCCTTACTACTTCCTATTTCCTCCTTGTCTCCTAGTCCCTCCTATCTTCCTTTCCTATTGGCCAACAGTGCTTTATTATTAACCAGTATGAGAAACGTATATACATAATGGCATCTCCCATCATCTCCTCTTTTCTGTTTAAATAAAAAGAAGGGTTTTAACCTTAACATAGCAAAATATATCACATAACAGTTATCAAATAAGAATCACAGTTAACATTATTTAGTCCATTAACATTTAACAAGATTTAAGAAAACATTCCATCATCTATCACATCTTTGTGTCTAAAGTCTAACTTATCTTTAATACTAAGAAAACTATAACCTTAACTATCTGTCTTCAACTCCCTCAAAGACCACAGAAGGATAATATTTAAACTCTAGAAATGACAGAGACAACTCACTGCCTGGTCACCCAAAGTTCTTTTGCAATCTTTCATCTTCAGCCCATAGGCCATAGTGTGTCTAGCAGACTCTTCAGCAACGCAGGAAACTTTAAACTGTCTTCTTGTATTGGCAGTTTATCAGTCACTTTTCTCTGTGTCCTGCAGACTGTCTGGCAGATTCTTCCATGAAGCAGGAACTCTGTAGCAATGTCCATCTTGAGTCAGCAGTCAATTTTCTGTGGGTCCTGCATGTCCAGTTTATACAGCACAAAGTCAAACAGTCCAGACAAGAGCAGTATCTTGTCCACATGGCTAGTCTTGCCATATTGAAACTCCAAAACGAGTTTCTTCAATGTCCATCTTCTTTTCTGGTGCAGGTGGTATTGCCAAGAGCAATTATGTCTCACTGTCACGAAAACCCTAAACCATTTTAAATGCCATATTCTGTAGGTCTTTGAAAGGTTTGAAGAATGCCTATCTATCTCAAATACATCTCTGTGTATCTTGAAAACCTAACTAACTTAACTCTAAGCTTTGACTATCATAGGTAATTATCTATAATCTGTACTACATTATACAATATGTTTCTGAATGAACTATATAAACACAATGCCTAAACAAAAGGAGAAATATACACATCACAAAATTGACCTTAAATTGTATCAATAAATGAAAATCCATTCCAAAACAAAATAATCATATCAATACCATAATTCCCTTTTTACCTTTAAAAATAATCGGCTGTGATCATTACCCATTTATAACCAAGTCCATTTAAATGAAAACAAACATTTATAAACAATATTTGGGAATTTGGGCGTTGTTTTTTTCAAACTACTTCCTGCTGATAGGGGGCGCTGTCATGGGAATCTTGGCTGTAGTCTGTAAGGCTGCTTTGTCCAAGTTGTTTTGAATGTTGGATCGCCAGGAACTCTGTTTTAGGGGGCCTGGCTTGATCAAACCACATTAGTCTGGAAGGAATCCACAGCTTTTTATTTTTTGTGGAAACAAAAATAGAAATTTTTTTTCCCAGTAACTTGTCCTTGAACTTAAATTTTTGAGTCAAAGCATTTTTAAAATATATAAATTGAATTAATCCAGCAGCATTTCCTTTATTAGTTGTTATTTTCTCAGCAGTCAAACAATGTAGAGACAACACAATAGTATACAGTAACCAGATTTTTTCTGAGCTTTTTATCTTTACGTGCCTTTATTATTACTCTATTTTACTTTTATTTTTTTTATTTTTTGACATAGGGTTTCATTGTGTAACTCTTATCTGTCCTGGAATTTACTCTGCATACCAGGTTTACTTTGCCACAGAGATCTGCTTGCCTCTGTCTCCTGAGTGTTGGGATTAAAGGCGTGTGCTACAACACCCAGTTCCTCTTTGTCTCTTTAAAACCATTTTTTTTTTTTCATGTCTACGTATATTTTAAAACACACTGTAAACCTTTAGAGGTTTTTCTTAATATGAATCTGTCTTTACTGTAAATCTTTATCTTCGTCTAGCCACAAGTCTTTTTATCTGGTAAACAAAAACATTGCTAAAATGAAAGTCATAGCTGTGTCAGCCGAGGTTTACCAAAGATGGTGGCGGGTATTTTTACCGCCAGCACTGAGAGCTGCGCTCACTGCCTTGATCTGCATGCTGCCGGCTTGGAGATGTGGTCACTGCCATTGACAAATCCTTTTTTTTAAGCTTTTGTTAAATTTTAAGTATAAGTTCTTAGCCACGTTGGGCGCCATTTGTAACGTGTACTGTTTTTCCGCCTGCTGCCCGGTCTTGTCCTGCTATCATGCCACCAGCCCCAAATAACACACAGAGACTCTGTATTTGATACAATACTGTTGGCCCGGTTACTTGTTACTTATCGGCTAGCTCTGCCTTTAATTATTAACCCATTTTTATGTATCTTTACATGGCCTTCTCTTACCGGGAGGCGGCTGGCGTCCAGCTCTCTCCAGACTCTCCATCTTGACTCCTCCTTACTACTTCCTATTTCCTCCTTGTCTCCTAGTCCCTCCTATCTTCCTTTCCTATTGGCCAACAGTGCTTTATTATTAACCAGTATGAGAAACGTATATACATAATGGCATCTCCCATCATATGTGATTGTGCCCTTAGGAATGTGAGGCTCAGAGAAGGCTGCCTACTTGCTCCACATCACACAGTGGATCACTGACAGAAGCCAGCTTTTTATAGGGTTACTTGATGTTCACAGCTTTTGCAAAAGGCTAGTAAGGGCAGAGGATGCTCAGTGGCTGCTTATAGCTACCAAGTTCGTTGATGAGGGTGTGAAAGAGAATCCCAGCTGGTAACCATGTCTTCATTCTAACACAAAAGTCATGACGGCAAACCCAGTCTTGGCGCTGGCTGTCCATTGGGGAGTGTTGCTTTAATTCTTCACTCAGTATTAACTTAGTTAATATTCATACCAACTGTCTATTTCTTGTGATGAGTATGAAAAAGCTGCAGCCAGTGAGTGGAAGAGAAGTGGCCCCAAGTCACAGCCAGTGTTGACAGGCGCCATCAAGTCTGTTCCCACACATAATGCTGTCTGATTCTCACAGTCACAGATAGAGAATCCTACTGTGTGTCAAGCATTCCATGGGAAGGTTCCTTTGTGAAATATGAATGATAGTTGCACAGAATAGTAAATGTTGTTTGAAGTGCTAGATACACTTCACATAAGAAAAGGGGCCAAGGAGATGGCTCAACCGAGAACAAAATCTACTTCTGGGGGGGAGACATGGTCTTGTCTCTTTCTTTAAGGATTAACCCAACTGGGGGTGGCAGGAATCTGGCTAGAGGCTCAGTCACAGGAAGGTAGGCTTGCCTTAAGATAATGTTCTTTTCCTTTCCTGAGCTCCCAGGCACTAGTACAATGCCAGGAGCCTCCATGGGGTTCGTTGGTTCAACTCACCTTTCTGAGTTTATTTTTTTCTTGTGGATACTGGCGAGAGCCTGACTACGCCTTCTTAACTCCAATGCTCTGGACTTCTCTATTCCTTTTCTAAAGTTCCCCTCTGTTGTGTACCAGCCTGCCACCATGTGGCTGACCTTCATGGCACATTTGCTTTTCCAGTCTCCTCCTCAACACAGCTTTGAGACTGACAGCTGGAGGCCCCTGGGGATTGCCTTTGAAACTAATAAATTATCCTTAATCTTCTGCTTACGTCTATTATTTGTTCTTGAGTTTCTGTTTATTAATCACTTTGCTGTTGCTGTGATAAAGCAGCATGGCTAAGGCAACTCATAGCAGAGCGTTTATTTTGGATTATGGTTCCAGAGGGGTAGAATCCATAATGGCAGCTGGAGGCAGCCAGTGGACTTGGCAGCTGGAGCAGAAAACAGAGAGCTTACATCTTGAACCACAAGCACCAGAGAAAGCAAACTGCAAGTAGCATGAGGCCTTACATCCTGGCAGGGGGTGGAGGGTGGGATGGATTTTTCTGTTCTCATATGATGACTCTTCAGGGGCTCTCCAAGATCTTCAGTAATGCTTCTCCCCTGCCCTTTAAATCTTTCATTAGCAAACAAACCAACAAAACCAAGCAAACAAACAAAAAAGCCAAAAAAAAAAAAAAAAAAGAAAAGAAACAAAGAAAGAAAAAACCCAAAAAAACTGTTGCTGCAACTCCAGAGGGTATTACACTTGCTTGCAAACATAAGGGCCTGGGTTCAGGTCCCCAGGACCCATTAAAAAGTCAGGCACAATAACACACATCTGTAATGTCAGTACTCTTGTAGAAAGGGATGTACAGATGGGAGAATCCCTGGGAGATAGTGAGTCATTTAGCCTGGAGAACACAGCTGCGAAATCAACAAGAGACCCTAAAAAATATGGAAGGACTGACCCCCCCAAGGCTGTCCTCTGACCCCCAAGGCTCCTCTGACCAATGTCATGGTACTCCTCTGCATGGATCCATCTGCTCATGGTTCCTCTAGACCTGCCCCCTCCCCTATCCAGATCAACCTAAGCATTGTTCTTCTAACTTGGCTACTAATTCCTGGAATCTGACCTGGGGAATTGATCACCGGGCTGCATTCTTTGCTCCTGATAAAGGATCATGTCTCTCTCCAGACTCTGGGCTGTTTAACAGTAGGATTTAAATTTTGCCACACTCCATCACTGGTAGTCAGAGGCAATCCTGGAGCCTTCCATTTTTGTGACATGAAAGACCTCACCAGAGAAGTTTTTTTATGTGTGTGTGCTGGAGACAGCATGTCACGTAGAGGCTCACAGCTGATCACAGTCCAGAGAATAAACCAGATAACAATATTGTAACCACACCCCACAAGATTCAAGGATAGTTTCAGATGTTGGGGGAAATGATTATAAGAGTCAGAAGTCTGGGAGGATAGGACTAAGCAATGCCTTCGGGGCATGACTGAACTTCTGCACTCATGAGTACACAGCTACTGCAGCTGCCTGCACAAGACCTGCTCAAGATCAAGGCTGTCAACATTCCAGCACTGGGGAAGCCATCATGATCCCCAAGCCCTAACTGAGGAGTTATTGACAGCTGATGGGTAAAGACAGTTTTCTTCAGGTGATCTGGCCTTCTGGTAGGCCTTCTGCCCCTGGTAGGCCTTCTACCTATTTGAATCAGGAGGCTATTAAAGAAAAAAAGAGGGATGGGGGTAGGGAGCTGATCTGTAAGGAATTAAGTGGAAAAGAAGCAGATGAATCTGACCAAAGTACATTTATGCATGTATAAAATTCTCAACAAATTAATAAAAATTATGTATGCATAAAAAAAAACCAGATGGTGCATGCTGTCGGTGCAGTCCAGGCAGAGGACCTTGGGAGATGGTCTGTGACAGACCTGGCCTGGCTCCATTCCCCTGGCACTCGAACTCTTGTTAATTATTTTACTAAGATACACCTTATTCTTGGAGAAGTAGAAGCAACTATAAATGTGGGGTTCAACTCATCTTAGCTCACCTCAGAATCTTGCTCATCCCATAATCAATCCCCCACCCCCATCCAGTGTGGGAAGGGTCAAGTTCTAAGGATCTGGTGTGGAGATATATAATAATTTATTAAAGCGTGCCTGAGGATACAGAAAACAAAGCTAGACTCAAGCTATAGAGATCAGGCAGTGGTAGTATGCACCTTTAATCCCAGGACTCAGGCAAAAGGCAGGTGGATCTCTGAGTCCAAGACCACCCTTTGAGCTACTGGAAAGTGAATCAGAGTTCATGCCTTCAATCCCAGGATTTGAGGGGTGTAAAAGGTAGAGGCATTCAGTCTGAGAGTGAGTCTCTAGCCACATTGAGGAGAGCATTAACAGTATGAGTGAATCTGAGAAGTTGTGAAGTTTGAGGATCACCCCTTTAGTCTAAGCTGAGGTAGAGGTAAGAGCTAGTGACCAGCTGTATTGCTTTTCTGATCTTCAGCTTGAAGCTTGAACCCCAATATCAGTCTCCCAGTCTTTTTATTTATTTATTTATTCATGTGGTACAATCTGGCATCCTGCTGTGTGCGCTTGAATTGATTTCACTCTGTAGTCTGCTAACCAACCCCCCTCATCTTGGCCATCTTCCCAGGAGGGGAGGAAGCAGATGAGCCATTGAAGGATTGGCTGAGCCTGGCCTCCCTTTACCGCCTCCAGGGCAGAAGCCAGGAACAAAGAAGCTTGCTCTAAAGGAGGGAGAACTGTGGGAAACACACTGTTCCTAAGAGGAGGCGCCAGGCTATGGGAGGTAGAATTGTAGCGTTTTATATCGGGTTTTATATAAAGCTCTGATCTGGCTACTTATCTCCAGGTAGTCAGCTGTCTGAAGCCAAAAAGCCACAGCGACCCCGTTCACTTACAGGTAACAACCCCTGGCAGCCTCACTATGTTTCAGATATTTGGGAACTCCTGTCTCATCTTCTTACTGCCTCTGCCCTCCCCATGGCCCGCTCCTTCTCCCACCAGCCTTCACTCTCCCTACCCCGGTCCACTCTCCCTAAGGATCCCATTCCTCTTCCCAGTCCTAAATCTCACTCTCTGTCCATTCGCCCCACAGGATGCCACAGTTGGATCTGTCCTTCCTGGGCTGGAGCCTGGGGGCATCCTCTCTGTGGCTGCTTGTGCTGCTCATCGCTGCTTCCTGGCTCTTGGCCCGTGTCCTGGCTCGGACCTATGCCTTCTACCGCATGTATCACCATCTTTGTGGTTTCCCTCAGCCCCCCAAACGGAGTTGGTTCTTGGGTCACCTGGGCATGGTGAGTGTGACAGAAGATTGTGGGTCTCCTGTTGAGGAGTGAATGCACCAAGAATGGGGTTCAGAGAGACATAGCCCCAAGTCCTTCTGTACCCTTCCCTAGCTCTGCTCTTATTTCTGTCCTCCACCCTTAATTATCTGTGGATTCACTTCTGCTTGCTCTTTCTTATACTGGTGGACACTGAGAGGTTCCCAGGGTGGACCATACGGAACGAGGACCCCTGGTGTTCCCACTACTGGTGACTTAAGGCCTTCTGAGAAGCCCAGTCCAAGGTCATTTCTTCTGTCAGTGCATCTCTGGGTGTCTGGGTTTCTCCGGGGGCGATCTTTGGGATCTCTCTCCTACCACACATGGAGCAAGAGAACTATGGGCTGTGTTCCTGCCTCCTGTTCCTGAAGCACGCTTTTGTTTTCTTTTGTTTTAAAGCTTCAGTTCTCCCTTAAGATGGACCCGTGAGTCCTGTTGCTCTAACAGGATAAAAGCTGTCCACTGACCCTTCCTTCCATAAGCTTTCTTTTGACCCCGCTCCTTGGACTTGGACCAAGTCTATCCTCTTTGGTGACTCAGTCTCGGTTGCCTCATTTGTAAATAGCAAAGCTCACAACATACAAATATGTTAGTGACACGATCTGAAGGATGATGTCAAAATACTATGCATAGGAACACTTCAGGTCCAATGTGGCCTTAAAGGACCAGGGTCACACACATATGCAGTGTGTCAGTGACAAGAATAGCATTATGTAGCAGATGGTTTTGTTTACATGGTTATGTAAGTATATGTACAGCGGATACACAGACATATGCATAATAGATATATAAGCTCTATACAACACATTATGTATGTATATATCACTAAATAACGCCTCACCATATGTATCATATGTCTGTATATATCCACATGAGAGTGCGGGTAGAATGAGGGGTATACCATGTTATGGCCACTGGCTTGTATAATTATGGATTCTGAGCATGCTGCAATATGCCATCTGCAAAGTGGAGGACTAGAAAGGCAGGCTGTAATTAATTCGATCTGAGACCAAAAGTTTGGCATCCTGTGTGTGGGGGACCCTTAGAGTCCAAAGATCAAGGACTTGTACTGTGATGTCTGTGGGCAGAAGTAGATGAGCGCCTCAGTCTGGAAATGAGAGTGAATTTTTTCCCTCTATCTATTGCTCTATACATGCAGATCATAACCTGAAGGGTCAAGACCCCTTTGGGGAGGTCACACCTCAGATACCATACATATCAGATATTTACATTATAAATCATAACAGCAGCAAAATTATAGTTATGAAGTAGGAACGAAAATAATTTTATGGTTGGTGGTCACCACAACATGAGGAACTGTATGAAAGGATCACAGTGTTAGGAAGGTTGAGGATCACTGCTCTATGTGGTTCTTCAGTGGGATGGGCGGTGCCACCCAACCCCATGCAGGGTGGGTCATCCTGCCAGGGGCTACTGATACAAACTCCAGTGCCTTCTGGGAACACTATCCTAGAGCTATCCGGAAGTCATATTGTATCAGCTACCAGAACATCTCATAAGCATAGCACATGTGGCCCCTGGCAAACCATCCTAGGAGGTGACTGCTCCCGTCTTGTTTATAGGTCACCCCCACAGAGCAGGGTCTGAAGGAGGTTACCAAGCTGGTGGCCACCTACCCCCAGGGCTTCATGACGTGGATGGGTCCCATCTTCCCCATCATCACTCTGTGCCACCCTGACATCATTCGAGCTGTCCTCAGTGCTTCAGGTACTCAAGGGAAGCTGGTAGTGCTGTGGCTGTGGGAGGCGGAGGGCATCTAGTCTCCACAGTCATGCTTATGTGCGATTCCTGAAGGAGCCCAGTCCTTCTTTCTCTTGGCTTTCTCCACTTTTCACTGAAGTTGTCAAGAGGAAGCACAACACAGAGGATTCTCAGGGCACTCTGGCTTCCTACCTTGGTAGTTCTTTTCTTATAAAGCCTAGAGAACAGGAGGCCCCTTTCTTCTCATCTCCATTCAGAGCTAAGAGGAAGGAATGCTGTGCAGCCATGGCATGGTGTGCACCACTGGGAATGTGTGCTCTGGTGGGTGGAGACCTGGCTGATGGCTATCTAATCTTCCACCCAGCCTCGGAGAGGCTCCTGTTTCCCATCCAGGTGGATGCTGCACCAGCCTGTTTGCCTACTGCTAAGGTTCCTGTGTTACCTCCAGTAGGGGTACATGACCAGATGCAGGCAGATGGGGCTCTGGTGACTCCCCTACCTGACTTGTATTTCAGTATGAAACTTGACAGCTGTGGCCATCTCCTGATCACACTTGGTGTAGCAGTTCTTTTTGTTGCTATTGTTAGCACAACTTAAATGAGCAAAGATTGGTTTTGGCTTGTGGTTTAGAGTCCATCATGACAAAAGACAGGTGGACACATAACCTGGAGGAAGGAAACAGGGGAAGAGGGAACTCAATTCAATGTTTCCAAGGGGTTGCTCCAATGACCTTTCTCCAGTTAAGCTCCACTTTCTAAGATTTCTAGAACTTTCCAAAATAGAGGCAGCATCTGAGGACTAAGTCTTTCAAAACACAAGCTGGTTGGAGTGTTTCATGCCCCGGGTATGAACCAAGTATAGTCATGAATATGGCCCTATCTAGGGCTTACACGGAGCTTGGAGAACATCGTTTTCTTGCCTGAGCAGTTGTTCAGAATTATCTTTTTCTCCCGCAGAAAACATCAGGGTGTTTTGGGAGGTTATTTGGCATTTGTCACCTAGAGTCACACTGAAATAGAAATATGGCTGAGATCTCTTGTTTGATGCAGGTCTGATGTCTAATTAGACCACACCCATCAATATCTGTGAGATTATTGTGACTACCTAAAATCTTGTCTAGGACCTGCTTATGGAACACATTGAGATGTAGCAGATCATTTCTGTCCATTTTGCAGCAGATGAGGCCATTTAGCCCATACTACCCCATATATGTCAGGAAATGTCACAGAATGCTGGGGTGGACAGCTATGCTAGGTCTGTACAATGCTGTGCTGCAAGTGAAGGACAGACATGTTAGACTGTGCTGAAGCCAAGTGAAGGCATGGTGAAGTGAGTTGATGCTATCTCATCATGTATCCTGTTTCCTCCTCCTCTCTGCTTCCTGTGTCCTTTTATCTAACCTTGTCATGCTGGGTTTGGGGAAGACATGCACACACCTCGCGGAAGCCCTCACACTCTCTGCAAGTTCATCTCCTAGCCCCTCCATGGCTTCTGATCATCCTTGTTTATGTCAGCTGCAGTTGCCCTCAAGGAAGTAGTCTTCTACACTTTCCTGAAACCCTGGCTGGGTGAGTAGCTACAGATGAAAGGCCTCGGAACATCCTTAGGGGTAGGGGTGGCGGGAACACGCCACCATTGCTCGCTGCCATGTTGCCCTACCAGGGGATGGGCTTTTGCTGAGTGCTGGTGACAAGTGGAGCCGCCACCGTCGCATGCTGACACCCGCCTTCCATTTCAACATCCTGAAGCCCTATGTGAAGATTTTCAATGACAGCACCAACATCATGCATGTGAGTGCCTAGAAGCCAGGGAAAGGGACTTGGCTTCAGATAGATCTGGTCTGTGCTCTGAAGGGTGATTCTGGAGCCATGTTTTATATTATTTTCATCCCAATTTTGTGTTCAAGATGATACTATAGAGCTATATCTTCCCACATGGTGAGTGTTGATAAAGAGTTAGTTTCTACTCTTATCAGATGGTTGCCCTGAAAACTAAATGCAGACTTGAGGATTACATAGAAGTTGCTGATAAGGAGCTAGGCACTGCCACACACGTCGGTTTGAAAACAATGACATCTGATGTTGCTGACAGGGGTGTGGGCCAGGGGCTTGGTTCCTCTGGAAAGGGTTTGGGTCGTTTGTGGCATGTAAAAAGCTGTGGGTCAGCTTGCCTGATACCAGCATAGTTCTCTAATGGAACTTGACCAACTTCAAGCTAATTTAGTGTGGTCTCAGCAGGACAGACTGGACTCCTGGGCTTGTTCCTATAACACAAATTTCCATAGGAAAGAAGCTGGAAGTCACTTGAAGCTTGGGTTTCATTGAAGTTATAGTGCCTTCCTTTTTCCTAGATTATGCTAGTCAAAGTTATAAATCTAACACAAAAGCAAAGGCTCAACTTTGTAATGAACATTGCTGAAAACTCACATTGCACTGCAAGTACCTATGAAGTAGTCCAGGTTAAGAACACTGAGATGAGCTGGGGAATGGTGGCATATGTCTTTAATCCCAGCACTTGGGAGACAGAGGCAGATGGATCTCTGTGAGTTCAATGCCAGCCTGGTCTACAGAGTGAGTTCCAAGACAGTTAGGGCTACACAGAGGAACCCTGTCTTGAAAAACCAAAAAGAAAAAAAGGAAAAGAATATTGGGATGATTTATGCTTTGAATACTTAATAAGAATGCTTAAAAAACAATGGACATCTGCCATACTTAACATAGAGATAGCTTTGAGCCCAAGTTATGACACTCAACGTAATGAATAATATTATTAATTACACTCATAACATGTTTTGGAACTGAGGGTCATGACCCAATTCCATAATTTATGCTGCAAATTTAATTTTTAACAATCCTGTGAGATAGAGGCTACTTTTTCCTCATTAGGATGAATCTGAAGTTTAAAGCATAAAGGAATTTGTTCCATTATATTCACATAGGAAGTGATCTATAAATAGTGGCACATGGGCTCCATCATGGTTTATCAGACACAATCAGACCAACTTGTTGCTGAAGACATGGCATGAGAGACAAAGGGCAATGAGCTGACTGAGGGTGCATAGGACTTGGGAGTCAGAGATGAGGCTTAAACTTGGGGCTCCTCATCTTTAGCCTTGGATCTTCATCTCCTACATAATAGTTTCATTCACACCCAAGTCTGGTTATTCTGGTGGTCAGCTGTCTGGGGCAGAGACCTGGGAGGCTGCTTTTGAGTATCCATTCCTGTGGCTGTGTTTGAGCAGAGTTTCAAGGATCTGAGGCCCAGTTATGATACTGTTTCTTTTCTGTAAAGGCCAAGTGGCAGTGCCTGGCCTCAGGTGGCAGTGCCTGTCTGGACATGTTTGAGAACATCAGCCTGATGACCTTGGACAGTTTGCAGAAATGCGTCTTCAGCTTTGATAGCAACTGCCAGGAGTGAGTTCCTCTCATTGGTTGGAGAACTTGGACTATGGACCTAAGAGAGAAGGTGCAAGCGTGGTGGCTGACCAGTGGGAAAAGAGGGGGCTCCCTGGAGGAGGTGATTTAGAACAAGACCAAGGGTTGCAGGCATAAATCTGGTATGGAGGAGGCACCTTAGACTGAGATTGGCAAGTTGACACTTACTGAATTAGGTACTTTCCTCATTGCTGCAACAAAATAACCGACAAAAGAAACTCTAAGAAGAGTTTATTCCAGCTCACAGAGGGAAACTCCATCATGGCAAAGAAGGTAGTGCAGCAGGCTGGCTACACTATGACTGCAGACAGAAAGCAAAGAGTAATGAAGGCTTACTCTCAACTAGTTTTGCTTTTTTTGTGTAGTCTGAAACCTGCTTCTCACTATATATAGGAAAAAGACAGAAAGCAGTAGCTATCCCATATCCTGAATGCTATGCTATCTTGAAACTTTCCTCATGCTAAATGTCTAGCACCTTTTAATTCAGCCCCACACAAGCTCTTAGGACACAGGTAGAAAGAAGCCAAATTTGTTGCCAGAAAAGTAGCAAGAATAGACTCTATCCTCCTGACAGAGTCACCCCCAGAAACAACCCCACATGTTCTATATCTCCATTGTATGCATTTCTTTTTTATATTCTGGTCTACCAGACTTCCATCAGAATTTCCTTTTAAGCTCTCTTTACAGAATTTAAGAGCTTTTCTAGTCCAGCATTTAAAATCCTTCTACATTCCTTCTACAAACAAGTTTCAAAGGCCTAAGAACCACATGTTCAGGATTATATCAGTTATGACCCCACTTCTGGTACCAATGTACATATTACTTGTGTTTCTTATTGATACAACAAAAAGTAAAGAAGGAAAGATTTGTTGAGGGTTAAAGTTGAGGGGAATTCCATCATTGTGGGGAAGTCACAGGTGTAGGAGTGTGAGACTGATGGTCACATTACATTCACAGTCAGGAAACAGAGAGAAATGAGTGGTTATGTTAGCTAGCTTTCTCCATTTTATGTCATCTGAAAGCTCCAGTCATGACATAGTGTTCCCTTATTAAGGTGGGTATTATTTCTTTAATTAACTCAATATAGAGAATACAAATATGCTCAGAAATTTTTCTACGAGGTGATTCTAGATCTTGTCAATTTGACAGTCAGTATACACCAACATAGTGGCTAAACCATAAGGGCACGAAAGCCCAACAAAGGTAGGAACTTTCTCTTATAGTTTTTACCAAGGGTATTTGTACTTGTAGTCACTTCTGTTACTGTGCCAACATTTTTGAGGGTATTGACTTAATTAGAAGATGGATTTATTGTGGCTCATAGTTTCATAGACTTTTGTTGATGGTTCTTTGATTCCATTGTTTTGGTGGGAACAGGTGTTAGGGAAAATATTTACTTCATGGCAGTTGAGAAGTAAAGAGAGACTGGAAAGGGCCAGGGTCCTAACATCCTCTCCAAGGCACACTTATAACGGCCCAGCCAGCCTCTATTAAACCCCATCTCTTAATGGTTCTGCCACTTTCTAATAACCCCAGAGATGAACGTTTGGGAGACAGCCCCAAACCACAGTAAATAGACATGATTGTATCAGAGATCTGTCTGTAGACACTGACTATCTTGTACAAACAAGATTGAATTGTCACTGAATGCAGGTACCCTGTAGAAGAGTTTGTGTAACTGGAGGAAAATTAGGTCTTAACTAGTGGAAAGATTTGGGAAGCAGGTGGGTCAGATCTAGGGTAAGAGAGAAAAGAGAGCCATGATGTCTGCACTCCAGATGTCTTGAGACACTGAGCTCATGAGGAAGAGACACAGAGAGATAAGAGACATTATAGTCAAATCTCATGACTAAGGCAGGCATGTATCTATATATGTGATCTTCTGTTTCTGACTACTGAGTAGTCTCTTGGCAAGTAATTTCCACTTGTTGCTGAGAGGTACTTCTTTGGCTCAGCTGTGTTGAGTTGTGATGCTTCTCTTCATGCTCTACTCATGCAGGAAGCCCAGTGAGTATATTTCTGCCATCTTGGAACTCAGTGCTTTAGTGTCCAAACGGTACCAGCAGCTGCTTCTGCACATAGACTCACTTTATAAGCTCACCCCTAATGGGATGCGCTTCCATAAGGCCTGCCACCTGGTGCACAACTTCACGGATGCTGTTATCCAGGATCGACGGAGTACTCTCCCCAGTAAGGATGGTGATGATGTCCTCAAGGCCAAGGCCAAGTCCAAGACTTTAGACTTCATTGATGTGCTGCTGCTGGCCAAGGTTGGTTCTCAAGAGGTGCAATGGAGATGTTTAAACTTAATTCAATGAGTGTGATGTGCACATCTTTTATTCCAGCACTCCAGAGGCAGTGGCAGGAAGAGTTGAGGCCAGCCTGGTCTATATATTGAATTTCAGGCCAGCCAAAGATATGTGCTGAAACACAATCTCAAAATAATTATTAACTCACCAAATAGCTATTTTTGTGTTTGTGAGGGTAATTTTTAGATAGAGTCTCAATAAACAGCCCTGGCTGACCAATTTCATGATGTTCTTCCTGCCCTCACTTTGCACATTCTGAAATTATAGATGTATGCCACATCACTTAGGTCTAGTTAAGCATTTTAGAGATCAGTCTCACTGTGTTGCCAATGAATGTATCTTCCTGTTCCAATTTTCCAAGTCATGGAACTCATACAAAGACCCATACATTATGAGTCTTGCAAGTTTCACAGCAAAGTTGACATTTCCGTGTCTTCTTTGTTCTAGGGAGTATGGACATATGGAAAAGGAGAGAGAGCTAGAAAGCAAGAGGTGAAAGGGTAGCGTGATATGGACATAAGAAGAAAAGAGGGGAGTATATGGAAGAAGTAATGTTGGGAGAGTAAGAGAATAAGAGACAAATGAAAGGAGAGGACATTTTAAATTAATGTTTGAGTGTGCAAACCAACTTGTTTTATTATAGCATTTTCATGAACATATAATTATAAATGGAGTTCTTAATTGGTCTAAGTAATAAAAATCCAGAGTCAGATATAGAGGAAAATGCTGAGAGATCAGAGAGAAGGAGCAAACCATAGCCACACCTTAGCATCCCAGCAGACAAGACAGCAAGTTCCTGTTTCTCCCTGCTTATATCCTGTTTCCATTCAGCTACCTCACTTCCTACCTGCCTGTCTGTATAGACTTCCAGACCTCTATGGTTAGCTAGTGGCAAGCTCCAGTCTCTGGTCTTCAGACACGCTTTATTTGTATAAGCAAGATATCACCACATATAATGTTATACTTTGAGAGAGGACTTTATTCTGGAATGTAAGCAAATTTTCTCTAATCACAGGTAAAATTTATAGGTATGTAAGCCCATGGTTCTCTAGAGGAGATAAGATAAATTTTCTTCATGTAGCACCCAAGAATAGAAGAGAGTACAGGAGGAACTGGGGTTCAGGATAAAACAGTCAGGGGATAGAAACATGAAAAATGTTTGAAGGTAAAAGAGGAAGAGGAGGAGAAATCTAGAGACTGGTCATATGTAAGGAGAAATCATTTGCATTCACACATTTGACTTATTGTCACTGTTTCTCCTGTCAATCCAACCCTTTCTGTCTCAAAGTGTGCAGCATTATTCTTGCCTACAAGGTAGACTCTATTCATATCAAACACTTATGGAAGAATTGACAGAAAGTGTTCCACATCCCTCCTAGGAGAAGTCTTGAGATTAATGGTGAGTCTCCAGTTTCAAAGGAATACTTCCGTGCAATCATCATGCAAAGTTACTCGTTCCTTTCACTGCTAGAAATCTCTCATTGTAGAGAAATTGGGATATACCATCAGTCAGCAATTCCTCCAATCAGGAAAAACAAACAACAGGAGGCAGTGCAGTCAAGAACTATACCTGGGGTAGGGTCCTGTGATGATGAGCAAGAGAGATACAGGGGTGCAGTGGTCTTGGTGTATGGATCTAAGAGAACTGTCTCGGGTTAGACATAGACTCAGAACTGCTGTGATCTGGTGTCTTGCCTTGTCTCCAGGATGAAGATGGAAAGGAGTTGTCAGATGAGGACATTAGAGCAGAGGCTGACACCTTCATGTTTGAGGGTGAGTGTGCCAGAGGAAGCAGGACATGTTGAATGGACCCTGAAATCCCACTATCATCCATCTTCCCATTTTCTTATCCTTCCTGGGGTCCTCCCTGCCTGGCTGCTGCCCACTTTGTGGTGCTGAAGTAGCTCTGAGATCCAGTCCCACCCATATTCCCCTCAGGTCATGACACCACAGCCAGTGGCCTCTCCTGGACCCTGTACAACCTGGCAAGGCATCCGGAATACCAGGAGCGCTGCCGGCAGGAGGTGCGGGAGCTGCTGAGGGACCGCGAGTCTCAGGCGATTGAGTGGTAAGCATAGGTCCTGGTGTGTTATTGGCTCCTTCTCCTGGCTCCACTCCTTGGGTGGCAGAGGGGCTCTTTTTGCTGCTTCTTCCATTGCTGCTTGGTAAGAATAGAATCTCATTAAAAAAGAGGAGGTTTTATGCTTTGGACAGAAAGACTTGCACTTCCAAAAGAATTACTAACAATACAATAGTAAGGGCAGATGATGTCACTTTGCAGCTATTCAATGTATAGAAACTTTCCCTCTTCTTTGCTCTTTGTCTCATATAACACATTTTCAATGTCCTCCATCCAAGACTGTTTACTCTTTCCTATTTCCTGCCAGAATAGAAATTCATAAATGACACATGGTGGCAAAAGTCATTGTCAGTGTGCTGTGCCATCTGTTGCATCATTCGTGCATCTATTCAGCAAATCCTCCTACAATGCCTTCCCATGAGTTTTACGAGCTGTCCTGTGCTAATGATGTAGCTGAGGGGAAGTTCTGCCAGGAGCTCCAAGCCTGAAGGGAGAATGGTTTGCATCAGGACACCTCTAGGACACACTGACAGGTGTGAGGTTTAGAGTAAGAGAAGCAGGCTGGGGTAAAGGATGGATTTAATCTAGAATCCTGAATGAGGGTTAGGAGGTATCTGGTTGGAACTGTGGTACAGGGCTATAAATAAGAGGGAGGAGGAGTAGAGGTGATGGAGAAGGATGGAGACAAGAGATGGAGTGTTGTGTGACTTTTGTTGGGGAAATGTGAATGAATGCCCTCCTGGACAACAGACAAAACAAATGATTGCATAGAAGGCCAATGTAGTGAAACAGTGAGTTTATTAGAGTTTCTCACATCAGTATGGATGAGGGATTATTTACAGCTGTACCACTGAAAATCACACCCTAATGTGGATGAGGACTCAAAAAGGCTGCATCCTGGAGCACCTAGACAGTCTCTGCCCAACAGTTATTACCCTTTCTTTAACCTTGAGGATCTTTTAGGTTTCAGGAATTTCCTAAGACTTGTGAGCCTTATAAGTTTTTGCGTATCCTGAGTCTTTTGGAGCTCCCCCTGGGACAGAATCTTTTAGTTTGCACAAATTTGTTACACATTGAGAAGGAGGGGAATTGGAAAGAGGAGAGGACTAGAAAAGAGGAGAAATGGTGAAGATAAGGTGTGGGATAAAAGCAGGGGAGGGTGTAAGAGAAAGAAGGAGGGTTAGGATGAGCACAGGGAAGAGGGGCAGGAGAAAAAAGAAGAGGAACAAAAGAAGAGGAAGGAGGAGGAAGGAAGGGAAGATAGGAAGGGAGCATGGAGGGTTTGCCTGTGAAGGAACAGGGTGGGACTAGAGATCAAAAAGAAGTGTGGAGGGAAGGGAGGAAGGGTAGAAGGATTTGAGGGGGGAGGGAAAGAAAGGGGGAGAAGGAAGGGAGGAGCAGAGGAAGGGAGGAACTCAAAGAGGCAGCAGAAACAGACATAGAAGGTTGATTTTAAAAAAAAAAAAGGCAAACACTATGTTTTTGCTATCCCTTACTTAGTTCATTTTGATTTTGCCTTTACTCAAGAAAAATTCTCTTTTAAGCCATTTTTTAGTTCCTTTTTATGGTGGACATTTGGATGTGTTTACTTCAGAAAAACCTTCTAAAGATACCTGGCTAAATTCTCCCCAGTACTTTTCTACTTTTTTCCCTGGGGATGTTTTAATACTGTGGGCAACATGGAGCCTGATGATCTGTTTCGCTCCTGGATAACTGTGTGGCCTGTTCCTCAGGGACGACCTGGCCCAGCTGCCCTTCCTCACCATGTGCATCAAGGAGAGTCTGCGGCTGCATCCTCCAGTCACAGTGATCTCCCGCTGCTGCACCCAAGATATTGGGCTCCCAGATGGACGGGTCATCCCTAAAGGTGCCCACGGGACAGGGAAGGAGGGTCTTGGGCACACAGCAAGGTTTATTCAGCAGCAGGCTCACCCTCCTGGCCCCACTTTACCACAGGTGTCGTCTGCATCATCAATATTTTCGCAACTCATCACAACCCAACTGTGTGGCCTGATCCTGAGGTGCTGTAAACACCCCATCCCCCCATTCTTTTTCCTTTAATGATCCAGCAGAAGGAGCAGGTTTAAGCTATGGAAATCAGTCCTTCCCTTCCCTACCGCACACAGCCCCCTTTCTCTGGCTGTGCTGGGAGATTCGGCTCATTGTATCTTTCAGGTCTATGACCCCTACCGCTTTGATCCAGAGAACATCAAGGACAGGTCACCTCTGGCTTTTATTCCCTTCTCTGCTGGGCCCAGGTGAGGCCAGAGGGCTTGAGGTGATGGTTCACAGCTTTGGGGAAGATGGAGAAGGTGGAAAGTTGGGACAAATCAGGGTCTAGGTCTTGTTCCTGCATCTTTGCAGGTTAAGTAAAGATGTGCAGTACTGAGGTTGGGGAAGTCTCAGAACCACAATCATGATTGTTTCAGTTGGGCTGTGAGGTCTAGTGAGGTTCACGAGATAAAGAATGTGGATGTAAACGACGGGTCCCAATTAAGTTAGTTCCTCTTGGGTGCTCCTTCAGCTAGCTGACCAGGTGGGAAGGTACCTAGGCCAGGATTCAGTGATAGGTAGGACCTGAATGGGATCCAGGACACAGTCACAGTCCCCACCCTGCCCTTTCACAGGAACTGCATAGGACAGACTTTTGCCATCAGTGAGATGAAGGTGGCCCTGGCGCTGACACTGCTGCGCTTCCGCATCCTGCCCGATGACAAGGAGCCTCGAAGGCAGCCAGAGTTGATTCTGCGTGCAGAGGGCGGGCTGTGGCTGCGGGTGGAGCCGCTGAACACACAGTAAACCCCTACACCCAGATGGACCATTACACCCACCTACCTACCTCTGCAGATCCCCAAATAAGCAAAAGTATCGCCTGTGCGCGAGGCACACAACAAGAGGCACTGGAGGACAGCGGGCATCAGCAGTTGGGGTCTGGGAGTGAAATGGAGCTAATGTCCTTGGATCAAGACCACTGACTTGCTCAGACTATTCACAGGCCCTGCCTTGTGCTCCAACCTAGCAGGACCTACCCCCCCTTAGATAATAGAGATGAAGGGTACTGTCTGGGCAGGATGGGGGCCAGGCTCACGCTCAGGAAATCTTTGAAACTGAGGTACATTTCCATCGCCTTGACCTCTGTTCTAATCCCAAAATTTCTCTTATTTGGGGATTCTTCAGTGTTTCTGTGAAAACTGAATTTCTAGGTTTATTAAACCAAACAAGCCTGGCATTTGCTATCGACTTTTATTTATTTGTTTGTTTGTTTGAATAGGAGTCTCAATACACTGCCCTGCATTCTCTCAAATTTCTACTCCTTGGTTTGGTTTTGCCTCATTTTATTTTATTTATCATACCTTTAGGTTTTTTTTTCTTTTATCTCTTATTGACAATAGATTTTTTTTTCACATAATATATTCTTTTTATGGTTTCCCTTCCTTCTACTTCTCCCTATTTTCCCTCCCATCTAGTTCCACATCCTTTCTATCTCTCATTAGAAAACAAACAGAAATATAATAATACAATAAAAATAAAGGAAAATAAGACAAAACAAAATCAAATTGGGATAGGGCAAACAACCAAATAAGAAAAAGAGTCAAAGAAATTGCACAAAAAGACACATACAGACACAGAGACTCACTAGTACATACAGAGAGAGAAGGGGGGGAGAGAGAGGGAGAGAGAGAGGAAGAGAGAGAGAGAGAGAGAGAGAGAGAGAGAGAGAGAGAGGAATCCCATAAAAACACAAACCTGGAAGCCCTAATGTATATGCAAAGGACCTATAAGGGGGAAAATGGCCTGACTTAACATTATGAGACAAAGAACCTTCAAAGATGTTGTTGAGTTCCTTTGGTGGCAACCATTTTTCTGAGGAGCCTGAAGCCTGCCTTTAAGTGGGGTTTATTTCTCTAGTGAACCTAAACTCCTAGTGTTCAAGGGATCTCTGTCTCAGCCTTCCAAACAGCTGGAACTATAACCTACAGGACACTGTATTAGAGTAGCCCTAACTGCTATGCATCCTTGAGGACAAAGGTATTGAGGGAATGGGTGGTTGTTTTGAGACTTTTCTGGGGAAGATTCACCCCAGGTAGGGTACCAAAGATAGACGAAAGAATCTGCACAAGCCTAGCATAGTGACCTAGTGAGTGTGTTGACACTACTTCCAGGGTGTAGACAAAGGGTTACCTCCAGAAGCATAGATGCCTCAAAGGCAACTACATCACAGAAAATCCTTCCCAGCTTCTGGCTACACGAAAGCCGTATCCTTGGTTCTCCCTGAATGACTTATAAAATCTCAAGTCTCCCTCCCTCCCCCCCCACTCTCCTTACCTCCCTACCTATTTCCTTCTCTAGCTCCCTTCATCTTTCTCTCTCCTACATTCCTTACTACTTGTATAACCTTGCGAATCTTGTAAGTTTCAGGGATTTCCTGAGATTTGTAAGGTGTTTACTTTCTGAACCTTGTAAGTTTTGATTGTCTCAAGCCTTTCTCTAGACTTTAATGCTTTGGCTTGAATTAAATTGCTATACAACGGTAGTGCATGCCATGGGAAACACTGTTCAGTGCTATGATTATACTTGGACTGCCCTCTCTGTGGCTATAGGGGTCTCAAGACCTCCAGGGCACAGAGTTCAAGTCTTCCAGGTGATTACATATTGGTGGTTAACTGGATTATTGTCAGCTATAATAAGGAAGATAGTCCAGTGGTTAAGCATACTGACTGCAGAAGCAAATGTCCAGGCAGGGAAGTGAACCTGTGAAGAGATGAGAATGAAAACTCAGTTCAGATTGACTTTGTCAGCCTGGACCAGACTTGAGGAGTCTGATGCCAGATAGTTCCTTGTCACCATATTTAAAACACAACACAATTAGGCGAAAAGTTTCAAGGCAACAATTATTCCCATTCCAGGTTTCCAGGCAACAATTCCAGGTGCACAATAAAGCTGAAGGTGTGACTATATAGAAACTCTTTTGCAAAGTACATATGATCATGAGGGTAGGTTCTATAGCTAAAAGGGCTAGAAACTAGTGTGGTCTCTTACTGACATCATAGAGATCAGCAAGTTATAAAATAGATGAGACATCTCCTCTGAGGATGAGTTTTACTGGGAGCTAAAGATAATGGTCTAAGGAGAGAGAGTCTGGGATAAACAGTCTGGAGAATATAGGTGAAGTCTACCTCTAGAGCAGAAGGTCACCAGGTCATTAACAAAATTCACTCCCAGCCTTTTGTGTGGGAAAATGGGTATTTCATATCCTCCATTAAGGAGAGTCTCCACATTTTTTTTAGGTGAGTTTCTTTTATTGTCTTCATAACAAGATCAGCTTAGAACTGGACCACTTGGCCCTTTCTCATCTTATCACCTCCCAGTTCAAAATGCTTGCATCTCTTAATAGCGATCATCCACTTAGATCTGCACTTAGGCTCAACACACTCAAGTCTCAGCACAATCTTCTTTGTAGTTTTAGCCTTTTTGTGGAAAATAGGCTTAGTCTTCCCACCCTATCCACTCTGTTTCCTGTCATAAGGCCACTTCCCCTGGGCATACAAAGAGTCCTTGCCCTTCTTGTACTTTATGTTGTTGAGTTCCTTTGGTGGCAACCATTTTTCTGAGGAGCCTGAAGCCTGCCTTTAAGTGGGGTTTATTTCTCCAGTGAACCTAAACTCCTAGTGTTCAAGGGATCTCTGTCTCAGCCTTCCAAACAGCTGGAACTATAACCTACAGGACACTGTATTAGAGTAGCCCTTCTTGTACTTTATGGGACTGGTGCTTGCCACATTTCTTGCAGAACATTCGGCAAGTCTTAGGAATGTTCACCATGTTGGCGGGAGCGATATCCGCACAGAAAGAGGGTGAGGCTCCCCATGTTTAACGGTCCTAGTTCCCTAGTGGTCTGTGGGCATGAGAAGAGCTTTGACCCAAATAATCGTGACCAAATTAATTAAAGAAAGCTTATTTACTTATGCACATGGGCTGCCTCCCCCTAAGGTAGGGTTCAAGAAGTCATTACTGGACAGGGGCAAGATAATGTTTCTATATCTCAGGGATAGGGGATTTCCAAATGGGATATTTGACAGGCAAATAGACAGGATTACAATCTCATTAGAAGTTAATAATACTGAGCTTCTGAAACAGAGACATGATTGCAAGATGGCCATAAGGTAGTCATAACAAAAAGTGATCATACCTTTTGAGACAAAGACACAGTGGCTATTTCCTGGAACAGGTAGTGTAGGACCATCTGTAGTCAGGGTTACAGATAGAGCATATCCCAGCCTTTGAGAAATAGAAATTTAATCATAAGCAGAAATGAACCTAGTTTGTCTTTGCTATAAGACGGCTTTCAGCCAAAGATGGAGACAATCTGGTTCCTTGGTTTTCCTGATACACACAGTTCTTCCTAAACTGAAGAATTGTAGTGAAGGTGTTGCCTTTGGGGGAGATCTTATCACAGATTAATAACCTCACTTCAGTATTGTGGCTCTCCTAAGGTACTTGTGTGATATGTTGCTTGTCTTCTGACAAAAAAAAAAGCTTGCCTGGAGACCAGAGGGTGGAGCTAGCCACCATAGAAGCTGGGCAGTGGTGGCACACACCTTTAATGCCAGCACTCGGGAGCTGGAGACAGGAAGTGGTAAGGTGGGGTGGAGACAGGAAGGAAGCAACTGGTGGCTGCTCTGCTGCTTCTCTGGTTCTTCGGGTTTTTATCCTGATATCTGACTTCTGGCTTCTATTGATTAATATTAATTAGACTCACGCTTCATACTTGTGATTGCCTTTCTTTTGATCTTCTTTGCTTATTATTCACATCAGCTGGAGGGGACAAAGGGCATAAGACATTCCTAAGATATAGGCATTTTAGCAGAGTATATGACATTTTTTTTTATCCTAGAACGCCTTCAATATCTCAAAAGGTAGTAAACAGATCCCCACTTGGGGCCCTCACAGTGATAACTCCCTGTCTGGATTTTGGGTTTGTTTTCCTTTAATGACTCATTGAGTATTTTGTTTGATTTTTTTTTTCTTTTTTGACTTTGGGTATGTCTGTATGAAGATGTTAAATCCCCTGGCACTGGAGTTAACAGACAGTTGTGAGCTGCCATGTGGGTGCTGAGAATTGAACCTAGGTCCTTTGGAAGAACAGGCAGTGCTTTTAACCACTGAGCCATCTCTCCAGCCCTGACTCATTAAGTTTTATTGGGATTGTTTTTGTGAGCATGTGCATGGAGTCATTTGTTTATTAGAGTGTGAGTAACTAATCAGTGACTACACTACTGGAAAAATTACTTCCCCATCCCTTCCTCTCTGTTCCTGCATGCTGTGTATTGCAGCCTTTGGTATAGGAATCATAGTTTTCAACATCCCTAATCTGATTATTATAGTAATTCCTGGATATTGATCTGTGTTTAAGAACATGAAGATAGGGCATGGCTCAGTAGTAAAGTATTTGCCTAAATTCTGTGTTCTGAGTTCCATCCCTAACACCACAAAATAAAAGAAAAATATAAAAAGAAACACTTCTCAGCCAGGTCTCTGTTTAAACACAAAATCCCCAGGAGGATCCAGATGAAGCAAGGCCATGGCATTCCTGTGCCAGGCAGTTACAATGCTTTGCAAGAATATGCCATCCCCAGCCCTGCTTAGGAATTTCTATGCCCACTAGTCAAAGCCCCTGGGCTTCTGTCCTGGAGGACACATCAGAGATGAAAAAGGTACAGTTGTTTTCACTGGCTTTAAACAGCCAAAAGGGACATCTTTCTGCAGACTGCCAAACTTCCCTGCCATAACAGTCCCCAGGAAACCAATTCCAAGTTTTATCAGGGCTCACAACAGGTGATACCTGGGGACTCATTAAAAGTTGACAGGCAATTCCAGTCTTCACTTATTTGTACAAATTACAGAGTCTCTGAGGACAGAGATAGAGGCATCTGTGGCTGATGCATACACAACCCATGGCTAGGATGGAGGAACCATGCTACCCACTCAGGAACAATGATGCTCCCCAGGTGGTTTTCTGCTTACTTTCAAGCCTAAACTTGAGTGTCTGCCTAGCAAGCAAGACCTACAGTTAAGTACTGAAGGCAGCCCTCTGTTTCCCCAGGACACAAAAGCTCCAGAGACCCAAGAAGCCAACTGCTACAGAGAAAGCACTGTGACACTCTACCATGCAGAGCATGGCCTCCAGGAGCAACCTATGCTCCTGGCACACAGGATGTCCTGCAGGGCTCTGACACCTCTACCTCCACTGTAGTGCTCAACACCTTGCCATATAAATGACTCATTTAGCAATGTCCTTCATACCACACTAAGCCCACATCCCTAAGAGGACAGGAACACACTGAGCAACTTCCAAGTTGTGCTCTCCCTGCCTCAGTAGATACTATGATGATGGGAGATGCCATTCTGTAAATATGTTTCTCTTATTGATTAATGCATAAAGCACTGTTGGTCAATAAGAAAGCAAGATAGGTGGGACTAGAAGACTAGGAGTAGAGAGGAAAAAAGGAGGAGATTCAAGATGTAGAGAGAGAATAATTCTGGGCCCTCTCTCCAGTAAGATAAGACCACATGGAAATACTTAGATGAATAGAAATGGGTTAATATTTAAGACAGAGCTAGCCAATAAGTAATGTTAGTAACGGGCCAACCGTGTTGTATCTAATACAAGGTCTCTGTGTGTTATTTAGGGCTGGTGTGGCACTGGGACCAGGCTGGTGGGAAAAACCTGCTCCTAACAAAATGGCACCTTGAACGTGGCTAATAAGAACTTTCACTTAAAACTTAACAAAAGCTTAAAAAAGGGTTTTAGAAACAAAAGAAGAGAGACAAGCAAGGCTTCTTGGTAGCAGTATTTTTCGTGGTTGGGCTCTTTTGCTAGAGACAAGCAGAGATTTGTGCAGCTCCCTTAAGGGAGGTTTCCTGACTCAGCATAAGCGGCAAAAAAATGGCAAGGCTTTTATAGAGCTCTGCTAACAACTTAATGGTGTGTACAAGAGCTGGCAATGGAAATGACCACATCTCCAATCTGGCACTATGCTGCTGGATGGCAGCATAGATCAAGGCATAGCTCTCAGTTCTGGGGAATAAAAGTACCAGCCACCATCTTTGATAGACCACAGCTAATACAGCTATGGCTTTCATTTGACCAATCTTGTTCACCAGATAAAGTCTTGAGGCCAGAAAAAGATAAGGATTTACAGTAAAGACATATTCAGATTAAGAAAAACCTCTAAGTGTGTTTTAAAATATATGTAGGCTTAGGAGAGAAAAAGAAACAGGACAAAATGTTTTTTAAAAAGAATAATAAAAAGAAAGAGAGTAGCTGGGTGTGGTGACACATGCCTTTAATTCCACCACTCCGGAGACAGAGGCAGATCTCTGTGATTTCAAAGTAAACTTGGTATACAGAGTTAATTTCAGGACAGATAAAAGTTGCACAGAGAAACCCTATCTCAAAAAATAAAAAAATAGAAATAGGAGAAATAGAGTAATAAAAAAGCCATGTAAAGATGGAAACCACAAAAATATTCTGAGTACTGTACACTATTATATTATCTTTAAATTGTTTGACTGCTGAGGAAATAGGAACAACTGTTAAAAAAATGCTGCTGGATTAATCCAATTTTTATATACTTTAAAAATGCTTTAACTCCAAAATTTAAGTCAAAGGACAGGTTACTGGCGAAAAGGATTTCTATTTTTGTTTCCACAGAAAAATGAAAAGCTGTGGATTCCTTCCAGACTAACAAGGTTTGATCAAGCTAGACCCCTGAATCAGTGTCCCAGGTGATCCAACATTCAAAACAGCTGGGACTGGGACAAGGCAGCCATGGAGACCATGACAGCCAGGATTTCTGTGTCTTCTTAGGATTCCCATGATAGCGCCCCCTACCAGCAGGAAGCATTTTGGAAAGAATGACACCCAAATTCCCAAATATTGTTTATAAATGTTTGTTTTTATTTAAATGAAATTAATTATGAATGGTTAATGACCACAACCAATCTCCCTAAAGGTAAAAGGGGGATTATGGTATAGATATGAATACTTTGTTTTGGAATGATTTTCATTTATTCATACAAATTTAAGGTCAATTTTTGTGATAAGTGTATTTCTCCTCTTGTTTAAGTATTTTGTTTATATAGCTCATTTAGAAATGTAATGTATAATTTAGTACAGATTATAGATAGTTACCTATAATAGTCAAAACTTATAGTTAAGTTAGTTAGGATTTCTGGTATACAGAGATGTATTTGAGATGAATAGGCATTCTTCAAACCTTTCAAAAACCTACAGAATATGGCATTTAAAATGATTTAGGAGTTTTCTTGACAGTGAGGCACAACTGCTCCTGGCAACACCACCTGTGTCAGAAAGGAAGAAATTCGTTATGGAGTTTGCTTTCAATATGGCAAGACTAGCCATTTGGGCAAGCTACTCCTCTTGTTTGACTTTATGCTGTATAAACTGGACATGCAGGACCCACAGAAAAGTGACTGCTGATACAAGATGGACATTGCTACAGGGTTCCTGCTTCATGGAAGAGTCTTCCAGATTTTATGCAGGACACAGAAAAGTGACTGACAAACTGCCATTACAGGTAGACAGTTTAAAGTTTTCTGCTTTGCTGAGGAGTCTGCCTGACACATTATGGCCTATGGGCTGAAGATTGAACATTATAGAAGAACTTTGGGTGATTGACCAAGCAGCGAGTTGTCTCTGTCATTTCTGGAGTTTATATATTATCCTTCTATGTCTTTGAGGGAGTTGAAGACAGATAGTTATGGTTATAGTTTTCATTAGTTAGGATTAAAGATAAGTTACATATAAGACTTTAGATTCACAAAGATAGGATAGACGATAAAATATTTTCTTCAAATCTTGCTAAATGTTAGTGGACTAAATATGTCAACCGTGGTTCTTATTTGATAACTGTTTTGATATATATTTTTTACTATGTTAAAGTTAAAACCCTTCTTTGTGTTTTAGACAGAAAAGAGGAGATGATGGAAGATGTCATTCTGTAAATATGTTTCTTGTATTGGTTAATGAATAAAGCACTGTTGGCCAATAAGAAAGCAAGATAGGCGGGACTAGGAGACAAGGAGGATGGGGGAAGTAGTAGGGAGGAGAGTTAACAGGTAAGACCAAGAGAACAGAGGTCTGGGCCCTCTCTCTGGTAAGATGAGACCACGTGGAAATACTTAGATTAATAGAAATGGGTTAATATTTAAGACAGAGCTAGCCAATAAGAAATACTAGTAACAGGCCACCAGCATTATATCTAATACACTGTCTCTGTGTTATTTGGGGCTGGCGCGGCTGAGGGACCAGGCTGGCAGGAAAAACTGCTCATAACACTGTGCTCAGTAACTATTATGGGGAAAACAAGCAAAAGGCTAGAGACACAGCCCACTAGGAAAGTACTTGTCAAGCAGGTACAAGGCTTTGGGTTTAATCCCTAGCAAAACATCACTTAGCAAAGCAAAGCAAAGCAAAACAAAGCAACCACAGAAGACTCAAGAGGAAAGGCATTTGCTCCTAATGACATGGGTTCTGTGACCTGAGTTCAGTCCCAGGCAACTACATGGTGGAAGGAGAGACCCAAACCCCAGACCCTCTGACCTTCACACACATGTGGCATGGGCAACCCTCATACTTACACACACTCACACATAAAATAAATGAATGATTAAACAAGCAAATAAATGCAATGCAATTTAAAAGAAAAGTAATACAGCAAAAAGGGCTTGAGAGATAGGTGGTTAGGAGCACATACTGGTCTTGTAGAGGACCCAAGTTTGGTTCCTAGAACCCATATAGAGCAGCTCACAACTGCCTGTAACTACAGCTCCAGGGGGACCCCAAGCCACACATTTCCATAGGTGCTGACACACATATGAACATACATGCATGTTTCCAGGCATGAGCATACACAAACACACAACAAACACATAACTAAAATTAAAAGTAAATCCTTGTTTGAGAAATAGCAATAAAGTCACCCTTTCACTCACCCTGGGGGGCTCGACACTGTGAATAATAAAATCCATATATAATGAAGATTAATATTCTTTGATTTTCCTGAGATGCACTTTTCAGGTGTGGGTGGTATCATTTGAGCCTTCCTGGCCCGTGCATTACCATATCATCATCCTCAGTATCCCACAGATAGATGACTATGGGCTAGGGCTGCTGGGCTGATGATGGAAAGTCCTTCCTATGTGGAGCCTTGTCTGTCTTCTTAAGCCACTGCACATGCTGTGACCTGAGCTGCCTGTCCTATTGATCCTTTCTCTTTTCTTGGATGAGAAATTACTTTCTGACTTCAGGTCTTTGTATGTGTGGGTCCCTCTGGTTGGTGAACCCTCTGCTCTCTCCCTGCCTATGTTAAGGAAAGCAATTTAAGGAAGAAAGGAATGGTCTTGGATCACATTTTTGTTGTGGAATAATCCTCTTGTACACTGTAAAGACTTTTCACTTGAATTGGTGTAATAAAGCACTGCAGTAGCCAGGCATGAAGTATAGAAGGGGCAACCAAGCTAAGAATGAAGGGAAGGAGAAGGGCAGAATCAGGAGGCGACAGCCAGGCTCAGAGAGCAAGATGGGCATTTTGTACTGAGAAAAGGTACTGCCACATGGCAGAGCATAAATAAGGAGAATTGGTTAGTTTAAAATGTAAGAGCCAGTTAATAATACACCTGAGGTATTGCTCAAGCATTTATAAGTAATATTAAGCCTCTATGTTGTAATTTGGGAAGTCACTGCCAGGTATTTGGACCAAGTGACTCCAAGACAGGAAACTACCACATGGTGCTTCCTTGTAGGATGTCAGATGACACATGACCCTGATTGGGTTTAACAATAAAAACCTGGAGTCAGGTATTAGAGTCAAAGCTGAAATAGCAGAGATGCAGAGTAGCCAGCCACTAGAGTTCTTACCCCTCAGGCTGAGAAGAGGGCAAGCTGCTATCTGAACCCGGCCTTATCACTTCCTTTCTCCACCCAGCCTTATCACTTTCCTGCCTCCTGTCTGTACAGACCTCCCTACCCCTATGGTTAACAAGTGGCTAGTTGCACCCTCTGTTCTCCAGGCAAGCTTTATTTGTCAGAACACAAGCAAAATATCACACACAACACCCAGAACTTTGAAGGCTAAAATTGGGGGCAATAAAAGTTTGAGATCTGTTTCAAATAATGAGGCCCAATATCAGAAGAAAAATAGGAGATGAGAGAGGATAAAAGAATACAGGAGAGGTAAAAACAAAAGGAAAAGGAAGAGAAGAGAGAAGAGGAGAGATGGCTGTATTACATGCCTTTGCCCTGTTAGGACAAGCACAGTGTAAAAGAGAATTGGCACACCAGCTTAGTTCTTGATGGAAGGAGTGTGTGGCAGAGGCTATTCAGGTCATGCATGCACCGGGAAGTAGAAAACATAGGAAATAGATAGATAATATACCCTCAATGACTTACTTCTAGTTAGGTCCTGCCTCTCAAAGTTTCTGGAACTTTCCAAAATAAAGCCACCAGCTGGAGACCAAGCATCCAAAGCATGAAAGAGCCTGTAGGAGACATTTCAGGTTCAAACTGTAGCAGAGGAAAAACAAAGGGTCATATTAGGCAAGATGTTCAAAGACTCAGGTGGAGGACAGAAAAATTAGCTTCACTGAGAACACCTGTGGATGTTTCCGGTAAGGTGATCAAAAAAAAAAAAAAAAAAAACCACCTCCCACCCCCACTGGTATCTACCATTTTGAGATAGCATGGAGTTGACCTCAGATGTAATCTTCTATCCCAATGGTCCCCCCTTTCTACCCCATAAAACGGCAAGGACCCTGCATATCTTGGGCAGTCCCTAATCTATCAGAAATACTGGTGTCCTTCAGTTATTCTGATTAAAGAACGGATGATGGGGGATGTCCTTCCATATATATGTTTCTCTTATTGGTTGATGAATAAAACACTGTTTGGCCAATAGAAGCAGGAAGATAGGTGGGACTATGAGATGAGAAGAATTATGGGAAAGGTAGGTAGGGAGAGATAGCAAAGGAGATGCTATGTATCCCTGGAAGGAGTAACAGGTCCAGATCCTTCTCCAGTAAGGGAAGACCAGGTGGAAATACATAGATTAATAGAAATGAGTTAATATTTAAGACAGAGGTAGCCAGTAAAAAGCCCTAGCCATTGGCCAAAAGTAAAATAATATATGTCTCTGTGTGCTTATTTGGGGCTGAAGTGGTGGCGGGACTCCAGCTACAAACAGTTATGCTTCTGCAGATGCTATCTGCCTTTAGGTTTCATGTCACCTCCATCAGTCCCCATCTAACACTACGTAGAAAGAAGGACTTTGGCCTGAGCCCCTCCGGGATGCCCCAAGATACTGAAGGTCACCCCTCATAGTTGTTTCAACTAGAGGCAAGAAAGATAGGGTACATGTCCTCCCCAGCTTGTCAGTCAATTGTTAATGACTGTTTCCAAGGGGAATGCGAGCTTCCAGGAACTCCTGACCTTCGGGAGCCAAGTCACATGTATTCCAGTAGGCCAAAGAGACCATGGTAGATGTTGATGGCCGCAGCCACTTCTCAGTATTGTAAACACATTGAAAAGTCACCAAAAAAGTTTCAAATGAAATGTTTTACTTCCATTTTCTTTCTAAAGGAAGATATGGATATAAAGTCTCCTTTCTAAAAAAGCTCATGAAATGAAGCCTGGTGTTGCAGTTCAGGGAAGGTCTTGAAACCTTAGGAGGAGGGGACTGGCTGGAGAAAGTAGGTTATGTCACAGAGGGAGAATGGGTTGGGAAGTTGGAGGAGTGGAAATGTCTTTTTATCTTATCCCAGGTCTCTTTCCTCTCTTTTCTCTCTAAAACCTAACACAGGGATAGAGAAAGGTAGATAGATAGATAGATAGATAGATAGATAGATAGATAGATAGATGATAGACAAAGGTAGATAGACAAACTGACAGACACATAGATACATAGATGATAGATACATAGGTATGTAGATACATACTTACATAGATGGTATGTATATACATCTATATACATGTAGATATATACTTACATAGATGATAGTTGTCTTTGAGCTGTACTAAGGTCATTAACAGACACAGTAAGGTTCCAGAGAGGTTTTAGTCCCATCAGATGAAACAGGGCATCTGTTCTCAGAGGTTTCTGAGGGAGGAGACAAACCGTTCAGTGTGAGAGAGCAGACTTAATAGGTAGTCCATACTAAGTGCCTTCTGTCAACCTGCTTGTGCCTACTGTGTGCCATCACGGAAACAAAGGTCAAGTGTGGGTGTGCTCATGTGCTTCTTCATGAGTGTTTGTGTGTGTGTGCACCCAAGGGTGTGCATGTGTGTATGTGTATATGTGTGTGTCTTTTTTAGGTGGGGAGGTGAGACATGGTTTCTTTCTTTCTTTTATAATTTTTTGAACTTAAATTTGAAAAAAGCTTGTTTTATATGTCGATCCCAGTTCCCTCACCCACCCTTCCTCCCCTGTTCCCCCACAACCCCCATCCCATCTCCTTTCTGCTCCCCAGGGAGGGTGAGGCCTTCCATGGGGAATCTTCAAAGTCTGTCATATTATTTGGAGCAGGACCCAGGGCTTCCCCCATGTGTCTAGACTGAGGGAGTATCCCTCTATGTGGAATGGGCTCCCAAAGACCATTCATATACTAGGGGTATACTGATCCACTACCAGAGGCCCCATAGACTGCCCAGTCCTCCTAACTAACACCCATGTTCAGAGGGTCTGGGTAGTTCCTATGCTGGTTTCCCAGCTACCAGACTGGGGTCCATGAGCTCCCCCTTGTTCAGGCCAGTTGTTGTTGTGGGTTTCTCCAGCCTGATCTTGACCCCCTTTGCTCATCACTTCTCCCTCTCTGCAACTGGATTCTAGGAGTTCAGCTCAGTGTTTAGATGTGGGTGTCTGCTTCTGCTTCCATCAGCTACTGGATGAAAGCTCTAGGATGGAATGTAACGAAATCATTGATCTCATTATTGGAGAAGGGCATTTAAGGTAGCCCTTCCACTATTATTTAGATTGTTAGTTGGGGTCATCTTTGTAGATCTCTGAACTTTTCCATAGTGCCAGATTTCTCTTCAAACGTTAATGGCTCCCTCTATTATGGTATCTCTTTTCTTGCTCTCCTCTATTCTTTCCCTGACTCAATCTTCCTGCTCCCTCATGTCCTCCTCTCCCCTCCTCTTCTCCCCTTCTCTTTCTTCTAACTCCTTCTCCCCTCCCACCCCCATGCTCCTAATTTGCTCCAGAGATTTTTGTCCCTTTCTCCTTCTCTGGGGAACCATGTATGCTTGAAACAGGGTGTAGCTTTGAAGCCTGTCCTGGACCTAGCTCTGTTAGATCAGGCTGGTCTCAAACTCACAGATATCAGCCTGCCTCTGCCTCCCTAGTGGTGGGATTAAAGGCATTCATCACCATCTCCTGAGTGTGAGTGTGTGTGTGTTAATGTATAGTTTTGACTGGCCTGGAACTCCCTATGTAGACCAGACCTTAAACTCACAGAGACTTCTCTGCCTCTGCCTGCTAGGATTAAAGGCATGAGCCATTAAGGCATTATTTTAAAAAGTTTTAAATAAAGAAAATAAAAAGAAATAGAAGTGGTCTCTTGATACTGTTCAAAGGGTAGTTAATGCACTGCTTTGCTCTCAGCCAGCTGAAAGAGCCCTGAGTTCACATGCTGGTACCCTGGTTCCCCCTCCAACACACACACACACACACACACACACACACACACACACACACACACACACACACACTTCCAAGATTTAAGAGAAATTCTGCTTTGTCCACAAAGGGCAAAGTGCTAACTGTGTCCTGGCAGAACAACTTAAAAGGAGGAGAGATTGATTTTTGATTGGCTACAAAGTTTTCAATTCATAGTCCTTGGCTCTTTGGATTCTGAGCCTGGAGTGAGGGGAGAAAACCATGTTAGGTGGGGACTCTTACCTCCTGTTAGGTGGGGAGATATTAGAAGGGGAAGATATTGGGAGTGTGATAAAAAGAGGAGGAAGGAGGGAGAGGGAGAGAGACAGACTACACACATCTACACTCTCAACCATCTCTGTCAGTGCTGTTACAGAGAACTGACAGGCTACCTGCTGTGCCCCACTGTGCACCTGCCCCCACCTGAAACCTGGAGCAACTGAAGCCCCTGACTTTGCTGGCTAAATGTGGAGGTGGTGCAGACACTTTGGAAATAGTCTAGGAGTTCCTAAACCATTAGCACAGCATGGGACACAATCCCACTTCTAGACATACATACAAGAAAAAGGAAAACATCTGAGAAAAAAATGAAAACTTGCACATAGCTGTACACAGCAAAAAGTTTAGAAATGCTGAAATGCTTGTCCCTAGTTGATAGATGAATAAAATGTATTATAACAGTGCAACAGAATATGGCAGCCGGAGAACCAACATGGGGGAATCTCGATAGTATGCTGGAGAAACAAGCAGGTTGAAGACTGTGGCTCCTCCTATGGCCTCACATGTGTGAAATGCCTGAGGAATTTATAGAGAGACTGGGTTCTTGGTATGTACAACTGGAGGGTAAGGGGGGTTGGAAAGAATAGAGAGTGGAGAAAAATGGGGATTTGGAGAGATGGATCCGTCAGTGAAGTAATTATTGTACAAGCACCCATGTGAAAAGCTGGGTGCAGTGGTGCTCTATTGCAACCCCAGTGCTGTGGGTGGGTGTAACATGAATAATAAAAACCCAGAGACAGATATTGATCTTCAAGCTGAGGATCAGAGAAGCAAAGCAACCAGCCACTAGCTCTTACCTCTATTTTAGACCGAGATGGGTGATCCTGTCTCCCTAGATCTTCCGAGTACAATGCTGTCTCTACAAAACCTCAGACTGAATGCTCTCCACCAAATCTCAGATTGCAGCCTTCACAGTTCCTGTCTCCTCCCATCGTATACTCCTTTCTCTGCCCAGGCATATCACTCTTGTCTCCACCTCCCTAGTGCTGGGATTAAAGGTGTGTGATCCCAAGTGCTGAGATCACCTTTGTGTGAGCAGCTTCTCTTTCAGAATGGATCAATTTCATGTAGCTCAGGGTGGCCTTGAACTAACAGAGATCTGTCTGCCTCTGTCTCCCAAATCCTGAGACTAAAGTTGAGTACCACCACTGTCTGGCCTCTATGGCTATGGCTAACTTTGCATTTTTAAGCAATATATAACTGCATATGGACAGAGATGTGTGAACTGCAGGAGTTTGCCGGCACACAGCCTGGCTGATCTGATGATCTCCAGGCACCACCAGAAAGCCACTTCCATCTCTAAATAAGATGTGGTGACCAAAAAAAAATGTCTGAGAAAGTAATAATATGTCGACTAAGCCTGATGACCTCCTGAGTTTGATCCCTGAGCCCAAAGGCAGGAGGAGAGAGTAGACTCTGGTAACTTGTCCCTTGACTTTCACATGGACACACGCAAAAACATTTAATATTGAATTTTAAGTTAAAATTTTTGTTTAAGCCAGGCATGGTGACACAAGCCTTTAATTCTAGCACTTGGGAGGCAGAGGTGGACAGATCTCTATGAGTTTGAGGCCAGCCTGGTTTACATAGCGAGTTCCAGGGCAGCTAGAAGTACATATCAGAAAGATCTTATCTCAAGAACAATAATAGCAAATTTTTCTTTGTTATTGTTTAAAATAAGGTGAAGTCAGATTGACGTAGATACTCAGTTTTGTTTTGTTTGAGTTTAGGCTTTTTGTGGGGTGGGAGAAGGTGTTCAAGAAAGGGTTTATCTGTGTAACAGCTCTGGCTGTCCTGGACTCACTCTGTATACCCAGCTGGCCTCAAACTCACAGACATCATCTGCGTCTGGATCCTGAATACTGGGGGTAAAGGCATGTACTTCCATGTGGGACTATATACCTTTTTAACCATTGGCTCTCACAGGTAGTCATACATATGCATGTACATCCCCACACACAAAACAAATGAACATACACATAAAAAAGAACTGAGAAACAATTGTTAACAATATAATTGTCTTTCTTTTAAAAATATTTCCTTTTTATTTTTATTTATCCTTACATGTATGCATGTGTGCCTATATGAGTGTGTGTGCATGCCAGTGTCTGAGGTCAGAAGAGTCTGGAATACCAGGTTCTTGTGGGCCATTTGATAGTGGGAATGTAACTTGGGTACTCTGGAAGGGTAGCAAGTACTCTTAGCCATTGGGCTATCTCTCCATCCTGATTTTCTTTTTAAGTGATGAACATTTTCCTAAAATTAATTGCTGATTTTCTAGTTCCAAACATATTAAAGCTGTTAAAATGTGCACTGTGATGGGTAGACTACACAGTATCTGAATATATCCCAACGAACATCTTACATCCCAGTAAACACTTAATGAGAAGTTCTATACATTCACTGGGGATTTATGAAGTGATGTTCTGTGTCTGCCAATCATTCCATACTGACCACTCAGGTGTTTGAGGGACAGACTTTTGTGAGGAAGGCCTTCTTCATGGCATTCTTTAGCTCCTTGTTCCTGAGACTGAAGATGATGGGGCTGAGGAAGGGGGTGAGGACCGTGTAGGTGGTGGCCATGAGAGTATCACCTTCCTCAAAGTGCGGGCCCTTGGGCTTGAGGTAGATGACAGAGGCAAAGCCATAGTGCACAATCACCACTGTGAGGTGGGATGCACAGGTGGAAAAAGCCTTGTGCCGACCCTCAGCTGATGGAATCTTCAAGATGGCAGCCACGATGAAGGCATAGGAGAGGAGGATAAGCAGAAAGCATCCCAGGAGAGCTGTGATGCACACCAGACCTACACCCAGGGCCACAGCTGGCACATCACTTCCACAGGCCAGCTTCAACATAGGGGGCACATGACATAAAAAATGTTGGATCTGATTGGGTCCACAGAAAGGGAGGTGGAAAATGGAGGTTGTCACTACCAGCCCAACAGCTGAGCCCCCAGCCCAGGACCCAGCCACCCAGAAGGCACATCCCCGGGGGCTCATAAGCACATTGTAGTGTAGTGGGTGACAGATTGCCACATAGCGGTCATAGCCCATGATGGTGAGCAGCAAGGAGTGGGTGAAGCCAAACATGAAGGAGAAGAACATCTGGTTGGCACAAGCCAGGAAGGTGATGGAGTGATGGGTAGAGAGCAGATCAGCCAGCATGCGTGGGATGAAAGACAAGGTATAGAGGATTTCAGAGATGGAGAGAGCACACAGGAAGAGGTACATGGGTGTGTGGAGACTTCGTTCACTCCAGATGGTGGCCATGATGAGTAGATTGCCCAGAAGTGTGAAGAGGTACATTAGTAGGATCACCACAAAGAAGACAGGCATGAGCTGCTCTGGGAAGTTGGAGAAGCCAATGAAGATGAATTCAGACACTGAAGTGTAGTTTGGTCCTAGCATCTTGGTTGCACCTGATAGAGTAGGAATTAAACCAGATGATTATAAGCATGTTGTCCCTGAGCACTGTCTGGGCAGGCTTCCTGGAGAATGTAATATATCTGTTCAAGTGATCAGTTAAAAGGATGGGTTGCTGCATGTACATGTCTATACTCTCAGAACCTGGGAGGTAGAGGCAGTAAGTTCAAGGGTAGCCTAGGCTATATAGCAAGGCCCTGTAAAATAAAATAAATAATACTTGAGGTTTAAATAACATCATACATCTTAAGTGATCAGTGCAGATCCTTGCACACTGAGAATTTAATAAACAATTAATATGGATGATTATTATTGTTCTATTGTTACTGGTATTACTATTATCAGTCCCACACCTCTCCACCCCCCCCCCCGTGTTTTTTTTTTTTTTTTTTGCCTTCACACATATCAGGCTCTCCAATCTTCTCCCTATTATCACACATTCAACTCCTTCAAGGACTAAGGGCCAGCTCCTTCTGAAGGGGAGGTAACCCCTTCTCTGAGACCTGGAAAGGGCTTACAGGCTCTGCTTAACTGCACCATGACATTAGCTGTGTGACAGGTCTGTCTGCTCCCATCTCTGAGATGCATGGCAGTGAGCAATAGTCTGTGTGCAGCCCTGTTGTGGGCTGTGTAACTGAGGTGATGAGCACTAGGGAATGAGCTGTGGTGTGTTGTGAGACTCATGAGCTGTCCCTGGGGACAGCAGCACCATGGAACTGGACCCTGATACTAGCTGAGCCTCTGGCTTCTGGCCAGTACCATTCCCTCATTGTTTGGGACTTCTGTTTCGTCATGTCCTGGGGACAGAGTCACATGTAGACCTGGAATTTGGCATCTAGCCCTAGCAAACTTGGAACTCCTGATTGCTCTCATAGATGTCCACCAGCACCCTGACAGCCAAGCTAGTCTTTGCCTCTCCTCCCTCTCCCTGATCCCTACCAGAATCCTTCCATCACCAACCTGCTTGGTGCAGAACAGAAGGGTGCTAGCAGCTGTGGTTCTCGCTTCGCTGTCCCTGAGGGACAGCAGGTCGCATCTGCCCCAGTTCCCAGGGGGCAGGGCTCTCCTCTCTGTGTCCTAACAGGATCCTTGCTGTCCACTGTGGTGCTTCCCCTGCTGGTTCTCCATGTTGCAGACAGTCCTGATGCAAAAAGCAGTTATTTTAAATTGCAAAATGAAGCAGGTGGTGAACGGGTTAAAAAAGGGACCCATCTGAGGGAAAAGATCTTTACCAACTCCACATCTGACAGAGGCCTGATCTCCAAAATGTACAAAGAACTCATGAATCTAGACATCAAAAGACCAAATAATCCAGTTAAAAATGGGGTACAGATCTAAACAGAGAACTCTCAACAGAGGAGTTTCAAATGGCCAAAAGACACATAAGGAAATGCTCAACATCCTTAAGTCATCAGAGAAATGCAAATCAAAGCAATACTGACATTCCACCTTATATACCTGTCAGAATGGCCAAGATTAAAAAAAAAAAAAAAAAAAAAAAAAAAAACTCTGATGGCAGCTTATGCTGGAGAGGATGTGAAGTAAGGGGAACACTCCTCCATTGCCAGTAGGAATGCAAAGTTGTACAGCCACTTTGGAAATCAGTATGTCAGTTTCTCAGAAAATTGGGAATCAATCTACCTCAAGACCCAGCAATAACATTCTTGGGCACATACCCAGAGGATGTACACTCATACCACAAGGACATCTGTTCGGCTATGTTCATAGCAACATTATTTATAATAGGTAGAACCTGGAAATGACCTATTGAAGAATGGATAAGGAAAATTTCAATGACATCTTGAAACTTACAGACAAGTGAACTGAACTAGAAAAGGCCATCCTGAGTCGGTAACCCAGACACAGAAAGACAAATATAGTAAGTACTCATTCTTAAGTGGATATTAGACATAAAGCAAAGGACAACCAGCCTATAGTCCACAACCCCAGAGGATCTAGGTAACAAAGAGGCCCCTAAGAGAGACATACATGGATGATCTGCCTAGGAAGGGGAAAAGACTAGATCTCCTGAGTGAATTGGGAGCATGGGGGCGCGGTGGGGTGGGGGAGAGGGAAGGGTGAAAGGGGAGAGGGGAGGCAGAAAAGGGAGTGGGGAAAAATGTATAGCTCAATTAAAAAAAAAAAAAAGGTGGTGCATCTGAACAATGTAGTTCAAATACAGTACAGGTCTCGCAGCAATGTGAGGAGCCTAGAAAACGAGGCATGGAGTGAAAGAAGCCAGACAGGGAGGAGCAATAGTGTGTGCTGTATTTGTTTGGGATGTTCTCACCAGGTAAGTCCAGAGGGAGAGAAGGCAGCTCAGTGTCAGGAAATGGGTAAAGCAGAATGGGAGTGACTGCTGGTGGACTTCAGAGTGCCAGAAGTTAATTTCTTAAGATTTCTGTTGTTTTATGGCTCTCTTTGTTTTGAATATGACATTTTCTTTTGTATTAGTAAAAAGGTCTTGGAACTAATAACTGCTCTAGTTTTATATCATTGTGAGTGCTGATTAAAATGCTTGCTTACTTCATTCTACAGTAAGAGAATGACTTATAGAACACAGAATCAGGAGAATAGGATACGTGGCCCAACATGGTCAAGCTGATGTTAAGTGGGCGCGCAGAACAGAGGCCGCGTGAGTCCTGGCTCTGTCCCTAGGAAATGTCCTTCACAGGCAGGCAGTCCACAGAGGTAGGAAGCAGGCGGTCCACAGAGGGACAGGAAGGGGAAGTGACTTGCTGGTACCTCAGGGGTGATGAAAAGGTTTTGACAAAGTGAGTACAGTATATACCTTGGGGCTGTTGTATTTGGAAAGGTGAGCTGTACATCCTCTGGCTTTTACCTCACCTTTTAAAAACGCAAAGTGAGAATCTGGAATTATACTGGCTTATACTTGAAATCATACTGGGCATGGGAGGGTGGAGGTAGGGGGACAGGGAGTTCAAGCCCTTTCTGAACTACATAGTGAGAGTCTGGAGAGGTGGTGGGCGGCAGATGGAAAGAGAACGGGGGAGGGGGTAGACAGAGATAGAGAAAAGAGGGCAGCCCCTGGATTCAGCCTTGGTGGGTGGTCGCAGTGGGAGGACTGTCCAGAAGCACTTTTCAGATTTGTGCAGCCTTGGCAGCAGGGCACCCTCTCCCCACCTCACACCTGCACCCACTTCCCACAAAATGGAGACTGTGAACTCAGTGCACGCACAGGACTTGCATGAATACATGAGCTACTTTCAAACACGAGCTCTTACACAAACAGCAAGATCTTGCCCGCCGAGACACACACACCCACACAGTGCCAGGCCCCCTACACACTTGGCCCTGCACATAAGCACACACACTCTGGGCGCAACACAGCTAAAACTCTCTAGCGCAGCTGTCACGTTACCACCCGTAAAGGGAAGCCCAAGGTTGTCCAGGGCGCAGGATCCTGGAATGAGGAGCCACACCTGTAGGTGGATCTCCTTTCTATTGTGTGCAAAGTTCACTCCCAACAGTCTCCTTGCCTCTGCCCGCACCCCTCTTGCTTCAGCTCTTGCCAGAAGGCGGCCTGGAAGTCACTCACTGACCCCTGCTGATGCCAGCAGGGGCAGCTACGTGGCAGAGGAGATGCTGGTACACTCTAACTCACATTCTAGTTTCCGTAAGGGGGTGGGCAAGTTGAAGGCTGAGCCCTATCTTTATCCTTGCACTCTCCAGAAATTCCTCACAAAACTCTCTGGAGATCCCGGAGCAGGATGCTCTCTGGGCCTCGCTTGGTACTCTAGAGGCGACCTTAGGCCTCTGGAGCCTTCTTGGTGCCAGCACAGCTGCACAAGCAGCCCTGCATCCACCTCTAAAGGTCCTTGGTGCCCAGGTCAGACCCACAGAGATGACAAGTTACCTTGGGGGATGGAATGAGGATGCTGGTGGGTGGCCTGGACCACAGAAGAAACAGAAAAAGGAGAGGCTTGGGAAAGGAAGCTGCTTTCCCTGCAGGGAGTAACCCTACACCCATTCACATGCAAGAGGCCCAATTACACTCAGTGGGTTATTTTAAAACATTTAAAGACTTGAAAGTAGGAGGGGGAGATGTGTTATTTGGAAGGAAGAGTTCTGAGTTGGAATGGGACAGTAGAAAGGAATGTGGATAAAGACTACATTTCAAAAATTGTTTTAAAAGAAAATACAGTTCCTAAACTGAGGCCTAGTTCATAGTATTAAGTTCTAAATAAATGTTAATTGGTGATTTAATGCTGCCTGTGAGAGAGAGGGACAGGGAAGGAAAGAGGTGGGAAATGAGAGAGAATACAGCAGGTGCTTTGGGCCAGTCCTGAGGCCCTGAGTCTGGACCCTAGGATCCACAAGCTGGCAGGGGATTGCCGATTTAGCCAAGTTGTCCTCTGACATCCACAGATGTGTCATGGTACCTACCTATGTGTGTACACACACACACACACACACACACACACACACACACACACACACACACACCAAAAGTGTAATTTAAAAATTAGAAGAAATAATTTAAAAGACTAGTTCCTTCCTATCCTTCCCCACCAACACTGGGCTCCTTGACTTCCTCCTGAAGGAAATAGTGGCTGGTTATGACCTCACAGCCACAGGTGGACAGAGAAGCTGGACAGGAAGTTGCGCAATGACACCTGTGGGCTGTTTTAGGATTCCAGACACTTCTGATAAGAAGTTCTGTGTACCTCTCTGAGAAGTATCTACCACTTTGAGACTGCAGGGAAAGTAACCTACAGATGGGATCTTTTATCCCCAAAGCCCCCTTTTCTGCTCTATAAAACCTCAACCCCCTATGCTACGTGCTGACAGTCTCTACTCCCTGGAAACTGTGGTCCTTCAGTGGCTCTGATTAAAGAACAGTTCCGCTCCTGGAGAAGTCTGTTTCCTCTATTCACCTCTATCAGTCCCATCTACCAATGTGCACATGCTACACACATCCTCCAAATGGCTTTCTCTAGACATGGATGGTTCCAGGTCTGGAGTCAGGCGTGGGTCTCCTTGTTCTAAAGTCTAGGGTTCTGCTCTAGATGGTCAAGGAAAGGAGTCAGAGTTGGCCCACACCTGACCCTGTCAGAAGCAGAGGGGTGGAGGAAGAACACAATTTCAGTAGATCTCTGTGAGTTCAAGGGGCTACAGGACAGTCAGGGCTGTTACACAAACAAGACTTGTCTCAAAAACAACAAACAAAAAAACAAAAATAATAGCCACATAGCCACAGACTGGATGTTTTAAAACTGAAATTTATTGTCAGTGTTCCAAAGTCCAAAAGCCCAAAATGAAGGGGGAGGGCGCTGCCCCTTCCTCTGGAGGCTTCTGAGGAAGAGTGTGTCCCACAATTCTTTTCTGGTTTCCTTTGGTTCCAGTAGTACTCGTTGCTGTTCTTTGGTTTGTAGACATCTCACTCCAGTGTCTGCGTCTCTCTTCAAGACATAGTGTTCTCTGTGACTGGGTTTTCCATTCAGGGCCCCACTCTGAACCTGGGAGAGCTTCATCTCAACATCTTAAGTAATTACAAGTCTCACACCTGCATTACAAGTGGGATCACCTTCTGAGGGTCCACGTGGATCGGAAATTCTGGAGGACCCTATGTGGCCCACTGGAGCCCCCTTCTGGGGATTTCTGGTACAATTCTCATTCCTGCAGTCCACTCCAAAAGCAATGCCAGAGATATGTGGCTAAACAAACAAACAAACAAACCAGATCTCTGCTTAGAATCAGCTGTGACTCCCTTATACCCAGATGCCTGATTGCACTCCACAAGGCTCTGAGAAGCTTGGCTTTTGTTGTCTTCTCTGATTTCTATTCTTAGCTCCTTTCCTCACTTTTCAAAACCCTCCATTTTTAGTCTCCAGACTAAAGTGAGATGAATTTTTCACTTGTTTGTGCTGTGTTCTCTCACCCCAGGTACCTGTGCATCCTTAATGACTCACTCCCACCCATCAGGCTGCATGCCACCTGCTGTAGGAAGCCTTCTATTCATGATATTAACACCCTTGCTGGCCAGCACCTCCTTAATTTCTAGTATTCCCATGTAGTCTGCTGCCAAATTGTGTTGTCATTACCTGGTCATGAGACTATCTCCCACTAAACTGTGACCTCCTGAGGGGGGGTGCATGATGCATTCTCAATACTTTGATGGTCTCTGCACTTAATAAATACAGACCACATTAAAGAAAATAATGAATAGGGTAATGATGGCTGACTGAGTTCCACCCCTCAGTCAGAAGGATGAATGGCAGGATGGATTTTGTGCTATACCTTGAATGGTAAACAAGAGACGCTGAGCACACAAAGCCAGAGAGGATATCCCAGACAGGGGACCAAGCAATGACATCAGCAGTTCCAAGAATGAGGTTGGGGGGATGTATTAGTTTGAATGTAATTGGCCCCGATAAGTTAGTAAGGAATGGCACTATTAGGAGGTGTGGCTTTGTTGGAGTAGGTGTGCCTTGTTGGAGGAAGTGTGTCACTGTGGAGGTGGGCTTTGAAGTCTCCTATGATCAAGCTATGTCTAGCCCAGTTCACTTCCTGTTGCCTGTGTATATAGACCTCTCAGCTCCTTCTTCAGCACCATGTCTGCCTTCATGCTGCTGTGCCCTGCTATGATAAAAAAGGACTAGACCTCTGGAACTCGAAGCCACATATGTTATGAGTAGTTTCCTGCCAGCCTGGTCCCTCAGCAGTGCCAGCCCTGAATAACACACTGAGACATATTAGATATAAAGCTGTAGGCCAATTACTAGTTTCTTATCGGCTAGCTCTGTCTTAAATATTAACCCATTTCTATTAATCTAAGTATTTCCACGTGGTCTTATCTTACCAAAGAGGCTGGTGTTCTCTCTCAGTCCTTCGTCTTGACTCCTCCTTACTACTTCCTCGAATCCTCCTTGTCTCCTAGTCCAACCTATCTTGCTTTCCTATTGGCCAACAGTGCTTTATTCATTAACCAGTATGAGAAACATATTTACAGAATAACATCTCCCATCATCTCCTCTTTTCTGTCTAAATAAAAAGAAGGGTTTTAACCTTAACAAAGCAAAATATATAACACAACAGTTATAAAATAAGAATCACAGTTAACAATATTTAGACCATTAACATTTAGCAAGATTTGAAGAAAATATTCCATCATCTATCCTATCTTTGTGTGTCTAAAGTCTATGTAACTTATCTTTAATCCTAACTAAGGAAAATTATAACCATAACTATTTGTCTTCAACTCCCTCAAAGACCACAGAAGGATAATATGTAAACTCTAGAAATGACAGAGACAACTCACTGCCTGGTCAGTCACCCAAAGTTCTTCTGTAATGTTCCATCTTTAGCCCATAGGCCATAGTGTGTCTGGCAGACTCTTCAGCAAAGCAGGAAACTTTAAACTGTCTTCTTGTATTGTCAGTTTTTCAGTCACTTTTCTCTGTGTCCTGCAGACTGTCTGGCAGACTCTTCCATGAAGCAGGAACCCTGTAGCAATGTCCATCTTGTATTAGCAGTCATTTTCCTGTGGGTCCTGTATGTCCAGTTTATACAGCATAAAGTCAAACAGTCCAGACATTTTGAAAGCAAATTCCATAACAAGGTTCTTTTGATGTCCATCTTCCTTTCTGATGCAGGAGCAGTTGTGCCTCAGTTAAGAAAAACCCTAAACCATTTTAAATGCTTTTTGAAAGGTTTGAAGAATGCCTATCCATCTCAAATACATCTCTACATTTCTAGAAAACCTAACTCACCTAGCTATAAGTTTTGACTATTATAGGTAACTATAATCTGTGCTAAATTATACATTACATATCTAAATGAGCTATATAAACACAATAGCTAAACAAGAGGAGAAATATATATATATAACACAAAATTGACCTTAAATTGTATCAATAAATGAAAATCCATTCCAAAACACAGTATTCATATCTATACCACAATCCCCTTTTTACCTTTAAAAAGAGATTGGTTGTTGTCATTAATCATTTATAACCAACCCCATATAAATGAAAACAAACATTTATAAACAATATTTGGGAATTTGGGCGTAGTTCTTTCCAAACTGCTTCCTGCTGGGGGGGGCTGTCATGGAGATCCTAAGAAGATGCAGAAATCCTGGCTGTAGTGGTCTGCAAGGTTGCATTGTCCCATGGACATTGCTTCAGGAGGTCTTGCTTGATCAAACCAAGTTAGTCTGGAAGGAATTCACAGGTTTTCATTTTCTGTGGAAACAAAAATAGAAATCCTTTTCCCCAGTAACCTATCCTTGAACTTAAATTTTGGAGTCAAAGCATTTTTAAAATATATAAATTGAATTAATCCAGCAGCATTTCTTTTAACAGTTGTTGTTATTTTCTCAGCAGTCAAACGATACAAAAACAATATAATACTGTACAGTATCCAGATTCTCTCTGTGCTTTGCATCTTTTCATGGCTTTTTTATTACTCTATTTCTTCTACTTCTATTTTTTTTTTCATTTTTTGAGACAAGTTTTCTCTGTGTAACTTTTATCTGTCCTATCTTGAAATTAACTCTGTACACCAGGTACAGAGATCCGCTTACCTCTGTCTCCCGAGTGCTAGAATTAAAGGCATGTGCCACCACACTCAGTTACTCTACTTTCTTTCTTTTTTAACCCATTTTATCCTGTTTCTTTCTTTTTCGCTCCCAAGCCTATGTATATTTTAAAACATACTGTAAACCTTTAGAGGTTTTTCTTAATCTGAATCTGTCATTGCTGTAAATCTTTATCTTTTTGTAGCCAGGAGTCTTTTATCTGCTAGACAACATTCCTAAAATGAAAGCCACAGCTGTGTTAGCCATGGTCTATCCAAGATGGTGGCAGGTACTTTTACGGCCATCACTGAGAGCTGTGCTCACTGCCTTGGTCTATGCTGCCATACAGCAGCATGTTGTCTGCTTGGAGATGTGGCCAGTGCCATTGCCAGCTCTTGTACACACCAGTAAGTTGTTAGCAGAGCTCTTTAAAAGCCTTGGGGGTTTTGCTGCTTATGCTGAGTCAGGAAACCTCCCTTAAAGGAGCCGCACAAGTCTCTCCTTGTCTCTAGCAAAACAGAGTACAACCAAAAAATGCTGCTACCAAGAAGCCTTGCTCGTCTCTGTTTCTTGCGTTTCTGAAATCCCTTTTTAAGCTTTTGTCAAGTTTTATGTGGAAGTTCTCAGGTTCACGTTTGGCACCATTTTGTTATGAGTATGTTTTTCCCTGCCAGTCTGGTCTCACCGCCACAACAGCCCCAAATAATACACAGAGACTCTGTGTTTGATACAATTCTGTTGGCCAGTTACTAACTTCTTATTGGCTAGCTCTGTCTTAAATATTAACCCATTTCTATTAATCGAGTACTTCCACATGGTCTCATCTTACTTGAGAGAGGGGCTGGCGTTCTGCTCTCCTTCCTCCATGTTGAATCCTCCTTACTACTTCCTTTAATCTTCCTTGTCTCCTCATCCAGCCTATCTTGCTTTCCTACTGGCCAACAGTGTTTTATTAATTAACCAGTATGAGAAACATATTTACAGAATGACATCTCCCATCACACGTAATTTTATTTTTCCTTTATAAGAGTTGCCATAGCCATGGTGTCTCTTCATAGCAATAGAAACCCTAAGTAAGACAGGGGAGCCTGGGAAATGAACCCAAAGCAGATTGGGAAGGATTGGGAAACACCTTAGAATCATTGTTCTGGGGCTGGTGGGGAGGGAAGATGGTGTGTTGGAGGCAGAGGACAGGAAGAGTCTGGGTCAATGACAGCCTGTTGTCAGATTCTGACTTTTTCTTCTAAGCCCCAGCCTCCTGGCTGAGTAGGAGACCCAGAACTTGGAGGAATTGGTCTGGGTCTCCATATACTCTCTCATAAAACTCTTGTTTGACATAACCTCAGCCAAAACCAGGAAGGGAGAGACAGTTGGCCAAGAAATGGAGCCATCCATGACTTAGAGAAAGAGGCTCTAAGGTTTCTCTGGTTGCCCAGAAATATCCCCACCACAGCCTGGAGTCTCTGTGAGAGTGGTAAGCACAGCATAAAGTTGAGGAATTAAGTCTTGGTACAGGTGCATTTTGCAGTCCTGCCTTGTGGGGATGCTGTGAGTTAGTGGGGGCTTTATTTTCCCTTTGGTAAATAGGTCTGAATTCTTGCTTTTTGTTTTTGTTGTTGTTTGAGATAAGGTTACTCTGTGTAACATAGACTGTCCTGGAACTCTCTTTGTAGACCAGGATGGGCTCAATCTTAGAGAGATCTACTTGCCTCTTCTTCGTAGGTGCTGGGTTCAAAGGCATAGACCACTACAGCCTGGCTTTCTTTTTTAACTTTTAAAATTTTGTGTAAAAATCTAAATTTTCCTTTTTATTTACATGTTCCCTCTTGCCCTTTCTTCTTCCCTTTCTCCCCTCCTCATACCCCTCACCCCCAGTCTGTGTATTCGATGACAACTTGCAGGAGTCACTTCTCTTTTTTTTTTTCCATGTAGGTTTCTGGGATCCAACCCCAGTTGTCAGCTTTGGCTGCAAGTACCTTTACCAATAGAGCCAGCTCCTTAGCCAGATTGTTGTCTTAATGAAACAAATAGGTGTGAGGAATGTGGCAAAGTGCATGTGGTTTCTTGGAATGAGTTCCTCTTTCCACCCCGATGTCAAACTTTCCTTGAGCTGGAGACTCTGGTCTTTCTTTCAGGCCACATATAACCACTAAGCACTCACAGTGTGCCAATCAGTGAGCAGCCACTAGAGAAGCAACAGGAAATAAAGAAAGTCACTTTGCACTGCAGTGTTGTGACTTCATTCTGCTTTTCCCCATTGCTCTGATCCAGAGGAGGCCCAGTTAATAAAAGTTCTAGTCATCTGATGTCTCAAACATACACCATCCCCTGCTGTGCACAGAGCCTGTGCTCAGTGCTGTAGATAGGATATGCATCACAGACCATTTTCCTGGCCTTGGGTTAGGGACTGGGTAACAATTTCCCTTGTCTCTTCAATCTGATTCGAAACACATGTGTCTTTTTTACCTGGAGATGTTTTAAAGAAGAAAAGAAGGTTATAATTAACCCAGAACATAAAGTCTTTATTGCATTTATCTTGAAATATGTGAATGACATTGCTCTCCCTTATTTGGAAAATTCCAAAGGAAGCATTGAGTCCCAAATGTCTCTTATCACTAACACGTAGTAGGTATTTCATGAATAAAGGATAATGGGACCTGGTGGTTCATACCTATGTCTGTGATCCTAGCACTTGGGAGGCTGAGACAGTAGGACCTTGAGTTCAGGGCACTCTGGGCTACACACTGAGATGCTGTCTTTAAAACAACACATATAGGTGCTGAGCTGGTAGCTCAGCTGGTAGGGGTTTGCTTAAATACATAAGGCCATAGTTCAATCCCTAACACCACATAAAGGAGTCAAGGTGATACATGCTCACACTAGTCAAGGAGGTACATGTTAACACACATCCTCATACACAAATGTTTAAATAAATGTTGCAAAAAAGAAACTTAAGAAAGCAGCCTTCAACTAAAACAAGGTGACTGGGCCAGGTTGTTTGCTTTGCAGATTTCTTCATCCTGAGAGAAGAAGCTACCTGACTATGAGCAGAGGCAGGAAACCGGACATGTGATCTGCTTCTTGATAAAGAGGGGAGAGAAATGGGGACAGATGAAGTAGCTGTCTCATGTGATAAGGACAACCAGGCTATGTGCTAAGTGATCATGGAGAGGAGGCTCAGCTCCAGCCCTTAATGTCAGTCCAGTGCTGATCTGGAAGCTGGCAGATGTTCAATGGGCAGAGCATACAGGTTACCTACTCCTGGGAACCAATGCAGAGAAAAGAAGTGTTCAAATTTTAGACAACAATGAAGGAGTGTGAGGAGGGAAATTTGGTGAGGAGGAAAGCATCATCCTCAGAAACCAGGCAGACATATCAGCAAGGACATCATGGAAGAAATGGAATTTCATTCTGTTCCTGTGGTGGTGTGATAATTAATCTTATCATTTTGATAGGAATTAGAATCACCAAGACTAGAAATCTCTGGGCCCATCAATTGGGGGTTATTCTGTTGATTCTGTCAACTGAAGTGGGAAGCTCCATCCTAAATGTGGGTGGTACAACTCCATGGGCTAATGTCCTAGACTGTGTACAAAGGAGAAAGAAAGCTGAGCACAGGTAATCACAGTTCTATGATTCCTGGCTTTGAATACAATGTGACCAGCCACCTTAAGTTCCATCATGCCTTCCCAAGTGTGAGAAAAGTCCCACCAAAATTATCCCTTCCATCCTGAAATTGCATTATTTTGGTATTCTGGCCTAGTAATGAGGCAAATAATCAGCACAGGCAGGGAGAAAGCAAAGGGTTCACCAACCAGAGGGACCCACACACACAAAGACCTGAGGTCAAAAGTAATTTCTTATCCAAGGAAAGAGAAAGGGCTAGCTAATAAGACAGGCAGCTCAGGTCACAGCATGTGCAGTGGCTTAAGAGAAGACAGAGAAGGCTCCACATAGGAAAGACTTTCCATCATCATCCCAGCAGCCCCAGCCCCATAATCATCTATCTGTGGGATACTGAGGATGATGATATGGTAATGCACAGGCCAGGAAGGCTCAAATGATGCCACCTACACCTGAAAAATGCACCTCAGGAAAATTAATGAATAGTAATCTGCATTTGATAGGAATTTTGTAATTCACAGTGTTCAGCACCCCAGGTTGAGAGACAGTAATTTGTTTGATGTTTTTTTTTAAATAAGAACTTATTTTTATTTTTAATTATGTGTATATACATGTGTCCATGTTGGAGAGTCGGAGTATGTGCCTATATCATCACCCATGGAAGTCAGGGGTTTGAGGTGCCCCTGGAGCTGGAGTTACAAGCAGTTGTAAGAACCCAGTACATGCTCTTAGCCATTGAGCCATCTTCCAGGCCCTGTTAGTTGTTTTGTTGTTGTTTTGTTTTGTGTTTGTTTAATGGTAGTACATTCACTTACCTTCTTACTTATTTTGTAAGTATGTGCATGCATGTGTGTATGTGTGTGGGTGTCCATGCCACACATGTGTGAGGTCAGAGGTCAACATACAGTGTTTGGATCTCTCCTTCCACCATGTAGTACCCTGGGATTAAACTCAGGTCACAGAACCCATGTCATTAGGCAGCAAATGCCTTTCCTCCTGAGCCTTCTGGTCAACCCACTTTGTGGGTTGTTTTGTTTTGTTTTGCTTTGCTAAACCCAAAGCCTTGTACCTGCTAGACAAGCACTCTAGTGGGCTGTGTCTCCAGCCGTTTGCTTGTTTTTCCCCAAATAGTTACTGAGCACAGTATCTACAGAGGCAGGGAAGTTGCCTAGTGTGTTCCTGTCCTCTTAGGGATGTGGGCTTAGTGTGGTATGAAGGATATTGCTAAATGGGTCATTTATATGGCAAGGTGTTGAGCACTGCGGTGGAGGTAGAGGTGTCAGAGCCCTGCAGGACATCCTGTGTGCCAGGAGCATAGGTTACTCCCAGAGGCCATGCTCTGCATGGTAGAGTGTCACAGTGCTTTCTCTGTAGCAGTTGGCTTCTTGGGTCTCTGGAACTTTTGTGTCCTGGGGAAACAGAGGGCTACCTCCAGTACTTAACTGTAGGTCTTGCTTGCTAGGCAGACACTCAAGTTTAGGCTTGAAAGTAAGCAGAAAACCACCTGGGGAGCATCATTGCTCCTGAGTGGGTAGCATGGTTCCTCCATCCTAGCCATGGGTTGTGTATGCATCAGCCACAGATGCCTCTATCTCTGTGACTGGTTCTCAGAGGTTCTTTAATTTGTACAAATAAAGTGAAGACTGGAATTGCCTGTCAACTTTTAATGAGTCCCCAGGTGTCACTGAAAATGCACCTGCTGTGAGCCCTGATAAAACTTGGAATTGGTTTCCTGGGGACTATTATGGCAGGGAAGTTTGGAAGTCTGCAGAAAGATGTCCCATTTGGCAATTTAAAGCCAGTGAAAACAATTAAACTTTGTTCATCTCTGATATGTCCTCCAGGACAGAAGCCCAGGGGCTTTGACTAGTGGGCACAGAAAGTTTCTAAGCAGGGCTGGAGATGGCATATTCTTGCAAAGCATTGTAACTGCCTGGCACATGAATGCCATGGCATTGCTTCATCTGGATTCTCTTGGGGATTTTTTTCTTTAAACAGACATTTGGTTGAGAAGTGTTTCTGCTCATGCTTCCCCACCACCACCACCCCACACATATATTTTGTGTGTGCTAAGACCTGGGATCCTGAGTGTGCTTAACAAGCAACATTACTAGAGACCCACACTCCCTGTCTTTACCATTACTTTAAACTGTGTTATTTCTTTCCCACATTAAATATTTTATATAATACAACCTTGTAGTCCTCCCTGTCCACAGTCCCATTTCACATTCTTCTCTGTGGAACAGAGTCCAGAAAGGACAGAGGCACAACAAGGGTTCTGGGTCTGTAGAGCTTCCTGAGAATGAGTCCAGTGGAAACTTGAGAATGAGACCACACACCAAACAGAATTTGCCCAGCCTGGAACAGAGAGATGACAAGAAGGGCTGCAAATCTGTGGCTTTATACATAGACAACCTCTGACCCAATACAGGTCAGCACAATTGTCATTAGAGTACTTTTTAACATGTCATCAGGTACACAAAGTCACAGGGATACGTGTATTAATCCTACCAGTTACTGTGAAAGTGTGTACAGATGTCAATCAATTCCTACAGTGAGGTAGCAGGATAAGGAGCCAAACCCTTCAGAATTGTCCTTCTGACAGTGAGGGCCCCAGATGAGTATCTTTGGCATAAGAATGATGTTCTAGGGGGAAAAGTCCATGCCATATACTGTACTGAAATGTCCACATCAAAAAAAGCAAAACAACACAACAACAAAAACCTTTTGTGTTCCCTATCAAAAGAATATTATATTAATTCATTCTATTTCTTTTATAAGCATATCGTGTTTAATACTTTGGGTTCCCCTACATTTTGGGCTTCCTGCAATTTCTCTGGACTCCCTTCTCAGCATATGGCTGCTCGCTCACTGTGTGCCTAACCTCCATGACATGGCACTTCTGCTTCCCTCTCTTATTTTCTGGGCAGCTGAAGGAGTTTCTTGTTTGGATTCTAATAAAATTGTCCTTGAGCTTCCATTTAAGTCTATTTTTAATTTTTTTATTAATAAATCTAAGAACCCCCAATCTCTCCTGCATTCATATAACTCAGAGTGGTCCATGAAGGTGGATGATGCTCCAATAAAGGCAATGTAAAACAGAGATTCAAAGGTAACAGAAACAACAATGCTGAGTGTCACAGAGTCCCACCCTGAGGAGTTAGCTGGAGTCCTGTAGTAGTATTTCTGCCAGTGTGCTTGGAGGGAGGCTGAACTCTAGATGAGATGTACAGATGCCTGATGTCCTCATTAAGTTTAGCCAAGACACATTGTCAATTTTGTCCCTGAAGTTTCATATCACTAATTAATACCTTAGAAGCACCATACACACTTTCTTTTTAGATGGACTTACTTATTTTTTGGCTTTTCAAGGCAGGATTTCTCTGTATAGCCTTGGTTGTCCTGGAACTCCCTCTGTGGGTCAGACTGGCCTTGAACTCAAGAGATCAGCCTACCTTTGCCTCCCAAGTGCTGGAATTAAAGGCACGTGCCACCACTGCCCAAACGTTTTCAGATTTATTCACTTTTGTTTTAGGTATAAGGGTATTTTGCCTTTGTGCATGTCTGTTTACCATGTATGGGTAGTGCCTACAGTGCCCAGAAGAGGGTATTATGTCATTTGGAACTGGAATTACAAATGGTTGTTAGCTACCACGTGAGTGCTGGAAACTGAACCCAGTCTTCTCTAAGTGTAGCAAGTTCTCTTAACAGCTGATCAATCACAAATTTACTGTTCTGGATATAGCTCAGTGGTTGAACCTTTGATGGCCATTTACATTGTCTATGGTTCTTCACACACACACACACACACACACACACACACACACACACACGAGAGAGAGAGAGAGAGAGAGAGAGAGAGAGAGAGAGAGAGAGAGAGCACCACGATGTTCAGAGGGACCTTTGAAAGGGTATGCCTGTTACTATGCAACTCGTAGTGACACTGTGAAATTGCACTGCATCTGTTAGCAGCTGGTAATGATGTGAGCCATTGGCCAACAGCTTTATATGTAATAGAGTCTCTCTGTTATTGTTTTGGGATTGATGCAACCCTGGGACCAGGCTGCCGGGAAACTGCTCATAATGGGCCACTGAGCAGTTACAACTGCTGGGAAACTCCCTTAAGAGTGAAGCAGGAAAATAACTTTTTTGGTGGAGCTGGGGAGATTGCTATATTTCTGTAGGGGCTTCCCCTTTAGCAGGATCAAACAGAAGAAGTAATGTCTTGGGACAAAGCTGAGCAGAGCAGAAGAAGAAACAGCTCTGCTAGGAAGTTCCCTTAGGAGCAAGCCCAGCTGTACCAGTTTTCTCTTGAAAAAAACCAGGACTGCTACATCCTGTGGGGAGACCACCCCCTTCCACACCCCAGCTTCAGGTATTCCCTGACTTCCTGACAAGTCAGGATACATTTCCTTCTTGAGTTGTCTTATTGCATCTTCAGCTTCCAGAGATGTCCCTTTATAGCTCTAGGGTATTGCCTGACTTCCAGACATGTCAGGATACCTTTTCCTCCAGAGCTGTAATACTCACCTGTAGCCATACATGCCATGCTCAGAATTTGGCACAAATGACTACTGTAACCATATTCTCTCTATCACATTGATAACATGAAAATAATTCATTACTAAATTCTACTGACAGCAGGGCCAAGATAGTGCAATGATAGAGAAATCCACAAAGCTTCTCTTCCTACTGTCTCTGCTTGGCTATGGATGCTGACCAGATGAATTTCCTCCACAGCACAGTGATTCTCAACTGTATCCCATGTTCTCCAGTATTTAAAAAATATGAAATAGCAGGAAACTTCAAATGCCTGTCAGTCTTGGGAGCAGGGTTGAAACAGTATTCTCTAAAAGAGAGTATCAGGTTGGCTTGTATGGCACTAGAAGATGCCCTGGTCATTGAGCTGATTCTATTGAGAGAAATAGTTTGAATTCACCCCACCCAATGCATCTTTGACACTTCAAAAGAGATAAAAAGAGATGACTCCACCTTTCTGTTTGTCTATTCTATGGGTAGACAAAGCCAAAGACATGATAACACAAAGCAAGATACCTCAAACTGTGTAATTCTCTTAAACCTGATGGAGCATTATGTGGATCCCTGACACCTCTACTACTGGCAGAGAAATGAACTGTGAGAGGCAAATAGGGAAATCAGTTCAATATAACTTAGCAGGGTTGGTTCTACCTTCTAGAGGCTGACCCTGAGAAATTTATTATTTACATATATAAACATGGCACAACTTTGGAAAAAGATTTCCTTTTGATAACTGTCACAATGAAGCTTAAAGCATGACTACATCAAAATTACTTTGCAGAGAATATGTTTTTGCAAAGCACCTGTGGCCTCTTTCTTAAGAATAGGTTCTATTGAGTGAACAATGCTCAGGATAAGGAGGATTCAGTGAGGATTGGTTCCACAGAACAGCAAAGATTACCAGGTTATTACACATCCATTCACAGCCTTCTGGATGGAAAATGGTTGTGTACATCCCTTCCATTGAAAGGAAAAGCCCATGTGTTCTGGTTTCTCTCTTGCTACCTGAAAACATGTGGACCTCATTCAATCTACAACATTCTATTTAGGACCCACATAGACTTGTAGCTGTGGCAACAGTTGATGGGTATGAAGAGAACGGCATCTTTTGTGGATTGATCTGTGGAACAGAGCAGGGTATTTAGGGAATGGAGCAAGATAAAAGACACATACACACTTACAAAAGAGCTGGGATAGTGAAGAAGACTTCAGTCAGTGAACGCATTCACAAGCATTCACAGACTTCAGATAGGTGTCTAAGGAATCGAGCATGTTTCATTGTTTGTATACGCCAGGATAGAGAGAAAGACTTCCATTTTTGGGAAGGGAGCAGGGGTCAGCAAACACACAAAGTGCTCTGGTTTGTCTAAGATTTGTCTTCTAGGGATTGAAGATGGTGGAAATATGTACTGTTACCAGCAGCTTTCCCTCTAGCCTGGTCCTACTGCTGCATCAGCCTCAGATAATACACAGAGACTCTGTATTAGATATAAAGCTGTTGGCCTGTTACTAGCGTTTCTTATTGGCTAGCTTAAATATTAACCCAATTCTATTAATCTAAATGTTTCCACATGGTCTTATCTTACTGGAGAGAGGGTACGGATCTCTTCTTTCTCAAGTTTCTACATCTTGACTCTCCTCTACTACATCTCCCAGAATCTGCCTTGTCTCCTAGTCCTACCTATCTTGCTTTCCTGTTGGCCAGCAGGACTTTATTCATTAACCAATAAGAGAAACATATTTATAGAATGACATCTCCCATCAATGTACATTTCAGGAAACTGATGGATAGTCAAGATTTCTTTCATAAAGGAAGGGAGCAAGGATTTGTACACACAGAGAAAAATGCTACTACAGCCAAGGCTTCTGTTCTAGGAAAGAAGCAGGGATCATTGCACATACATTCACAAAGTGCTGTATAGTCAAGACTCTCATGCCAGGAAATGTATCAAGGATCAATATATCGACAATTACCGGTGCCCAATCCTGCTACTCTCTGCTTTTTGCCATTTCCTACCCAAACAGCTTCCATTTGCTAGAACAATTCTTCCAACAAAGTGTCCCATTTATGGCCTACGTTTTCATTCCCACAAGACAAATAGGCCCATGGAAGAGGTTGTGGGGTACTGAAGGGTGAAGAGGTGCCATGGGGCAGGCAGCACACTTTTCAATCAGCACTCACGATTGGTATCTCTTTGCTTGATTTCTTCTCTCATGTGGTGTAACAAAGCTGGCACAGGAAGAGGAGTGATACTCCTTAGACCAGTGGTTCCCAACCCTCCTAATGCTTCAACCTCCTAATGCAGTTCCTCATGCTCATGTGGTGGTGACTCCCAGCAATAAAATTATCTTCATTGCTCTTCATAACTATAATTTTGCTACTGTTATGAATTGTAATAATGTCTGAAATGCAGCATATCTAATATGTGATTGCTGTGAAAGGGTTGATCAAACTATCCCCAAGGCAGTTGTGACCCACAGTTTGAGAACTGCGACTCTAGACTTTTGGACCATTTGGGAGTTCATTTTGCATATGCAAACTCCCCCCAGGCTAAGATCAGGAGAACAATTTCCTTCTAAAATACTTAAAAAAATGCACAGCAAAATAGTGGAGTCAGGTGTTACTGCTGAATTTCTGTCACAGCTCCAAGGACCCTAGTCTATAGATACAGACTGAGGACCTAGTTCTTACCCAGGACTCTTTCTCAGTGTCCTGGTACCTCACCTAGGACTAGAATCACTTCGAGGAGGAGGATGATGATGAAAGGAAACAATATTGGAAGAGGAAGGGATGACATTCTTTAGACTAATGGTTCTCAACCCTACCAATGCTTCAACCTTTGAATATAGTTCCTGTCTTGAAACACAAAACTAAACAAAACAAAAAGACAGGCATGAACAAACCCATTGTATAAACGAAATCAATATTCTGTGGATCAGCTTTCCACAGAAAATTGATTCATGATAAAGTAGGCATGATCCAACACAGACAGAAACCCCAGTATCTATACAAGTCAAACAAAGATAAACTGTCATGTCCTGAAAAACATACATATCATTCCCTACTACTCCAATGACGACAACCAAAATACAATTTGAAACAGGAAAACTAAGAAAAGAAAAAGAAAACAAGGCACTAAAAGTCATAGTCAAGATTTGAATAACGGTCCATGCCAGTGATTCCAGCACTCAGAGGTATGGATAGGAGAACTGTGATCTCTAGGATACCCTGGTCTCCATAGGGATACACAGACGCTGCCAGGAGAAGTGAGGGGAGGCTGCCATACACTGTGAATCTTTATGTGTCTAAGAGAGCTGAGGGAGAGGAAGAGAGGAAAGGGAGAGGATAGAAAAGAACAAGTGGGAAGAGGAGACAGGGTTGAAGAAAGAACAACAAAAAAAAGACACTATCAATTGTAGGGTCCTGTATGGACCCCAAGGCATCTTGAGCAAGCCTGAAGCTGTTGGCTGAAACATCTTCCCCCCCACCAAGAGTTGTTGTTGGTACTCTTCCTGTTTTGCTAACACACATCTGCTGGGGAGGAGCTAAGCCTGAAAATTTGTACTCTTGACCTTGTTATTTTCCACTGTGCTGTGAGTCAGTAGATAAGCCCACTCCTTCCCCTCAATAAATGGCATTCAGCATTCCGACATTACTGTTGAATGAATGACCCACTGTCTTATCTCTTATTTCAATCTCTAGGCCTTTGCCTGATTAGTGGAACAGATTGTAGCACAGGCACTACAAGTGGAGGTTCCACTGAGATCAAGAAGAAAGGATCACCTAAGAGATTGCCCTCGGAGGCCGGCTGGCAAAGTAAGTGAGTGAGAGTATATTGAAGGATGGGTGCCCGTAACTCTAAGAAAATTCTTAGTGGGCAATTAGTGGCCCTATTGAAAAGATTGGGCATCAGGATTAGAACTAAGACAGCTAAAGAAATAATTGTTGTGTTAGAGAAACGTAGTCTTTGGTTTATACACTCTAGAGGCTTAAAATTCCCTGACTGGGAACAGGTAGAAAGAGATCATCAAAAAGCTTATAAAGAAGAGGGGCCTGATAATTCCCCTATTGCCACATTTTCCCTTTGGTGTCAAGTTAAAGATGCACCCCTGAGCAACAATGTTAACATAAAAGAATGGCAGAGATGAGTAGAACTTTTGAGGAAGTGCAATACAAGATTTAGAATCTGTGAAATCTATCAGAGAACAGGAGGGATCCCAACTGGGAGATGATAGTCCTACCGTAACTGGTGAAGAGAATACTTTGGAAGCAGAAATTGAACAATTAAAACAAAGAATTGCTGAAACTGATGAGTGCAAATGCCATCTGCCATGGCACAACCCCTTTTCTTGTGATCCCTTTAGTAGGGCCTCTGAGCTGTGAGGGTTAAATGAGGAGGTCAAAGATTTAATAACCAAGGTAGAAGCATTAGGAAAGACAAGCATTTCCTGTGATTGAGACAGTGGATCCTCAGGATAACAGGATTAGGGAGCACAGCCCACTAAATCTCAAGGATATAAAACATCTTAAGGAAGCTGTCACTGCTTATGGACCCCATGCTCCTTTTACTCAGGCAACTTTTTGAGTCTTTTGCACCCCTAGTGATTGGTAGAGCCACACTGAGTGGGGATGATTATTTGCTCTGGAGAGGCGAATTTCAAGAATATTGTAAAGAAACAGCCCAACACAATGCCAATGCTGGATTTCTTGCTAGGAATTTAGGTATGCTCATGGGTGCTGGGCAATATCCTAACCTTGCAGCTCAAATTCTTTTTGACCCAGCAGTGTATGCACAAATGGCTGTTGCTGCAGGGGATCAATTATCTAAGGTATTAAAAGGACCATCTGAACCCTATTCAGAATTTGCAGACTGCCTCCTGCAGCTGGCTGGTCAAATTTTTGGTGATGTTGAAAATAGTTAAACTATTGGCATTTGAAAGTGCAAACAAGTATTGTAAAGAAGCTCTATGTCTCCATAAGGCTAGAAGTCTTAATGATTATATATGCATATGTCAGGACATAGATGGTCATCATATTATGGGCCAGGTTATAGCTTCAGTCATAAAAGGAGATGAGAACAATGGATGATCCAGGCCAAAGATTGGCTTTGAATGTGGACAGCCAGGACATTTCAAAATGAACTTCCCCCAGAGTGCAACAATGCAATCTCAACCTGAGCTGGGTCTTTGCCACCATTGCTGTAAGAATCACCACTGGAGCAATGAATGTAGATCAAAAACAAAATGCTCTTGGTAATCCCTTACCAGCTCTGGGAAATGGGAAGCGGGGCCAGCTTCAGGCCCCTTGAACTCAAATGTACAGGGCAGTGGATACATCTGTAACCCATCCAATACAGATGATCCCTCAGAAAAAAACCAAAACCCCTTTATGTCCAGGACCTTATCAGAGGTACCCCAGGGAAGCACAGAATTGGACCTTTGTTTTTCTACCTGAGCAATATTAACACCACAAATGGGCACTCAAGATTTAAGCACAGGAGTTTTTGGGCCTCTTTCACCAGGATAGGGCTACTGCTAGGATTCAGTAGTGCCCTGTTGAAAGGAATTAGAGTCATTCCAGGAGTAATAGATTCAGATTTTTCAAGGAGAAATAAAGATCATGGTTAGGGCAGAAATGATACTACATGGCACTGGGATGGAACAATTGGTTCTTCTCCCTATGTTCAAAACCAACAATCCCCTTTTAAAGAGCACCAGGGCATCTGCTGGTTTGGGGTCCACGGGCTCCATGGCTGCCTTTTGAGTATCAAGTCTTGAACAGAGTCCCATGCTCATGCTCACCCTTACCATACAAGGTAGACAATTTTCTTGACTTGTAAACACTGGAGCTGACTCCTCATTAATAGCAAAATAAAAACAAAAAACAAAACAAAACAAAACAAAAAACAAAAAAACATTGGCCACAAGCATGGCCTCTTCAGCCGGCCTCCACTCATTTACAAGGAGTGGGGACTGCTGTGGCTCCAGAATGTAGTACTCAGCTTCTTAAATGGTCAGATGATGAAGGACATACAGGCCTTTTTCAACCTTTCTTTCTTTTTTTTTTTTTCTTTTCAAACCTTTTGTGTTAAGTCATATCCCTATTAATCTTTGGGGAAGAGATGTGCTTCAGGCCATGGGAGCTGTCCTTACTTTTGAGCCTGTTAAAATTATGCTAGCTGAATAAATGAGGCTTTTGGGGAATTACAACATAAACTTCAACTAGCTGGCTTAAAAATAGCCCCAGAAAAGTTACAACAAGAATTTCCCTATCAATACCTGGGTCATCAATTGTTATATTCTGGTATCCGTCCTCAAAAAAATTACTTTAAGGCTGGGTAGACTGACCATCCTTAATGATTTTCAAAAATTATTGGGAGATATAAATTGGGTTTGATCTAGTTTGGCCCTAACCATTGGACAGCTTAGACCCTTATTTGATATTTTACAAGGAGATTCTGATCCTTCTCCCTGTACCTTAACACCTGCATACAACTTGTGCAAGAATGCCTCCAATCTGCACACGTAAATTATATTAACTATTCTCAAAACTTGATGGTTTTGTTTAAGCATATTCTCCTTCCAGAGTGTTTTGGCAAACTGGTCTTATATTATGGGTGCATGAACATGGATCCCCAGGAAAAAATAGTTAAATCTTATTCCCAAGCAATGCTTTTTATTATTCAAAAGGCATACAAAATAAGTCTTCAAGTTTGTGGCAAGATCCCGGATGTAATTGTCACTCCCTATACTCAACAACAGATACAATGGCTTCAACAGTTTGATGAGGATCGGGCACATTTCATGTGTTTCACACCCTGCCACTTTGATAGTCATTTTCCTTCCAATAAATTTGCTCACTTTTTAAAAAATCACCCTGTGTGTTTCCCCAAAATTATTTCCAAAATCCTTTGAAGGGAACCCACAATGTATTTACACATGGCTCCTCAAATGGTCGTGCAGATGTTTCCTTTCCTGTTATTAAATGCTTTATACTACAAGGCAAATATGCACAATATGCTGAACTAACTGCAGTACAATTAGCCCTTCAACATTTTTCTGATGAGCTGTTTATCTTATACACTGATAGTAAACTTGTGTATCATATATTGGTTCCCTTAGAAACTGCTGCCTATATAGCTCTGGACTCTCGTGTACAGGAACACTTACTAGCCATACAAAACCTACTATGGAGGTCCTCTTATCCAATTTTTGTAGGACATCTCTGAGAGCATTTTGATTTGAGTGAAGAAAATGACATTGCCGAACTTAATACTAAAACAGATAGCACCATCATGATAATGAAATAATCTGGTAATGAAGCAGCCTGCAAAGCTCATACAACCTCCACCTTAATGCAGGGTCACTTAAATTCCATTTTTAAATTACTAGAGACCAAGCCATTAATATAGTTAAGAATTGTCCCCTATGTGCAGAGTTCTTACCTGTTCCACACCTTGGAATTAACCCCCGGGGTGTCGCGCCTAATGATATATGAGCAGATAGATGCTACCCATGTTCTTTCCTTTGGCCAACTACAATTTGTTCATGTATCTGTCGATACCAATTATCATCTCATATTTGGCTCTGCTCATACTGGATGTTAAGAGCCATTGTCTATAAGCCTTTGTTTATATGGGGGTGCCCAGACAATTAATAGCTGATAATGGTCCGCTTATACTAGTCAGGGTTTCAACTCCTTTTGCAAAAAAAAAAAATTTATCTCCCATAAAATGGGCATCCCTTATAATCCTCAAGGTCAGACCATGGTGTAGCGTGCACATCACACAATTAAAGCCTATCTTCATAAAACAAAAACAAAAAAAAAAGTGGGGGGGGATTTACAGGGTCTCCTCATAATCAACTTTCTCTTGTCCTTTATATTTTCAATTTTTTAACTATTGATGGTGCTACTGGATCTCCAGCCAACAGGCATTGGCGCCCTCGGTCATTTGACTATGGCTCAGTTATGTGGAAGAAAGTCATGTCACTACTGGACAATGTGCAGCCCTGACCCAGTTCTAGTGTGGGCCCAAGGGTCAGTTTGTGTCTTTCCACAAGATGCAGATAACCCTGTTTGGGTGGGTGCCTGAGTGTCTGATTCGCCATATGGGGAGGGACCATGATTGTAGCAGCCAGTGAGAAGGTCTGATGGGCCTTCGTCAAGGATGCACCCATTCTGATGCCTGTGGGTCTGAGGAGCCCGGTGTAGCCACTTTTTCTGATCACTAATTATAGTTTGGGTAAGGCGGCTATAAAATTACACTTTGGTTCAAAGGACAAGAATTTCACCTTCATTGCAGGCACTTGTGTTCTGACTCCCTTCTTTTTGTTGTAACTAATGCTACTAATTTTGGAGGAAGTCTCAGTTTTCTCAGCGAGTCTGCCTACTGGTTAGTTGCTGGACGTATGAAGCTGTCATGGTCCATGTACCCAGGGTGGTACCTATGCCAGAGACTTCCTCTACAGATGACCAACTTGTGTGGCATAGAGGAAAGGAGATTTGGGGATCACAGATCATGGCTGTGATTGTTATTGCCATTGTCACCTCTACCACTGCAGTAACAGTTTTGAGGATAGCCCTCTCCTAGTCTCTAAGTACTGCAAGCACAGTGGATCAACTATCAGGTGAATTGTCTGAAGCCTTAGCCACCCAAAACACACTTGATTATCTAGTACAAATTGGCATTTAAAACTAAATCTACAAACTAGCCTCCTATAGGAACAAATGGATTTATTGTGAGAGGCTCATATGGCTTCTTGTTCTCTCTCACACATATCTGTGTTATACCTGCTAAAGCTAAGATTGCATCAGTTGTAGTTACTTTTCTCCAGGGGTCCTAGAGTGATCCGTTTTTAAATTATGCACATGCTTTAACCATGCAGATCATTAACATCAATGAAACCTGAGTACCACTTGCCAGTGCAGAAGTCCTTTAACAAGGACTTCAACATTGGGGCAGATCAATTAGAGAATGGGCAAGCTCTCTCTCCCTGGGTGCTATCTGCCCTTGCCCTTGCCCTTGGTGCTATCTGCCTGATCTGCCTACACCACCACAGCATTAAACAGGCCCAGGCTAACTTTCAAACAAGACAGATTCTACTGTCTTTAGCTCAAGAGAACACCTCTGCCCAAGTATGGCTGAAGTTACAAACTAATCACCGGAGATGGATAAAGCAGAAGGAAGCAAATTTCTAACCTAAGACAGGAAGATTACAGGCCGGAGTGACCTCTCCAATGACAGGTAAGGAATTATGCTGATGCCCTCTGCTGCCTAAGACAGGTGTTAGTTTATATTAAAAGGAAGGGGGACCTGTAGGGCCCTGCATGGACCCCCGAGGCACCTTGAGCAAGCCTGAAGCTGTTGGCTGGAACATCTTGCTGCCCAGAGTTGTTATTGGTCCTCTTCCTGTTTTGATAACACACATCTGCTAGGGAGGAGCTGAGCCTGAAAACTTGTATTCTTGACTCTGTTGTTTTTCCACTGTGCTGTGAGTCAGTAGATAAGCCCACTCCTTCCCCCCCCCCAATAAAGGGCATTTGGCATTCAGCATTGGAGAGGTTGGAGGAAGCCTTGATTTCCCTCACTCGGAATTCCTGATATCCGACTTCAGATGGTCATTCTTTCAGATCCCATGTGCTGCTTGCACATTCCCTGGGCCTCTTGAAGCCTGGCACTCCCTCAGCACATTTCTCACTGGATTTCCAATACACAGCAGGAGAAAGAATACACTAAGTGCAGTATGAAGCAGGAGGAACCCATTCAAGTCTGGGAACAAGTAAGCCCAAAAAGCAACAATCTACAGAATGGACAACTCCCCAGCCTGTGCTGCAGAAGGCTCCTTAGTGGCACTGATGGGAGATGTTATTCTGTATATGTTTCTCATACTGGTTAATAAATAAAGCACTGTTGGCCAATAGGCAAGAAAGATAGGAGGGACTAGGAGACAAGGAAGAAAGAGGAAGGAGGAGCCAAGATGGAGAGATGGAGAGAGCAGTACGTGGCAGCCGGCTCCGGGTAAGAAGACCACGTGGAAATACATAGATTAACACAAATGGGTTAATACTTAAGACAGAGCTAGCCGATAAGAAAGTAGTTACTGGCCAACAGTATAATATCAAATACAGAGTCTCTGTGCGTTATTTGGGGCTGGCGTGGCGGTGGGACAACACAAGACTGGTGGAGGGCAGAAATACTGTACGCCTTACCGTGGCACAATTTCCTAGATGTAGCTCCTGTTCTGAGACCCTTTTCTTCCTTCCTTCCTCCCTCCCTCCCTCCCTCTCTCTCTCTCTCTCTCTCTCTCTCTCTCTCTCTCTCTCTCTCTCTCTGTTTTTCGAGACAGGATTTCTCTATGTAACAACAGCCCTGGCTGTCCTGGAACTAGCTCTGTAAACCATGCTGGTCTGGAACTCAGAGATCCACCTGCCTCTGCCTCCTAAGTGCTAGGATTAAAGGTTGTGTGCCACAACCGCCAGAGACTATTTTCTGTGGTGACTGAGTTACCGTCCTATAAGTATGACCCCAGGGTCCACCCCGGACCCCGGGGTCCACCCCGGCCCCCAGGCCCAGTGCTGGATCTCAGTCCAGCCGAGTACTGCTGCTCCAGGTCTCCTCTCACCTATGTGATGACACATGGGCCTAGGGAAGTCCTCATTAAGTGGAGCCCACGGTGTCCCTAGTTGCCGGGTCCTCCAGCAGGTAGGGATATGGAAGGAGCCAGTCCAGCTGCTCTCCTCCTGGGGCTGATGAGCATTGTCGACTCAGACCTTGCCTCTAGTTACCCGGAAGAAACACACACTGAGTCGGAAACCTGTCTGAGCAGGAGCTCGTTTTATTGCATCAGTCATGCACTTATATAACCTTGAGAAAGAAGAGTGGGGACCTCAGGTTGGGGTGAGGCGTAAGGGCTAATTATGATTCCCACGTCAACAGTAGCTGGGCAGAGGCAGTTTTGCTGAGTCACTCCTATACGGAAGTGATAGGCCAAAGACAGGTCGCCCACCTCTAGCCAGGCTCAGGAAGTTCCACTAGGCCTTGGGTCTGGAACATTTTAGGCCCAACGCCTAGTCCCTTCTTTTTTCCTAAGGTGGACCCCTTTCTGCATTGAGTTTTCTAAATTTGTAAGAAATAAATTCTCAAATTGCGACTCAGCATAGCCAATTCTAGATGTCTGAGTTAAGTCACAAAAGTTTATTTTGGCTCAAGTATCTCATCTAGGTTTCTCGCTGACAGAGTCCCAAGCAAGGGAGTATGGGAGAGAACTAACCAAACTGGCTTTTACAGCCTGCCCAGTTTAAAAATAACCCATTAATCTACTAATGCATTAGTTTATCCATGAGGGTAGAATTCTCAACATTTCTTTAAACTTGAGAAGCAGGATAGTAAAAAGGAAAATTATGGGAGGAGTGTTGTTCTTTTGCTGAAGCTAATGCCTATAAAACACAAACATGAGACTCCGTGCCCACGTGGAGTTTATTGATAGAGGGGAGAGGAAGGGGGGTAGCTGGTGGCCAACCGAAAGCAGGAGAGAGAGAGAAAGAGAAAGACAGAAAAGAGCAGGGAGAGGGGGACAGAGAGAAAGAGCAAGAGAAGGGGGCCAGAGAGAGAGAGAGAGAGAAAGAGGCGTGCTTGCTTTAAAAAGGGGGGCTTGCACATGCGTAACTGAGTCCCTTGGCAGCCAGGTAAAGCTTGAGCAGCCAGGTAAGGCTGACTTAGTGATGACATGGCCATGAGCGTCCCCCCCATCATTGGGGGCGGGGTCAGCAGACTGCTGGTTCCCAACAAGGAGATCATGGGAAAGAAAATAGGTCTTTTATTCCAGGGTCTGGGTTTGCTGATCCTGCTGACAGAGTGATTCAGGAGACACCACTGATAAAGCTGTCTTCCAAAAGCTATCTTGTCAGGCACCGGACTTGGTGGTACAGGCACTCAGGAGGCAGAGCCAGGTGTCTGGATCTCTGTGAGTTTGAGGCCAGGTTGGTCTGCAGTGAATTCAAGGCCAACTAAGGTTATATAGCAAAACCACCTCTCAAAAACAAAAGCAAAAAGGTAGCTCAGTGGGAAAAAACACTTTTGAGGAGACAAATCGAGTCCTCCCAGCTTCTTTTATGACCACACAGTTGCTTTGGCTCACACACATGCACACAGTACATAAATGTAATTTCAAATGTTAAGAGATCTTGTCAAAGACAGTCAATAAACTCTGCTTCCTTAAAGCCAGGGAGATACACGTTTTCCCTCAGTGAAGAATGGCAAGGACAGTAAGCAGGTGGTACTCGCTTCCCACCAAAGTGTTTCACAACCTTGAGCTTTTAGCACTCCCAGCTCCTTCCTAAATCTAAACCATACTCCTCATGTAATAGGCAGAAATGAAGAGATGCTAACGCAGTGGTTCTCGACCTGTGGGTCACAACCCCTTTGAAGGTCATACAACCTTTTCACAGGGGTTGCATCTCAGATATTTATATTATGATTCATAACAGTAGCAAGGCTACAGTTATGAAATAGTAACAAAAATAATTTTATGGTTGGTTGAGGGTTACCCCAGCATGAGGAACTGTATTACAGGGTTGCAGCATTAGGAAGGTTGGGGACCGCTGCTATAAGAGGACACTTGTGACACTCATCTCAATCTATTAATGTATCAAGCTACTGAAACAATGGACTGCAAAGGGATGGAAACACCACGCTGGAAGAAGGGAAAAGCACCAGGACTTTTCCAAATGGGACTTGTCCTTCGAAAGAGATGCCACACAGTTCTAACAACTAATCTGACCACCTGATAGAATGAGACCGAAGCCCAGACAATGATAGGCCAATGGTGGGACAACATCTTGATAGGTTTGTGGTGTAGTACATTCATGTGAGTGTATGAATGTGTACACCCATTCACAGCCATTCAGAAACCAAAACAAAATATTGTCTCCCTCTATCAGGCTCTATCTTATTAGTTGAGACAAAGTCACTGATCCAGAAAGCTTCGCGTTTTAGCTAGGCTGGCCAGGCCAGTAAGCTCTTAGAATCTGCTTGTATCTGCCTTCCAATACTGAGGTTGGGGCATATGCAACCATGCCTAACTTTACATGGGCCATGGGGATTCAAACTCAAGCCTTCATGCTTACAGAATAAGCTCTTTTACCTACCATTTACCTAGCTCCCCAGGAATAGTTTTATGGCATTTTCCTATTCTCATGATGCTTTGTTCTTATTCCCCTCCCTTGAGCTCTTCAGGTTGTTTCTTCTGCTTTAGCTTCCCCAGTGCAGGGAGTACAGGTATGTATTGTCTTGTGAAACCCTTGAGCCTGTTTGCCCAACCTCTGGATGCTTCTGAGACTTCCCCTTTCAGCAGATTGTGAGTTAACCAATCACATCAGATTGTGAAATAGAGCTCCCACCAATGGAGTGAGATGCAGTCAAGATCTGCATTTAGAATAAAAACAAAGTGAACTTCCTGCCACCACCACCATTGCCCTGCTTGCTCCCTGATTTAAATCAGAATGCATCTTTTAACAAAAGAACTCACTTTGCCAAGTTGCTTTGGTGGTGTGTCTCTGTGTGTGACACCGAGAATATTCTTTTCCAATATGTTTCTGACATACAGGTGAAAGACAAAAAGTAAAGTTAAAGAAACCCCCACTTGAAATGAAGGACAGTCTGACCTGGAAAGCTAACCCACACCAATATCATCAGTTCCTTGGAATTTACTAACTTCCCCTCACAAGGCCCTGAGATAACAGGACACCAAGAATTTACACTGCCCCTCCTTTTTTGTGAGTCAGCAGGTGGTGACATAAGAAACAAAGAGATAACTGTACCTCTGGTTTGCCTAGACAAGATTAATTAGCACACCCTGAGGCCCTAAGGTCTGTTGACCCTAATAGCGAGACCATCCGGCCTCAAAGGGTCACATACTCAATGAACAGAGGGTCACACTCCCTCCCTAAGCATGTGGGTTTTGCCTTTAAAGATGCCTGTGACTGGGGGAGGGGGCTTCTCTCTAGCCTGCGTGCTGGAGGAGCCCCTTTGCGCAAACGTTTCCTGTTCATTAAAGCCTCTTGCGTGTTGCAGCAACTGGCCTGGACATTGCGTTCTTGGGGGTACCAACCGAAACTGGGAGACTCCTCATTCTGAGGGTCTTACATTTTGGAGGTCCCACCTATTAATGTATCAAGCTACTGAAACAATGGACTGCAAAGGGATGGAAACACCACGCTGGAAGAAGGGAAAAGCACCAGGACTTTTACAAGTGGGACTTGTCCTTCGAAAGAGAAGCGAAACTTTGTTTCCTCCCCTCCTTCAAACAACCCAGGACTTTCATCCAGGGAGAGATCAGGGGTCTCAGGACACGTCTGTCTCCCCCTGAGGTCCTATACCAAATACAAGTCCTGTACAGGCCAGGCACAGTCAAATACTCAAGTCAAAAACACATAACATCAGACACATCAGACATACATCAAACATATAGGTTGCAAGCTCTATCTTACCTCCAACTGGCAATGGAATTGAGTCTGGGGGTCGACCTGATCTTGGTGGGACCCACCAACCCACATGGGATGATTGCCAGCAACTCTTACAGACTCTCCTCACAACTGAGGAGAGACAACGAGTCCTCCTAGAAGCCAGGAAAAATCATGCAGGGACTGAATGGCAGGCCTACCTAACTCCACAATGAAATAGAGGAAGTCTGTCCCTTAACCAGACCAACAGATTGGGACATCAACACGGCAGCTGGTAGAGAGCGTCATCGTCTCTATCATCAGACTCTGTTGGCGGGTCTCAAAGGGGCAGGGAGATGCCCCATGAATTTGGCTAAGGTGCATGTAGTAGTTCAGGGTTCAGAAGAAACCCTGGCAGGCTTCTTAGAACGCCTGATGGAGGCATACAGGATGTACACCCCTTTTGACCCTCAGGCCCCAGATAGGGAGGCCGAGTAATCATGTCATTCATTGGACAGTCGGCACCTGACATACGTACAAAACTACAACGCCTTGAGGGGTTGCAGAGATACACCCTTCAAGACCTAGTAAAGGAAGCAGAAAAGATTTTTAACAAGAGAGAAACTCCAGAGGAGAAGGAAGAAAATTGTGAAAGTTACAGGAAGACAGGGAGGACAAGAGAGATAAAAAGCAAAACCAGGAGCTGACAAAGATTTTGGCCATGGTGGTAGTGCAGAAATCAGAACCTAGGCCAGGACAGACAGGGAACCTGGGAGACAGAAGGAGAACTAGGGTGGAGAGAGACCAATGTGCTTACTGCAAGGAAAGGGGGCATTGGGTCAAGGATTGCCCCCCAAGAACCCCAGATGGAAGCCCATCCCCGTTCTCTCTTTGGGAGAAGATTAGGCCAGTCAGGGCCAGGAGCCACTCTCCCACACACACACCCCCACACCCAGGGTAACCCTTAATGTAGGGGGGCAGCCCGTAATCTTTTTAGTAGATATGGGAGCTCAACACTCAGTCCTAACCCAGACTCATGGACCGCTGAGTTCCTGGACTGCTTGGGTTCAGGGTGCCACTGGAGGAAAGCTACACCGATGGACAAAAGAACGAAAGGTACATTTGAGTACTAGACATGTGACCCACTCCTTCCTGCTTGTGCCAGAATGTCCCTACCCCCTGCTGGGGAGATGCCTCCTTTCCAAGGTAGGAGCCCACATTCACTTCATCAGGATGGGGCCGATTACAGGAGAGAAAGGATTGCCCCTCCAGATACTAACTCTATGACTGGAGGATGAACATAGGCTTTTGAAAGACTTATCTCCCCCCTTGCTGCCATGGAAATTAGTTGGCTGGAGAAATAGCCTCATGCCTGGGCTGAAACAGACTGACCAAAAAGCAGCACCTGTTGATAATCAACCTCAAGCCCTCGGCCACCCCGTGGCCATCAAGCAATATCCCAAAAGCCATGAAGCTAGAGAAGGAATCAGACCACACATTAATAGACTACTATGGCAGGGCATCCTCAGACCCTGCCAAAGCCCCTGGAACACCCCTCTCCTTCCCATAAAAAAACCAGGCATGGGGGACTACAGGACTTCCGGGAAGTCAATCAGAGGACTGAGGATATCCATCCAACGGTACCCAATCCCTATAATCTGCTGAGCGCGCTGCCCCTGAGTCATGTCTGGTACACGGTATTAGACCTTAAAGACACATTCTTTTGCCTCAGACTGAGCCCACAGAGCCAGCCCCTGTTCGTATTTGAATGGAAGGACCCTGAGACTGGGTTTTCCGGCCAACTCACATGGACACGACTTCCTCAAGGGTTTAAGAATTCACCTACCCTCTTTGATGAAGCCCTACACCAGGATTTAGTGGATTTCTGGGTCCATAACCCTAACATAATTTTACTCCAATATGTAGATGACCTTCTCTTGGGAGCAGAGACCAAGCAGTACTGCCTCCAAGGTACTGGGGCCCTACTGCAAAAGCTGGGAGAATTAGGGTACTGGGCATCAGCAAAGAAGGCCCAACTCTGTAAAGAACAGGTCATCTATTTGGAATACTAGCTCCAGGGAGGTCAGAGATGGCTGACGGAGGGGCAGAAACAGGCAGTAGCCCTGATCCCACCGCCCAAAAGCCCCCAAGAGGCACGTGAGTTCCTAGGCAGAGCAGGATTCTGCTGCCTTTGGATTCCGGGTTTTGCGGAGCTGGCAGCCCCGTTATACCCCCTAACCAAGACTAATACCCCTTTTGCATGGAGGCCTTTGATAAAATCTAAAGAGCCTTGCTATCGGCTCCAGCGCTGAGCCTCCCTGATGTAAACAAGCCTTTCACCCTTTATGTGGATGAAAAGGCAGGAGTGGCAAAAGGGGTCTTAACACAGCAGCTCTGGCCATGGAAAAGACCTGTAGCATACTTTTCCAAGAAGTTAGACAATGTGGCCACAGGATGGCCCCCTTGCCTCCGGATGGTGGCTGCAATAGCAGTCTTGATCAAGGTTGCAGATAAACTGACTCTGGGTCAGCCACTTATGGTAATGGTCCCTCATACAATCAAGACTGTAATCTGGCAGCTCCCTGACCGATGGCTTTAAAATGCACGAATGACCCATTACCAGGCTCTACTCCTTAATCCAGACAGGCTGCAATTTGGGACAAACACGTCACTGAACCCAGCCACTCTTCTTCCGGAAGCCGATGCAGACACCGCCCTGCCCCATGACTGCCACCAGATCCTGGCGAGACCTGTGGAACCAGAGAAGACCTGACGGACCAACTGCTGCCCGGAGCCAACTATACTTGGTTCATGGACGGGAGCAGTTTCTTGCAAAATGGTATACGACAAGCCAGAGTGGCGGTGGTAGATGGACAAACCACAATATGGTCCAGTGCCTTGCCACCAGGAATGTCCGCCCAAAGAGCGGAGCTCATCGCTCTAACCCAAGCACTCAAGATGGCAGAGGGCCACAAAATTTAACATCTACACAGACAGCCACTATGCCTTCACCACTGCCCACATACACGGAGAAATTTACCAAAGACGAGGCCTACTGACCTCTGCAGGAAAGGACATCAAAAACAAGACTGAAATCCTGGATCTTTTGCAGTCTCTCTTTCTGCCACAGAAGCTGAGCATCATGCACTGCCCAGAACACCAGAAAGGAAATGACCCGATAGCCAAAGGGAACCGGATGGCTGATGAGGCAGCCAGAAAAGCAGCTTTGAGACCACAGATTCTCCCCTTAAAGACTTCTGATCCAGCCCCACATACACCACAGGGATTTGAATACACTGACCAGGACTTAAAAACAGTCCAGAGCTTGGGGGCTGAGTATGACCAAGAAGCAAAGGTATGGCGCTACCAAGGCAAAATCCTACTACCCCAGGTAGAGGCTAAAGAGCTTTTGTCCCAACTACATTGATGGACCCATCTCGGATGCCAGAAGCTCAAAATCCTCCAACAGGGAGAAGAACATACCTATTATATTCATAACCTCAACGCCCTCCTCCAGCAGATCACTACCACCTGTGTTCCTTGTGCAAAGGTGAATGCTGGGCGATGCAAGCTGCTGGAGGGAATCAGAGACAGAGGGGAATGGCCAGGGACCCACTGGGAGGTTGATTTCACGGAGATCAAACCCGGTATTTTTGGGAACACTTTTTCAGGATGGACTGAGACTTTTCCTATTAAGCATGAGACTGCCCAAGTGGTGGTCAAGAAGATACTAGAAGAAATCTTCCTGCGGTTTGGACTGCCTAAGGTAATAGGGTCCGACAATGGACCTGCCTTTGTCTCCCAGGTAAGTCAGTTGGTGGCCAAAACATTGGGGATTAAGTGGAAGCTACATTGTGCATATAGACCCCAAAGCTCAGGACAGGTAGAAAGAATGAATAGGACAATTAAAGAGACCCTAACTAAATTGACCATAGAGACTGGCACTAGAGACTGGGTGCAGCTCCTGCCCATGGCACTGTTCCAAGTCCGGAACACCCCCTCGATACACCCTTTGAGATCTTATTCGGAGGACCCCCACCCATAATGAACATGCTTCCCCCAGATCCTAACCACCTCACTGATTCCCAACCCCTCCAGGCCCGGCTGCATGCTCTTCAGATTATTCAGAACAGATCTGGAAGCTGCTGGCTGCAGCATACCAGGCTGGAGGCCCTGTCGTCCCGCACCCATTCCAGATTGGGGACTCAGTATACATCAGGCGTCACCAGTCCAAGACTCTGGAGCCTCGCTGGAAGGGACCTTACACCGTGCTCCTGACCATCCCCACGGCACTCAAGGTGGATGGAATCGTAGCATGGATCCATGCCTCACATGTCAAGAAGGCCTGCGCCATTGGAGATCAGAAGGGGGACGAGACACAGGGATGGTGACTGCAACGCACCCAAAACCCGCTCAAGCTAAGATTTTCCTGCAATACCTAATTGTTTTGCTTTGCTTACTATTCCCCCAATTCCCGGCCCCTATTAAGGGCAACCCACATGTCCCTCAGCAATTGATCTGGCAAGTGATTTCCCAGACGGGCTACATTGTCTGGTCCACCTCTGGCTATTATCCACCTGGCACCTGGTGGCCTAGCCTCACCCCTGACTTTTGTCAACTGGCCGCTGGACTGGAAACTTGGGACATCCCTACTTATGGCACGGACTCCCTTAAGAAAACAATGCTTAGGACAGACCTAGGGGACAAATGGTCTCAGAGATGTAGTGACCCCAGGGCCTGATGCTACTTGGCTCAATCAGACTTCTATGTCTGCCCTCAGCAGGGTCAACCTAGGGGATAGGGATGCAGGGGATACCAAGAATATTTTTGTAAAAAATGGGGATGTGAAACCACTGGGAGTGCCTATTGGAACCCAAGCTCATCTTGGGATCTAATAACTGTGCGCCGAAATTACACTTGCCCCCCTTTGGGCAGATCTGGCTGTGCCTCTCCCGCCTACTGGGGGACTTGGACCTGTGAGTCGGGCCTTTGTCTCCCCTTGAGAGTTGACTTCACCATCCACAGGAGAAAATACTATGTTGCCTGGCTAAAAGGCAAGACTTGGGGACTGAGATGGTACTTGCAGGGGCCAGATAGAGGGGTTATCTTTAAGATTCGCCTAGAAATTCGGGACCCTGCTCCACGAGCCATAGGGCCCAACCTAGTTCTTAGAAACCCAGGGACACCTAAACCCCCAAACCTAGAGTCCTGATTCCGGTCGCTACCCCAGTCCCAATTGCCATCAGTTCCCCTCAGGTTACCGCCCCCTGAGGAGAAGAAACCCCCTCAACAGGCCAGCAGGCCTTTGAATTAATCTGAGGAGCCTTCTTTGCCCTCAATCGAACAAGGCCAGATATAACTAACCCTTGTTGGCTATGCCTTGCCTCAGCCCCTCCTTATTATGAGGGCATAACCACTACTGGGGCATTTACTAACACCAGTGAACCTTCCCAGTGTGACTGGGGGACACGCCATAGGCTAACTCTCACCCAAGTCACAGGAAGAGGCACCTGTTTAGGATCTGTTCCTCAGTCTCACCAGGATCTGTAACAACACTCTTCCACAGCCTCAAGCTGGTATGAGCCCCACATACCTAATACCTGCCCCTGGCCTATGGTGGGCCTGTGATACAGGGCTCACCCCTTGTATACATACAGGGGCCCTTGACCTAACCAAGGACTTTTGTGTATTGGTTCAACTGTTGCCTCATGTATTTTTCCATCCACAGAATACCTGAAAGAAATATATGGTTCTCATCCAACCCAATACAGGAGAGAACCTATATCCCTGACTTTAGCCATTCTACTAGGAGTAGGGATTACTGCAGTGGTTGGCACTGGGACTGTGGCCTTAGTTCAAAGGTCAAAACAACATAACGAACTTAGACATGCTATGACAGAGGACCTAAAAGTAATAGAAAAGTCAGTGATCAGACTGGAAGAATCGTTAGCCTCTCTAGCAAGGTGGCCCTTCAAAACCGGAGAGTATTGGACTTATTGTTCCTACAAGAAGGAGGACTTTGCCGCCCTCAGAGAGGAATGTTGTTTCTATGTTAATCACTCAGGAGTAATTAGAAATTCCATGGCTAAACTCAGGGAGAGACTAGCCCAAAGACAGAAGGAGGTCGAGGCCCAATAGGGATGGTTTGAAGGATGGTTCAACAGGACCCCATGGCTGACCACCCTAGTTTCAACTCTGATAGGACCTCTGTTCATACTCCTTCTGCTCCTAACATTTGGCCCCTGCCTCCTCAACAGGCTTTTAAGGTTTATACAAGAAAGATTATCCATTACTCAAGCCCTTGTCCTTACTCAACAGTATCAGGCTATACCTAACACTGAGTTCCCTTAAGACTTTAAGATTAAAATCTTGCAGAAAGAAAAAGGGGGGAATGAAAGACAAAAAGTAAAGTTAAAGAAACCCCCCACTTGAAATGAAGGACAGTCTGACCTGGAAAGCTAACCCACACCAATATCATCAGTTCCTTGGAATTTACTAACTTCCCCTCACAAGGCCCTGAGATAACAGGACACCAAGAATTTACACTGCCCCTCCTTTCTTGTGAGTCAGCAGGTGGTGACATAAGAAACAAAGAGATAACTGTACCTCTGGTTTGCCTAGACAAGATTAATTAGCACACCCTGAGGCCCTAAGGTCTGTTGACCCTAATAGCGAGACCATCCGGCCTCAAAGGGTCACATACTCAATGAACAGAGGGTCACACCCCCTCCCTAAGCTTGTGGGTTTTGCCTTTAAAGATGCCTGTGCCCGGGGGAGGGGGCTTCTCTCTAGCCTGTGTGCTAAGGGAGCCCGTTTGCGCAAACGTTTCCTGTTCATTAAAGCCTCTTGTGTGTTACAGCAACTGGCCTGGACATTGCGTTCTTGGGGGTACCAACCGAAACTGGGAGACTCCTCATTCTGAGGGTCTTACACAGGCTCAAGACCCTCGGGTACCACACTCTGCAGCTCCCCTGGCACACAAACCTCAACCTAAGTCTGAGATCCCCACTGTGGCCCTAGCAGTTACTGCCCAGGCTGTGGATACACAGTGCTGCCAGCACCTAGCTGCCTTTGAAGACCCCAATGAACACTCAGCAAGTGACAAGACAGTGGCTCTGATCCATTTCTACACAGATCGCCTTCTAAAACACAGCCACGTGTCCTATTTCTAGCCATTGAGTGTCCTGATGTCCTTTGGTGACTGCAGTCAGAGGAGTAGGGGTGGAGGATTCAAGTGGGAAAAAGCATGGGCCCTTCTTCTTTATGGAAGACTTCATGTGCTATGTGTTAGGAATAAAGTACATTGGCAACCTTGGCAGATTCCAAGGTGGGTGAAGGATAAACACGCCAGGCAGACAGAGCTTAGGTGAGAAGTTTAATTAGAAAGGGAAGAGAGGAGGAAGGAAAGATAAAATAGGTAAAGAGACACAGAAGCACAGAGAAAGGATAGAAGAGAAGATGGAGACAGGAAAATTCCTTTTACTGTTCCTTCAGGGAAACAGTGAGGAAGAGAGCAGAGGTGGGCAGGGTTTTTCTTTTAAAGGGTCCTTTGCACCTGTGTGCAGTCTATGTAGTGACAAGGAACTCTGGGCTGACCAGGGTACTGCCTGAGTGCATTCTGCCAGGTGACAGGGGGCTGGCCAGCATAATGGCCTGAATCCTTACACTATGCATCTTCCTTTTCCTAAAGCCTGAATTCCTCATTGGACAATCCACCAAACCTTATCCCTTATTGGCTAACAATCCAGGTGCCCTCCTCCTAAAGGCTGAGTGGCCAGAAATGAACCCCCTAGCAGGAAGAGTACCAGACTTTCCGGCTAACCTAGCTTCCTACACTAGAGCTACTTACAGAAGTAGTCCTGGCTTTCCAGACTTGATATTTACTCTTAACGCTCAGGGGGTAATTTCTGCTTCCTCCTCACCAAAGAACTGTCACAGGTATGCTCAGGGAGTTCCAGACTCAGTGTCCATGGAGACAGCCTGTGACATCAGAGATGAAGGATCATCTAGGACAGGTGAAGTCACACTGGAACAGAAGGGAGGGCTGGGTGATGCTGGAGAAAAGGGAACTTCCTGAAGAAGGAGATTCCAGATGTTAACACATGAAAGGGGGCAGCAGCAGAAAACAGGAAGCCCTTAGCATACCCAGGCTTCACTCATCCAAAGAAGCATGCTTGAGAAGTCTATTGTAGGTGAATGAAGAAATAAAAAGGAAGGAATGGACATAATTGGTTCTGGGTTTCAGCAGCAAATTGATAATAAAAAAAGAAATAAAAAGGAAAGGAAATGTGGGCCCAGGGCAGCTTAGTGCACACCTGCTGCTTGGCTGCACTGATGCCTTGCCAAAGCTCAATAGAGACCAAGCAGAAAGTAGGCCTGAAGTTTCAGTTTACCCCGGTGCAATACCTGACTCCAGGACACAAGCTGGGACCACCTAGGTACCACCCAGGAATAGACCATCCGAAGGGATAATACCTAACATTCCAAAGACAATTCCTAATGTCTCAACTGATGTTCCTTAGCCAAAGAGCAGACCCATCACCTTTCACCAAGACAACCCTAGACAAATGTCAGCCAATCAGGATCTTGAACCCTGAAAATCCCCTCACTCCCAACCTCTACTATGATAAAAATCCTACCCCACCTGGGCTGCGCACTCTCTGCTCTTAACTGCTGCCCTGGACAGATGGAGAGTCTAAACTTGAATAAAGGCTCTTTGCTTTTACATATGGGATTAAGTCTCCTCATTGGTTTTGAGGGGGACTCTGAGATCTGGGCATAAGATAAACATGACAACCCCTAGATATGGTGGAGGAGAAAGTTTATTATATTCATGTTGGGGGTGTATTATAAAGATTCAGGCATTATGCTGACCTGCCCCTATTTCTTGGCAGAATACACTCAAGCAGTACCCTGGTCAGCCCAGAGTTCCATGGAGGTGCAAAGGACTCCTTTAAGAGTCCGTCTCTTCACCTCTTTTCCCTTCCCCCTTCCATCTCTGTTCCTGATTGGCCAACACCTACTCCTCCCTTTGCTCCCTTTCCCAAGAAACTCTATATGGGTTTGTTGAGTTTTGTGGTTTGTGTTTCATCACTCACAGTAGCTGCAGAAAAACAACAAGTACAGCCATATTGTACCTAAATTCTGAACCCCAAAATCACCAAGAGGCTGATGCAAAAGCAAAGAGTAACTGATTAATGAGTTAACTGTATTAACTCGTCCTCTGGCTGTCCAACACAGCAGATGGAGCTAGAAGGACCTGGAGGGACCGTGGGGGGGAATATATTGGGATAGAGCAAGGAAAGCGTCTGACGTCTGCAACAGTCTGGGGATTGGTGCGCTTCTGGACTTGGGTGAACTGTCCTGTGTTGATTGGTCAACTGCAGCTGTAGCAAGGTTGCTATAGGTCCTTACAGGGCAGTTGCTACGCTCTGCATTCCACTGTTACCATAAAGAACATCCAGAGCCCACCAGCTAACTTTTGATTGGTTCCTTGCCACATGGAGGCTATCTGGTTTCCTAGTGACTGGGGCAAGGTCAGAAGCTCAGCACATGTTGCTGAGTCTTTTCTGCAGCCTGCTCTGGTTACCAAAGCAGGGGGCTAAATGAGGGTCTGGTCCAGTGGGGACCTCTGGGAGAGGGACATGAACAGACTGATCTGGGTGATGTAAGGAGATGGGGGAATAGAAGGGAGAGGGGAACCAGGTGCAGCAGCCAGGAGGCCCAAAGGTACAAAGAGAGTGGAAGGCCAAAATGGTTGGATTATATAGGGAAAGGCATCCCAGCCCCCTGGGCTGGAATGTTCAGAGTAGGGGACAGAGTATGCCAGCCAGGAGGGCCCTGTAACAGGAAGGGACTGGGGGACACTTTAAATATGCACCTAAGCCATTTGTCCTAGGTTTGAAATCTAACATCAAGAATTAGGGAGGATGGATACTACATGAATTACCCATAAAGGGTCATATATCTGGGTCTGGAGAGATTGCTCAATGGTCAAGAGCACTAGCTGCACTTTCAGAGGACCCTGGTTCAATTCCTAGCACCCACATGGCAGCTCACAACTTCTGTAACTGCAGTTCTGGAGATCCATCACCTTCACACAGACATGCAGGTACAACATCAATGCATATAAAAGTAAATACATTAAAAAAAAAAAGTCACATAGTCCCTTTTCTCGGCACTGGGCCACGGGAAAGATCTGGCACATCTCTGAGCTTCTCTGTGTCTTGTTAGACCTGAGGGGGGAAAACACAATTCTATGACTGTTTGATTGAAGCAAGCTTTATTTAGAGATGCACCAGGAACTGGCCAGCTGGCTGTGTATCACATTTCAGAGAGCAGTCCCTCACTGGCTTTTGAGCTCCCTTTTACAGAAAAGGGTTGGAGTTTATAGAAAACAGCTATTGAAATAACTGCTGTTAGAAGAGAGGCAATAAAAATGCAATAATCCATCACGTGGAAGGGGAATCATTGAGGTCTGCAAAGAGGCGTTCGCCCAAGACAAAAGGGCAATCGTGTATCACAGGTTCAGGAGTTTAGCAAGGCAAAGGAGTGGCCATACATCATGGGGTCCTACGTTCATTGTAGGATGAAAAACACGGTTTGCAGGGTATATGAGGGTTAGGAAACAGAAACTTTTGTAAGGTCCAGCTGGTGGAAGAGGGAGTGGAAGAGTGGAAGAGCCAGAGGCAGTGAATCATTACAAAGAAGCTTTTCCAGTCACAATGGAGCAGCTCAATGTATGAACTCATGGCAGTTGTGTTGCTTGCACAAGACCTGCACGTCCTCAAACAACCAGACAAAAATCCCAGTATGGAGAGGCAAAGGTCGGCATGAAATCCTGCCCCAAGCTGAGGAACTATTGACAACTAAAAACTCCTGGGAGGGAGAGTTAGTTTTTCTTTGAGGGTATCCAGCAGATGCCCATACACCCAAAAAGTATCTAGGCAGCATGACTAGGACTCTATAGGTTTGAAAAAATGAGTACAAAGAGTGTAATGGGTAGAGAAAGTGGATTGGATCTGGGTGGGTTGAAGAAGGGAGGTGAATATGATCAAAATACACTGTATGAAATTCTCAAAGCACTGACTTAAAAATCAACAGTATAAAATCAATATGAAACTTTTTTGTGCATCAAAGAGAATGAAAGTATACACAGAATGGTCAGAATCTGCTACATGAACCAGATGGTAAGTCACAATATTCAGAAAAAAATAGTAAATCACCATTGATCACAATGGTTTAAAATAAGGTATGAGTTCTGACTTATTACAAATAAATAGCAACTCACTAATGAGTCCAACACAATTTAAAATAACAGGAGAAATAATGGCCTAATTGGATTTAAAAAACAAAAAACACCATTTATTTATTTTTTTTTTTTTTGCATATAGAGTATTTTTTTATTTAATTTTATATAACAAAGTCCAATTAAATGAAAACAAACATTTATACACAATATTTGGGAATTTGGGCGTCGTTCTTTCCAAACTACTTCCTGCTGGTAAGGGGCGCTGTCTTGGGGGATTCGAAGAAGATTCAGATATCCTAGCTGTAGTCTGTAGGGCTGTTTTGTCCAGCTGTTTGGAATGTAGGATCAGCTTGTACTCTGTTTCAGGCGGTCTGGTGTGATCAAACCACATTAGTCTGGAAGGAATCCACATCTTTTCATTTTCTGTGGAAACAAAAATAGAAATACTTTTCCCCAGTAACTTGTTCTTCAACTTAAATTTTGGAGTCAAAGCGTTTTTTTTTTTTTTTTTTTTTTCAAAAAACACCATTTAAATGTATGTAATGTTATTGTGACAAAGCATACAAAATTGTCTTATGTTAGTGCCCTTCATTTTGTTCTTGTGGTTTATACAGATATAGGGTCTCATCGGTCTCCAGTAGTTCCAACATAACAAAGGTCACACTGCTAAGAAGTCATATGCATACATTTATTGTGGGAAGTCACTAGTTCTTCCATTTACCTCCGAATGCATGAAAGACTTCACAGTGTAGAGAAACCTTTTGCATGTACATGGTGTGGGAAAGCCTTCAGTTTTTCTAGTTCTTATCACAGACATGAAAGATTTCACAGAGAGTAACCTTAAAGACAGAATTTGTTATGTCTTGATTATCACTTTCATAACACCCATAGGGATGCTCGTGGAGAGATTAATTCTTGAATTAAGTCAAAGATTAAGGACATGGTATGGAGAACAAATTTGACTAAATGCGTAAAAGTCTTCATTTGGTACATGTGTGAAAATGCATTTCCAGACGAGAACTTTTTCTTGCAAAATACATGGAAGTTAAGAGTAATAACAAATATTGAGACAATTCTTTGAAAAGTCCTTTTTACCCTGCCCCTCACCAGCCACTCTTGCCTGGCCTGTCTGTCACTGATGTGGGTGATGGAGAGTTGTCCCCATCCCTTGCCAGCCAAGAGAGAGCTGGCCTAACCCCCACTGCAGGCCACTGCACAGAGGCATAGGCAGTGGCATGGTCAATGTAGGGCTGTCCCCACCCCTTGCTTGGCCTCACCCCTTTCAGGGGTAGGGTGAGGGTGTGGGGTGAAGGCAGCAGAGACCCAGGCTGACCAACTCAGCTACCACCCAGATCCAGGGTTTTGAGTTGGTCCACCCCAACATATACCCCATCTATGAGCTACTGGAGCATGTGAAGGGACAACTCTTGTAGAACCAAAGCCACAGGAGTGCCAATACTCTAGACAACAGCAGGATATCTGAGAGGAGTCTGGGTGAGGGTCCCGTATCCATGGTGTGGCAGAAGCCAGAGGCCCTGAACCAGACCAGAGACTCATTGCAATGAAAGCTGTTTGGGCAAAGGGTATATATACTGCATGACCAGTGTAGCTCCCAATGCCACTACAATGAAAGAATATGTGATGGAGAGGCAGGAAAGATGGAGTAGCAAGTGATACGAGTATGGCAGAACTAGAAAGTTGACTGCTGTGATTGGTATGAGAAAGAGAAGGCAGCGATAGATAGGGGAACAGAGATCCAGCCACCTTTGCCTCCTGAGTGCTGGGATTAAAGGCATGTGTCACCACCACCTGGCCCAGGATTCTTGCCACTAGGAATTCTTTCATGTCTTTGTAATTGCTTCAAAGACAAGAAGACTTTCTCAGATACCTTACATACATAAGGATTCTCACCTGTGTGAATCCTTTCATGGTTTTTAGAAACCATGCAGGTGGTCTTACATTGTTTACACACATAGAATTTCTTTTGACTGTGAAATTCTTCATGCCTTTGAAAGGAGCTGGAAGAAACGAAACTTTCTTACATTGCTTATTATAAGTAGATTAGCCTATTTCCTTGAGAATTTGAGTATGAATGAGATAGTATTTTACAGCTTACATTGTTATGTATTCCTATGTGGTAAGCTATGTAAAATTAAGTTTATATTTTGTTATATTGTGTTAAATGTTTCCACTTATAATATTTATGCACATTATTTTTTACCATATTCTATGTATGTATACTTTTCCTGTATTCAAGACATTTTGTATATTGATACAATTTGGGATATTTATCTTGCTGCCCTTTATAGTTCTACCTCTTGTCTTGACACTTATACTCTACCTATTTTAGGGATTTACATGTAGGTATATGTAAATAGTTATATTGTTTAAGTATTTGTTCCTGCTTTACTCAGAAAAGTTTTAATCAGTCTTTTAGCTAAGTTCCCGATTATTACAGATTATCTTCACTCACGTTTCCTGTACCTATGAGATTAGTCAGATATAGATGCTTAATCTTCAATCACTTCATAGACATGCAGAACATGGCATTTAAATGTTTTAATATTAGTACTCCATTGACATGAGACACTGTTGCTCCTGACAGCACCATGCACTTTCCCGAAAATATGTTGGACACTGTTGTTGCTCCTGCTGGAGTTCAATCTCGCCTCAGCTAATGGCCTGTTGGGCATAGAATTGCCCCCACCTTGACCACTGATTTGGACATGCAGTCCTATGTGCTTGCAGGAGACAAATATAGAAGACTGCTTGACCTTGCCAAGTCAGGGTAAGACAGCCATTCTATTTCCCTGCTGTTGTTGTGGTCTGTCAAGTTCTCTTGGCCTTAGCCAAATCTGGGTGTACCAACGTCGCTGTGAGACCTAGGGTGACTGTTCAGGTGGCTTGCTGTTTCTGTCCTTGCTGCACCTTTTGGAAGTTGTCCATCCGCATTTCCTGTCTACTCTAGTATTGTTATTTTCCTTCTCAGGTCTTGATGAGATTGAAGATTAAACTATCACAACTATTATTCTCTCTTCCTAGTTAGATATATTAGGTACTAGACTTACGTTTTCCAGCTTAGGACAACTCTATTGTAAACTCCATTATGCCCTCACCCTAGGACTAGATATGTAGGTCATTTTGTTCTCGATTTTCCTTTTCTTAGAGCACACTTGTTATTCACTGTTTTGTATATAGTTTTGTATTAAGCCTAAATCTTTTCTTTAGACTAAAAGGGGAATTGTAGTGAGGTAGTCCTTCTGTAGCACTGACCACGCCCATTGGGGGGTGGAGCTATGGGCGGAGGTGACCTGAGGAAGGAGGTCGGAGGGGGCAGGAAGGCGCTCTCTTCCTGGCGTGACTCGGACAGGAGAGGATCGGGTTGAATTTCCTGGTGTTCATCTGTCTAGGTTGTAAGTTATTTCTCCCTGAATAAACATCTATTCGGCTTATTTGTTTATCCTGATCCTTATTTACCGCAATAGCTTATACTCATGTTTTTTTCTCTAGTGAAAGTAGTTCATGATGCTGACCATATCTGAAATACCAAAAGTATCTCATCGCAGTGATTATTTTAGAAGTATTCTCTCCAATATGAGTCCCTTTATGCTTCTAAAAGGACATGGAGAAACTGGAGATGTTCTCAAATTCCTTGTAATTATACAGTTTCTTTCCATATTCTTGATCTTCATATGGTTTGTATCCTGGAAGAGCTTAGAGATATAAAGCCAATGCCTATTTTCCCACATACTCTTTCACTTCTGGATATGAATTTAGATTCACAACATGCTTTGGGATGCAGTTGAAGATTTTTGCACACTGATACCTTCTTACATCCAAATGTTTTCCCTTCCAATTGGCTGCTGCAAAAATGGGAAAAAGAGCATTACTAAGACTTTGGTTAATAATGATTTGCTATATAAAAGTGATAACATGATCTGTACATTTTTAACATGTTCAGATTTTATGCTCTGCAAAACGGTTTGAGCATCGGTAAATAAAAACAATAGTATTCATGTGCACTTGCATTATATCATGCTCATGTCTGGCAAACATTGAATGCCTATGTTACATTCAAATACACAACATTGTGCACATTTTATTGTTTGTGTAACAGTCCTGATTGTCCTTGAACTCACTTTGTAGACTAGGCTGGCCTCAAACTCACAGATCCACCTTCCTCTGCCTCCCAAGTACTGGGATTAAAGGCATGCACCACCAATGCCCAGCCTATTGTGCACCTTCTTGATTCAAAATGAGTGACAAAAATTATCTTGGACTTTGTGATTACTTGATATCCATTAGGTATATTGGTAATTGGTCCAGCCTAAAAACATGTATTTTGCTTTTATTTTGTTCATGTCTTATACCTAAAGCTTACAGATAAATTAACATAGCATTTTAAATAGTACCATATACGGAATGAAGTTTGTGTGTATGGATGATAAGAAAACAACACTTATGTTCTAATTGCTTCCAGTATTGGAACACTTGGGATGGTATGAGTGTTGAGTCTTAATATGCGTGCAGTTTTGGAGAAAATTACTCTGGATTAAATCACTTTGAAGCTGGATATATTTGCCTTTTACTTTTTTTCTGAAGTATCTTGTACCAGGATTCTAGAGGTTCAATACTGTCTCTTAGGGGTGTGAATTACCTAGATTTTATCAGGGATGTTGGTGTTCATTTTCAGTGTTTTCATGATCTCATTTGTTTTCTTAAAGACAGACCCAGAGAAACCATTAGTAATGACAATATTACAAAAATATTATCATAGAAAAACTATTAGATACTAGCTAGCTAACTTCACAGTATAAAATAATCCACTTGATATATTTACCCAAATGCTTCTGTACCATATTTCAACCTATGCAGCAGCACTGATGAGCCAGAAGCATCCATCCTTTAATTATGACAGCAATAATATTTTTACTATGGAGACCAGGTTCCTCAAGGTTTCCCATATCACATCCTCATAAAGATCCTTTTAGTTTAGATCCAACATAGTCCACTCCCCCAGGTTTTTTTAGACGGGGGTTCTCTGTGTACCCCTGGCTGTTCTAGTACTTGTTCTGTAGGCCAGACTGACCTCCAACTCAGAGATCCAGTTACCTCTGCCTTCAGAGTGCTGGGATTAAAGGTGTGAACCACCACTGCCTGACTACTTTTTTTAAGTGATTAAAAGTATCTCTATGTGTGGCTTTATGTATATGCATGCACACACATACAATACTCTACATATGCTTATATTTTATGTTGTTTACTTAGTACCTAATTGGCTTATAGGATGAGTGAGTGCTCACATGAATTAAAACTGTCCAATTGGTCCAAATTCCTTCTACTTTATAATACAGATAGAGTTTAAAAATAAAAATAAAACTGAAAGGCTAACCCAACAGGTTAGATATAATTGGATATCCTTGATAAGACTGTTACCAGTTTAATCTTGTCTCAATTCTGATTCTATGTGATTGGCAAGAAAATTCTATATTGTAGTGGCAGTGGTAGTACACACCTTTAATCCCAGCACTCAGGAGGTAGAGGCAGGCAGATCTCTGAGTTTGAGGCCAGCCTGGTCTACATAGCGAATTCCAGGACAGCTGGAGCTACACAGTGAAACCCTGTTTCATTAAAAAAAAAAAAAAAGGTGAAAAAAGAAAATTTCTTAGCTTTTAGGCTCTCATGTAAGAGTAGTTCAGTGAGGCTCTGCCTGAAATTGAAAATTCAAGATAGCTACAGATTTAGAAGGATGATTGTCTCTGTGGTTTCAGTTTTCCCAAAGGACAAACTCCAGACAGAGATGCCAGAGTATTATCCTGCCTTTTTGTTGTCTAACAGGTCAAAATAAAAAGTTAAACTTTAAAATGAAACCTGTTTTGAAATGCTTGCTACAGAAGGACTTGAATCTTACACTAGCTAGTTTATGTCACATGCTATGGCATAAACTAGAGTCATGTGGGAAGAGCAATCTTAATTGAGAAATTGCCTCCATCAGGCTGACCCATAGGCATGTCTGTGGGAGGATGTTTTTGATTAATTATTAATGTATGGTGGTCCCAAATAACATCAGTTTCAGGGCATTGGATTCCTTCTGGTCTCTGATGCATAGAAGTCAAAACAACTTACTACAGTGCTGTATTACAGGCATGGCTCTATAACTAATGCAGGAAAGGAAGTCTGCAATAAAGTCAGGTTTATTTAATACCGTGCACTCACAATAGACAAACTAATCGGTGACACCATTGCTGACCCAGCTGTTGCCACCTCTTCATTTCCAAAGAAGATGGGGAAAGCCTGGAGAAGGTCACTAGACTGTGGCTCTGCCAGCTCCTACACCCAAGCGAGCACATAACTCCTCTACAACTTAACAGGACAATATTTCCAGAGAAGACTACGCCCATTAGACCAAGTGTCTCCCTGCAATTGGCTATGAGACCAAATTCCTACAACATAGAATACTGTTCTAGTTACCTTTATGATGCTATGATAAAACAGCCCGGACTAAAAGCAAGCTAGGAAAGAACAGCATTTACTTTGGCTAAAAGCTCCAAAAGACTAGAGTCTGTATAAGCAGGGAGGGCATGGCAAAAAGATCAGGAAACAGAGACATCACAATCAGTCACACAGGAGTTGAGGTGAGCCAATCAATCACCAGGCCAAGAAACCACTCCTCAGGAAGACAGATTCACTTAAAGCAGTGCAAAAAAAAAAAAGATGGGAGGCATAATTATTCATTTAATGAGGTTATGTACCTATCCTTCTCAGAAGCCCCCACCGTGCAGCCTGTCCATTTTTCTGAACTGGAAAAGTGTGGCTTTTAATTTTTGAGATACTGACCAAAGCCTGTGGATGCTTTCACCTGATGCTCTGGGCCTTCTCATTCAGTCTGTGAAGCTTAATGCTCCCCTAACCATGCTGGTGCTCTCTATCAACCCCTGGTGTAGAAGGCTTTTTCTTCCTGTCTCCACCTTCCTATTCCAGCAGCTGCCAAGGTTTCCATCTTGCCTATTGTGTTAGTTACTTTTCTATCGCTGTGATAAAACACCACGACCTAGATTTACTTAAGCTTTTAGTTCCACAGTTTCCTGGTGGGGAACCATGGCAGCAAGTGGCAGGCATGATAGCAGGAGCAGAAGGCTGAGGGCTCACATCTTGAACCATAAGCACAAAACAGGGAGAACAAACTGGACATGGCATGAGTCTTTAAACTCTCCAATCCCACTTTCTCCAACATACTTTCTCTAAGAAGGCCCCCTCTCATAGATGTCACCTGAGACAGAACCTGCCAACTGGGGACCAAATATGGGCCTATAGAGGTCATTCTCAATCGAACCACACTTGCTCTGTTAGTTTTCTCTTAAATTCTAATATAGTTGTCTTTGTGCCCCTTCCTAAATTCTGTTATTAACAAAACTAAGGGGAGGGGGAAGAGACCCAGTTTCTCCAATAACATAGCCCTAGGGAACTTTGTGTATCAAATACTCGGGCTTTCTCTTACTGTCATATCCTACCCTACTAAGATTTTAAATTTTAATTTAATGTCTAAATCCAGGTGTTGTGGCCCACACATTTAATCCCAGTCCTTAGTGAAGCAGAAGCAAACTGAGTTCCAGGCCAACCAGGGTTGCATAGTGAGACCCGTCACCCACAAAAGGTAAAATGTCCTAAACAGTCCAAGGGAAGATCCCAGTCACCCATGGATGTGGATGTCCATTTGCAGTTAGCTTAGCAATATTAGAAATTCAGGTAATTGCTGCTAGTTCTAAGAATCACTGTGGGTAAAGGCACAGGCCAATTACCGTTAGAAAGCTCCCCTCAAATATGTGAGCAAAGGCAGGCGCCACTGATATGACAGAGGGACAGGGTAGGGAAGACAGGCTGATGGCTCTGGGGTTACTCTATGCTTTGTTGTTGTGTTGTGCCAAGCCTAGAAGCACTGGCCCTTTGATTAAGCAACAGTCTTAACCTGATTTGCTTCATTTTAGCAGAACATATGTGCCAAAAAAAGATGACCCTTGTATCTTGCTTACACAAGTAAACAGCCACCCTCTGGCAGCACACCAGAAGGCACAAACTCGACAACTATTTATACCGATAAATGGTATCTGAAAATATTTAAGAGCAGACTACTGCTTGGAGGAGGTTATGCCACAGCGGCTCCCAGCAGCCTCCACCTCAAACTCAGGATGCTCGGCGGCAGGCACCATTTTCAGCCACTAGATGTCCTAGGATGCTCTTGTAACTCTAGCAGCCAGTGGGCGTGACGCAGACGTAGAGGGGGGAAAACCTGGAATCTCTCTTAGCCTTGGACATTTAATGTAGCGAGTACAAAAGGTGGCATCCCCCATGTTTTGCAGCATCTCTCTCTTAAGGCCAAATCTCCTGGTTGGACAGTTTATGCAGTGTGAAACAATCCCCCTCCCATCGTGCAACAATCCACGGTTCCACTTAGTGGCAAGAGGCCGAATTACAGAGTCTATGCACAAGGGTCCCAGCTTGCTTGAGGGAAAAGCCTGTGTTTGTTCGCTCGCAGAACTTAGTCCTGGCCTCCAAGCAGCGGGCGATTTCTGCTTCTTGTTAACGTGGTAGGGCCACCATGCTGGGGACACTGCATATTCTATATTATTATAACACATTTATACTTCATTCTGTTGAAAGGAGTCTGCAGCACACATGGCTAATGATTTGTTGCATGGTTTTTGCCCCTAACAAAACGCCACATCCTGTGTTCACCAAACAAACAAACAACCCAGTAGTCTCTAAGATGACCACCACAGTAAGTCTCCATGATATAACAAATGAAAACACAGGGTAAGACAGAAAACCATTAGAGTCTTCATCCCACCAAAGTAAGAACTCCATGTAGCAAGTAGGAAGTAAGAGAGAAAGGGGAAACTTAGAGGAAATCTGGAAGGAAAGGAGCCCCCTCAGAGGTGTCATGGTTAATAATTCCAGCACAGGAGACTGGTGACTTACTGAGTAAGCCACCAAGGCTTCAGGACTGTTGAGTTCACTGTTGGAGGGAGAGCTGACTCCTGAAAGTTGTCCTCTGACTTCCATGTGAGTGCTCTGACAAGCACACATGCATCCATGTATACACGCACATAAGTAAAAGGAAGTATCAAAAGAAAAGAATTCCAGCACAGTTAACATTTGTTGTGAAGGCTGTCTATATCAAGACAATACTTTAATCAAAACAATTTTAATGATTTATTTAATTTTACATATATGAGTGTTTTGCCTGCACATATGCATGTGTACCACATGTGTGCCTGGTGCCCATGGAGGTCAGAAGAGGGTGTCAACTCCTGGAACTGAAGTTACGAATGGTTGTTACAGTTCTGAGGGAGCGTAAAGAGACTGGAGGCAGAAAAAGACAGGACTTTTCAGCAGATGGGACTATGTTTATTGTGTACACAACAAGGGAGCAGACTCCCCTCCAAGAAGTTGAAGGGTCTACCAGGAAAAAAAGATGGTTGTGCCCCTTTAAAGAGGCAGAAATGGTTGTTGTCTGCCTAAGGAGACATGCTGTCCCAACATGTCCCACTCTATCAGTTACAAGCTACCACATCAAATGCTCTTAACAATCTCTCCAGACCATAAAGACAATATTCTTTTTATATAGATATTTTAAGATATGAATATTAAGAGACCAATGAATCATGCTTTAGGTGTGAATATATGACCATGACTGTGACCTGTCTCATATACTGTCCCAGATATTTTATGATTCTCCCAAGCAAGACTATCAATTCTAGTCATGGTAAAAATAATCTGGCTTTCTCAGGCAACTCCTGTGTGTTAAAGATTTACATTGTCAGATCCAGTCCTAACCTATGTGCTTCAGAATCTAGCCTGTGGTCTCTCTTAAAGGATTTATTACTGTTGTCGCTGTGTGTGTGCAAGCATGCACAGGCCAGAAGACATTGGATTGCTGGAGCTGAAGTTACAGGTGACTGTGAGTTCCCTAAGTGCCTGGGAACTGACCTTGCAAGTGCTCTCAGTTGCTGAACCATCTCTGCCATCTTCACTCTGTAATTTCATTTAAATTTTTTGCAGCCTTTGAGAATATAACTAAAGAACACATTATAATCACATCTATGGCTATTGTAAAAACAAGTAAGTGTAGTATTTTCCCTTGAGAAGTCTGCACCCAATCTTGGGTATGTCTTATTCTTTTCTCTTTCTAGTAGCCTTAGTGCTTAAATCTATTTCAAAGAAACAAATAAACAAAAGGAAGAAAGCACTCCTTAAGAAACACCTGTCCTAGCCACACATAGTGTTGCAGCCTTTAATCCCAGCATTCAGGAGGCAGATGGATCACTGTGAGTTTGAGGCCAACCTGGTCTACACAGTGAGTTCCAGGACAGACAGAGCTACACAGTAAGACCACGTCTCCAAAAACCAACAACAAAAAGAAACTCCAATGTCTGTTTGTCTTCATACAAATTCTCATATATATCTATATATGAGAATTTTTTTTACGAGTCAATTGAATAAACTGAGGGCTTTGGCACCAGATTTCATAAACTGAGGATGAGACTTCTCCAAGGTGTGTTAAGGGGAAAGTTCTTTATTGTAGATATGAGGGAGAGTACAGCCAGGGGCATCTAGAAGAGTCCAGAGTGTGAAAAGAAAGTTGTACACTAAACATGGCCAGAAGACTGGACAGGCCATGGAAGGAGGGAGAGAGGTGGAGAGCAACAGAGGAGGAAAAGGAGGGTGTGGGCAAAGGAGACCGAGAGAGGAGACCAAGAGAGGAAGATACAGGAGAGAAGCCCGAGAGTAGAACATACAAGAGAGAGTTATGACTGAAACACCAGAGTTATAAGGACAATGAGAAGCTGGGGGAGCAGTAGGCAGGGAAGCCCATGAGTTAGAGCAGGTTAGGGTAGAGGGCAAGGTAAGAAGAGCCACAGGTACTGGTAATACTGAGAGAGCCTGGAGGCCAGCAAGTGCTTTTGTGTGCCAATAAACACCACAGATAGCCAACTATTCCAAGTGTCTTTTGGACCTGACATCAAGAATCCTAGATTTACCTGAGTGGAAGTCGTTGAAGACTGCACATGATGCTAAGGCAGAAGCTTGGAGCTGTGTGTCACCTGCACCCAGCTGCTGCACATGGGAACAAAGTGAGAGCATTTGCTTCGATCAAACTCTGGCTGCTACCCTATAGTGGAGAGTCTGGGTTGGGATAGGATCTTTAGATTATGTCTTTCTGTCTAATCTCAGGTCTGTAATTCCCTTGCTTCCTTCTTTGCTCCAGGGAGGAGAGAGAGGCACTCTATCTTTCCTTTTCAACCAGGTTCTTTACCTTGGGAGACAGGGTGGGACACTCTATAAGTTTGTCTTAGTTAGGGTTTCTATTGCTGCAATGAAACACCATGACAAAAAAAAAAAAAAAAAAAAAAAAAAAAAAAAAAAGCATGTTGAGGGGGAAAGGGTTTATTTGGCTTACACATCCACATTGCTGTCCATCACCGCAGGAAGCCAGGACAGGAACTCAAACAGGGCAGCATCCTGGAGGCAGGAGCTGATGCAGAGGCCATGGAGGGGTGCTGCTTACTGGCTCACTTCTCATAGCTTTCTCAACCTGCTTTCTCATAGAACCCAGCACCACTAACCCAGGGACAGCACCTCCCACTATAGATTGGGCCCTCCCTCATTGATCACTAATGAAGAAAATGCCTTTCAACAGGATCTCATGGAGGCATTCCCTCAACTGGGGCTTCTTCCTTTCTGATGACTCTAGCTTGTGTCAAGTGTCAAATTGACACACAAAATGAGCGAGTACATACATTCAGTACACATGCAAATCCTTTCTTTCTTGGGTTCTTGTTCCATGTTCCCCAGTGGCTAGTAGCCATGATGGGGAATGTAAAGAAGATTAAAGCATTTGACTCCCTGTAGCCTTCTTCTGGTGCCAGGACTCACTCTCATTTTTCAAAATTCGTTTTTCTCCACAGTGTCTTTGACCACCAATTCCAGACTAAGAATTGGATGCTGGATAACACCAAGGGATGGATGGGTAGATTCATGGCAAGGGAGATCATCTATGGGTATTTTGTTGTTGGTGGTAGTAGTGATGGTAGTTTGTTTTTGTTTTGAGAAGGGTTTCACCATGTGACACTGTTTAGCCTGGAACTTGGTATATAGACTAGACTGGCCTTGAACTTATAGAGATCCATCTGCCTTTGCCTTCTGAGTGCTGAGCTTAGAGGTATGCACAATCATGCCTGGCTCATCTACCTGTATTTTGTACACATAGGGACAAAAATTATAGCACAGAATTTCAGTTTATACTTTTACAGACTGAAATCTCAGTAATTTCCTCTAAAGTTTCAGGGCCCAGGCAAAGCATTACAGTAGGGACTATGTAGTGGAGTCCAGTGGCTCACCTCATGGCAGACATGAGGCAGAGAGTACTAGTGCCAGGGTGCCTCCTCTTATTTTGCATCTGGGTGCCTATTGAATGGTACAACTGACATACTCCAACAGTGCCTTGCATTAATTCTTCCCAGAAGTAACTTCTTAATTACATGTGCTACTATATTACTAATTTTCTAGACATCAAGAATCCTTAATCATCACAGCTGGCCATGCTGAGTCAAGGAAGTACTCTCAATACTTGCAAGGTTGTAGCAAGTAAATCAAGTATGAGGACAGCTGTGGTCATCTGCATGTAATTTCTCCCCATAATCTCAAGGAATGGCACTATTAGGATGTGTGGCTTTGTTGGAATGGTACAGCCTTGTTGGATGAAGTGTATCACTGTGTGGATGGGCTTTGAGGTTTCCTATGCTCAGTGTCAGGGTACTGCCCAGTGTCTCAGTCAACTTCCTGTTGCCTGCAGGATGTAGGATTCTCAGCTGTGACTCCAGCATCACATCTGCCTGCATGCCTCCATGCTCCCTATCATAATGATAATGGACCAAACTTCTGAAACTGTAAGTGAGCCATCCCAACTAAATGTTTTCTTTATAAGAGTTGCCATGGTCATAGTGTTGCTTCACAATAATGAAAAACCCTAACTAAGACATGACCCTTGGCTACACAGCAAGGATTCTCTGGTAAGATAAGGTCATGCAGGAATACATAGGTTAGTAGTTATGGGTTAATAATTAAGGGAGAGAGATAGTAAGAAGCCTTAGCCATCAACCAATAGTTTTATAATTAATATATCATTTTGTGTGTTTATTTGGGGCTGAAGGGTGGTGGGACCTGGCAGGACAGAAACCTTCATCTTCAAATTTGGGCTGGTAAGATCATTCACTCTGCCTACTGAAGTTATTGATTCTGTCTCAAATATGAGAAGCCTGAAAATCCAATGCAGCCTCAAGGTAGAACTGACTCTTGATGGTGGTCGTCAGCTCTTAGATGTCAGCTTAGAAAAAATGACAAGACTCCATCTCAGCCTCACTTCCTCCCCTTTAGGTAAAATTTCACTACTCAAGATCATGGTGAGAATATCCTCCTTAGGCTCGTATATTTAAATAATGATCCCCAGTTGGTGATACTGTTTTTGGGAAAGAATAGGTGTGGCCTTTGTTGGAGGTGCGTCACTGAGGGCAAAAGCCCACACCAGTGCTAATATCTCTCTCTCTCTCTCCTCAATGTTGATTTGAAATGTCAACTCTCAGCTACTGCTCCAATGCAATGCTTACCTGCCTGCCACTATGCTCTCCACCATGCTCGTCAAGGATACACCCCCTGAAACTATAAGCAGGCCCCAAATTAAATGCTTTCTTTGGTAAGTTATCTTGTTCATGGTGTCTCTTTACAGCAATTGAAAGTAACTAAGACACACAGTGTTGGGTGAACTTTCCTGGGAAGAGATGTACAAATATACATCTATTTAAGTGAATCAAAGGTAGTTAGGTGCATTGTTAAAGGTATCAGAACAAGCAAAATCTTTCCTACAATGCTTGCATTTTAGGGTTTCTCCACTGTTCTTCCTTTCATGAAAGTGGAGTGAACTGTTATTGAGTGAAAGTTTTTGCACATTTTTGCCTAATAAGGTTTCTCTCTAGTGTTATTTCATGTTTTTATAAGGGAATAAGGGCAAACAAAGGTTTTTCCATACTGCTAGCACACAGGGATTCTCACCAGTGTGACTTCTTCTTTATGTTTTTAAGGAACAGGAAAAAGAGAAGCCTTTCCCACATTGTTTACATACTTCAAGGTAAGTAAAAGGATTGAAGGCTTTCTCACAATATTTACATTTGTAAGGGTTTTTTTTTGTTGTTGTTGTTGTTACTGTGTGTACTTTCATGGAAGTGATGTGAAAACTTTTCTACATTGTGTGCAAAGTAGGATTTCAAGATATGAATTCAAGATATGAATTCTTTCATATCTTGAAGGAGGAAAGGAATGATTGAAGTTTTCCTACAGTGCTCACATACATAGGGCTTCTCACCAGAGTGAATTCTTTCATGTATTTTTAGGGAACTGCAACCAGTGAAGCTTTACCCATGTTGCTTACAAACATAAGGATTCACACCACTGTGAATCGCTTCATGTTTTTGTAATTGATATGAAAACAAGAAAGCTTTCCCACACTGCTTAAATATGTAAGGTTTTTCTCTACTGTGAGTTTATGTACTTGAGGGAAAGTAGAAGTAATGAAGGTAATGCGTGGCAAATAAGAATCTGGAAAACAGGCTGATGGATGTTTATTTGGGGAGAAATCACTTACACCAGGAACAGATAATGGCCACAGGTTCCTGTCCTAAGGATGCCTCCGGATGCTCTCTGTCTCAGACTAGGAAGTAAGAAAGCAAGCTGAGGTCCAAGACCAGTCCCCACAGCTCATGCCTGCATTTGTCCTGATGTCCCAATGGGCATGGTCAGTACAACAGGTGCGGGTGGGGTGGATATCTCACTACAATTCCTCTTTTAGTCTAAAGAAAAGATTTAGGCTTGATACAAAACTTGATACAAAGACAGTAAATATCAAGTATGCTCTAAGAAAGAGAAAATTAAGAACATATACATTTAAGACCTATTGCCAGTGATGTAACAAGAGTAAAGGGCAAGAGCTACATATCCAGTCCTAGGGTGAAGGCATAACAGAGATTACTATAGAGTTGTCCTAAGCTGGAAAGTTTAAGTTTGGTACCTAATATTCCTATCTAGGAAGAGAGAACAATAATTGTGACAATCTAATCTTCAACTTCATCAAGAACCTGATAAGGAAGATAAAATACTAGGGTAGGCAGGAGTACAGGCGAGCAGCTTCCAAAAAGTGCAGCGAAACAGAAACAGCAGGCTAAACTGGACAGTCACCTAAAGTCTTACAGCAACATCAGGGCAACCAGTTTTGGCCAAGGCCTAGAGTATCTGGCAGACCACTACAGAAGCAGAGAGGTAGAAAGGCTGTCTTACCCTGACTTGGACAGCATGTCCAAAGTCAGTGGTCAAGATGGGGCAGTTCTTTGCCCAAGAGGCCATTAGCCGAGGAGAGGATGGACTCCAGAAGGAGTGACATCAGTGCCCAACATATTCTTGGTAATAGCTCAGTGCTGTCAGGAGCAATAGTGCCTCATGTCAAGGGAGTACTAATATTCAAACATTTAAATGCCATGTTCTGCAGGTCTATGAAGTCTTTGAAAATCAAACATTTATGTCTCACTAATCTCATAGGTATAAGAAACATGGGTGAAGATATTCTGTAATATTCAGGAACATAACTATATAAATGGTTGAAACTTCTCTAAGTAATTACCAAGGATAATAATTTTAGCAATATAACTATATACATATATATACATGTAAATCTCTAAAACGGAGATAGAATCAAAATGACTTGACCGAGGTAGAACTGTATAGTGCAACATGATAAAAAAAATATTCTAAATTGTGTCAACATACAAAATGTCTAGAACATATGTAAAGGTATACATACATATAATATGATAAAGATATTGTGGAAAACCTCATAAACAGAGAGATTTTACACAATATAACAAAATATACAACTTATCTGAGAAAGGGATATAAACTTAATTTTACTTAAGTTACAGCATATAAGAATCTATAACAATGTAAGTTGTATAGCTAATAATTACTAAGATAATTCACAAGAAGATAAGTTAATCTACCTATATCCCATCTAAACCATACCCTTTCCAACCATACCCTATACTCATCTAAAAGTGATACCCAAGTCTGAGCATCACCTTCCATACCCAACCCTAAGTAACTAAAACCAACCCTATGCAGATGAATATTATCCCTTAATGCCAAAAGTAGGAAAATGGGGCTTCATTTTCTTAAGCTTACTTCCTGCTGAAATGGGATGACATGACTCCATGGGATCCTGTAGGAAAAAATTAAGGCAACAAAATTTCTTGAGGGGACTAGCTGTAACATTTGTAGCAAGTCTCTGCATGGGAGAAAATGCTTGACTGAAGTTCTTATCTGAAACTCTGGCCAGGATGTAATAAGAAGGTACACCACTTCTGCTAGCTAGTCTGGAGTTGTCTGGGGCATTACAATCCCAAACTGGTTTGAGGGTGATGTTTGTAATCCAGATGCAACAGGTTGAATCAAGTGGAACAGATGAAGCGGGGCCCCATCTTTTTTCCAGAGAGTTCAAAGAGTGCAGTTAGGAATTGTTATTGTCCCTTGTGGAAAACTTAAACATTAACATCAACATAAAAATTTCAACTTTTATAGGTGTGCATATTGGGAAAGGCAACATTGATTATGAAAATAAGTATAAGGGAAATTAGAATTTCAGAGAGAAAACTGAGTTTAGACAAACAACAGTTCCTAGATTTTGTTTTCTTCTGTCTTACACCAACTAGCTTCTTGATATAAGGCAGAAACTCTGAATTTTATTTTAGCCACATGTTTGAATTTAGAGGATGAAAGCCAAATCCAACTCCAAAGTCAGCATTTGTTTACATGAATTGGAACTAAAGGAGTACTAAGAAGTAAAGAGCAATAAATTTTTGTATAGAAATAGTTCACTAGAATTAGATATTGGTACCATACATGAGATTCCTCTTTGTTAGATGGTTCTTTCTGGATAGCTATCTTCTCTTCTTTAGGTACCCATAAGTTCAGTGTCTTTTAGCTGTTTGAAGATGAGAGTTTTCTGTTTTCCTGTAAAGACAAGAAAAGAACACTTCCCCTACCTTTGAGAGGTCTCCATACAATTCATGAAAAATACTTTGGTTGATGATTTCCCATTTCTCCTCATTAAGAGGTTTCAATCATTCAACTCAGATCTTGATCAACTTAGATGGTATCCACAGCTTTTCTTCTCCTGTAGATAGATGCAAAGGTGAAACCCCTACCCCAACGTAGCACATATCCAGGTTTCCATACTGAGGTCAATACATCCTTGAAGTATACCGGCTGGTTTAGTTCAGAAAAGTTTTCTATTGTCCAGTGTCTTTCTGTGGTTGTTTGTGGGAAGCCACAGCCCCAAGATGGCACCTGGCTGGATGCCAGGTAGTCTGAGCTTAGCTGTAAACAAGCCTTATTTGGAAGTGCTTGATGGATCTGGTGCGCTTCCTCCTTCTGTGGCCTATCTGGGATCACCAGGTGGCATGAGCTGATTGGGCTCATTGGGCGCACATTTAAGGGCTTGCTGGGGCTGGGAAGAGAGAAGCTGATGTACAAGGTTCCTAAATAAACTGCTTGAGAGGAGTTGTGGTCGTGTTTCCTTGCTGGACGAGGTAGACGCGACGGTTGTTTTTCCTTTCTCATTAGCATTAAGAAAGTTTAATATTAATAAAGCACTATGTAATCTGTGTTTGGGTGTTTTGGTTCCCCCTGCCTGTTTATAGAGCATTTCTTTTAAAGTACAATTATATCTCACAACTACTGCTTGTGTAGCATACCAATTATGTGCTTTATGTTGTAATATTCAAAATGCCATTTCAATTTGCTGGAGACATATGCTGGAGCATTGTCAGTTTTTACTTGTGCAGATATACCCATAATGGCCATTATCTCTAATAGGTGTGTGAAAACAGAATCAGCCTTTTCTAAAAATGTATCTATAGTATGGTGCACATATTTTAATATTCCAAATTCTGCAAAGTGAAACACATCCATTTGCCATATTTCATTCCTATTTATACCTTTAGGGTTACTGCCTGCTGATAAAGGAGTTTGGTTATAGAATGAACAAGTAGGACATTTCCTTACTATTTCCTTAGCTTGCTGCCAAGTGGTAGAAAAATCCTTTTTTAAATCTATACTGTTCACCTGGTATTTTTTTTCATCACATTCTTATTAATAGCCAATCAATGTCATCATTGCCTTGTGCTGGAGGACCTGGCAGACCTGTATAGGATCTAATGTGATGTATCATTCATACATATATGTATGTATATATATATATATATATATATATATGATGAGTTTTATTTTTGATTGTTTTTTTGTAACTGTATAAACAATGAAGTTAATTCTGTATCATCAGGAATAAATTCCACAGTCTCAATGTGTAAGATGACTCTCTGCATATTGAAAGTCAGTAACTATATTGAGAGGTTCTGTAAAATCCATAAGTACCATGAGAATGGCATACAATTCTGCCTTTTGTACAGAGTTATAAGGGCTTTGAACTACTTTACTTATATTTCCTGATTTATATCCTGCCTTACCTGATTTTTTTTTTTTTTTTTTTTTTTTGCATCAGTGTAGAATGTAGGGACTCCAGAAATTGGTGTTTTTCTTACAGTGCATGGAAGGATCCAAATTGTTTTCTTTATGAATTTGATTCTCTCACTTTTGGGGTAATTGTTGATAATTGTTCCCAAAAAGTTACTGCAAACTCTCTGCCAATATTCATTATCTTTCCATAAGGAGAAAATTTCCTCATTTGTTAAAGGTACTATAATTTCTCCTGGGTCTCTTCCTGTCAGTTGACAAAGTCTTAATTTGCCTTTTAAAATCAAGTCAGAGATCTTTTCCATGTATGTTTTTAGTTTTTCATTCTATGTGGTAGAAATAGCCATTCTATTATGATATCTTCCCTCTGCCTCAAAATCCCTGAGGGATATTCTCTAGATGGTAATGTAACCAGACAGAATGCCATCTAGTTTTGGATCTACATGGTCCACATGTGCTTCTAGTATCCTCTTTTCTACACATTCTAATTCTTTTTCAGCTTTAGCTGATAGTATTCATGAACTATTTAAATCCTTGTTCCCTCTTAGGGCCATTTTCAAGTTTTTTTAAATCATGCCCTTCTACTCCAATAGTGGTCTGTAATTGAGAAATCTCTCCTAGAAATTTTTGAAGATCATTAAAAGTCTGGTAATGATCTCTCCTGATCTGTATTGTTTTATGCTCTAATATTCTGTAGACCTATTTTATATCCCCAGTAATTGATAGAATCTCCTCTTTGTATTTTTTCAGAGGCAATTTGTAATTCCCAGAGAGGTTAAACTTTCTTTACTTCCTCAAACATTAAAAAAAAATATTTCTACTTTAGAATCAGCCAACAATGTATCATCCATGTAATGGTAAATTATGGATTGTGGAAACTGTTTACAAATTATTTCCAAAGGTTTTTACACAAAATATTGGTACAGGATGGGGTTATTTAGCAAAACCTTCCATTGATATTTCTTGACAGGCTGAGAATTTTGCAATTAGGTACCAAGAAGGCAAATTTTTCCCTATCTTTTTCTTGTAAAGATATAGTGAAGAATCAACCTTTTAAATCAATAACTATAATAGGCCATTCTGTAGGTATAAAAGAAGGCAAGGGCATTCCAGGCTGTAGAGAGCCCATTGGCTGGATTACTTTATTGATGGCTCTCAGATCTGTAAGCATTCTCCATTTTCCAGATTTCTTTTTGATAACAAACACAGAAGAATTTCAAGGGTTGGTAGATTCTTTGATATGTCCAGCATTTAGCTATTCCTAAACCAGCTTTTCTAAAGCCTCTAGCTTCTCAGAGGTCATAGGCCATTGCCCTACTCAGACAGGTTCATCTGTTAGCCATTTTAAGGGTAGGGCTCTGTTAGTTTGGCACTTGTATTCTGTTTTTGTACAGCCTGTATTTTGGCATCTGTCTTGTATAGTACTTTATAATATTTTTCTACAACCATGAGTTCATTTATGGTTCATATCTAATACTGGAGGAATGTTAATCTGTGTATTCCATTGCTGCAATAGATCATAACCTCATAAATTTATTGCTATATCAGCCACATTTGGTCTCAACCTTCCTCTCTGTCCTTCTGGTCCTATACATTTAACCCATCTCGTGCCCTAAGATAAGGTTCCAATCCCTAAGAACTGGACATTTACCTCTTCCAGGGGCCATCTTGGAGGCCAAGATTTTTGAGTTATAATGGTCACATCAGTGCCTGTGTCAAGGATCCCCTCAATAAACCAGTTATTTATTCAGACCCTTAGTTTAGGCCTTTGATCATTTATAAAAGTTTGCCAAAATATACACTTTTTGTTTCTTCCATTTACATTTGATTCATCTTCCATAGCTAATCTGTTATCCAGAGTGGTATGATTTTTTATGATAGGTACTGGATTTTCTAATTGACCTGGGGAAGATTGTCTTCCAAAGTGACTGGGAATGTCTGGACCACCTTTGACATGGGGGCCTTCGAGAGGCCCCCCAAGGAATTTTCCCATTGTAGAGGGTTTCCTTGCCTATCTCTAATCAATCTACATTGATTGGTCCAGTGTTGGCCTTTACTACATCTTCTACATAATCCAGAAGGCTGAGGCTTTCTGTTTGATTTATTCCTAGAAGGAGTGTTATTTGAAGGAATTCTTTGCCTACAATTTCTTCTTAGATGTCCTTTTCTACCACAATTAAAACAGGTGGTATTTTTATGTCTTTTAAAACATTTGGAGATCACTTCTCCTACCCAAGCTTCAATGTCATGGTCATTATACTCAACATTGGCTGTATGCAGGACCCATTCATCCAATGGAACTGATCTGGTTTTTAAGGCCAAAGCACTTGTTTGCATTGTGGATTCAAATTCTCATAAGATAATGATTCTATGAGTATTCTCCTAGAATCTGGGTCTGCTACCTCTAATTGTACTGCTCTAGACAATCTTTGTAGAAATATACTCTTGGTTTCTGCCTTACCAAGGTATAAGATTCTATTCTCTCCCCTGGTTCATGAACCTTATCCCAAGCATTCAAAGCTGCTGTACTGAATAGAGACAAGATGCATTCATCATATGCAGCTTGAGTTTCTGGATCAGTATAAAGACCCTCACCAAGAATTTTAAGCACTAAAGTTCAAGAGTTTTTGCTTCTTCCCTCCATAAATCCCTCAACTCTATTTAAGATAAATTTTCAATAACAGCTGATATTAATTGATCCCAATCCTTAGGGGTTACCTTGTTATTCCTTGCCCATGACTCAACTAATTGCTTCATATATGGTGAGTGCATGCCATAAGAGACTACTGCTTCCTTTATAACTTTTAAATCTTTCATGTGTATTAGTTCCCACTGATATACAAGGAAACCTTTCAGGGGCTTTTTATTGCTGGTTTTTCAGAAACAGATATAGGGAAAGCCATAGAATATGGCATAATGACCTTAGGCAAGTCTCAGGACCTCTGTAAGTACAGCCGGTACTCTTAACCACTGAGCCATCTCTCCAGCCCCTCATCTTTAGATATTATCTGAATGGCATGTAAACTGCCTTCCAGAAACAATGTTCCATCTGCTAGCTTACCATTATCCTCAGACACAGAACAAATTCTATCTGCCAGTTTTTCAATCTGATGTTCCAGTTTATCTTATTATTCGAGTAGTCAGACAAGGAACGAGCTGTTTCTGCTAGCGTGTTAATGTGCTGCATTGTTTCTATTTTGGTTATTGAAGCAGCAGACATGAAACAAATTCTGTCTTCTAGTTGGTCATTTTTATGTTCCCTGTTTTGCATTCTACCTGTCAGATCTCCATTGCCATCTTCAATATTCGGAACCCTTTTTTCTAAGTGTTAGAACACTGGTTTTCAGATCTCCATTGTCATTTTCCATATTCTGAAATCCTTATTACTAAGTGTCCTATGGTTTGTACAAGTTCCTTATTCTTCACTCTAATCTGAAACCCTTTCTTTAAGAATATTGTATGGATTATGAAACTAATCTCCATTATTTTAAAAATGTATATTCTGGTTAAGTCATGCTCCTCTTCTAAGATTCCTTTCATATGTAAAACAAAAAGATTCCTAATGTCCTGCATCATAAGATTATCTGCCATTGGTTATTATATCAGCTTAAATTGTCAAGGATGTTGTAATTACCGTAGATATAATTCTGCTGTCCTGGAACTTTGATGCTTTCAGTTGCAGATCTCAATTTGTATTAATTACACCTGGCCAGTAGGTGTGCAGGTGTACCACCAAATAGTGACTGGCAGTAGGAGATCCTTCCGATCCTGGTCCCTGTAGAACAGTTCTTAACAAACTAACCCAAGAGAAATTTTGTTAAATGGAGGAGTGAAACAAGCCCCGTGCAAATTGCTGGGACCACAGGGCTACCGCTAGTATTGGGAATGACTGGTGCTAGGTGGCTGGAGGACTGAAGGGAGTGGGGTGCTAGATGCACAGTGCGCCAGGCTCAGTGGCTCAGTCTCAGCACAACATGGGGGGGGGGTGGACAGCAGCATCAGTGAGTGCAGTCTCAGGACTACTGAAGCAATAAAGGAGTTGCAGCCCAGACACAAATGTCCCACTGAAACCTCAGCACAGATGTGTAACAAGCAGACCATAGGGGCAGGGGAGTGGGAAAACTGCAAGGGATTGCCAAATAGCTGGGGTTGGGGGAGGGAGCGGCACATTGCAGATGCCTGCCACCTGGGTGAAACCCAATCCCTCAGGTCCTGTGAAAATCCCTATCCCACTTCTGACACCAGATAATGCATGGCAAACAAGAATCTGGGAAACCATAGGCTAATGAATGTTTATTGAGGAAGAAATCACTTACACAGAAACAGATGAGAGATGCAGGTTCCCCTTCCAAGGATGCCTCCAAATGCTCTTTGTCTCTGACCAGGAAGTAAGAGAGCAAGCTCAGGTCCAGGACCCAAGACCTAGTTCCCACAGATCATGCCCACACCTGTCCCCATGTCCCCCCAGTGGGCGTGGTCAGTGCAACAGGTTCAGGCAGGGTGGATATCTCACTACATGATGGCTTTCCCACATTGCTTACATACATATGTGGGATTTCTTGGTATAGTAATGTCATTCATGCTTTTGAAAATATCTGAAAGAACTGAAAAATTCTCCATATTGCTTACATATTTCTTCAGTGGAAGTCCTTTCATAATTTTCATCAAATCTGAAGTCTTTATCACAATGCTTATTTTTACAGTTACTTTCCATATTCCTGATTTTCATATGATCTGTGACCTGTATTAGGTTTAAAATGTATACTTAGAGATAAATGGCCAATAACTACTTTTGCATACTCAATGCTTTCATATCTGTGTATTCATGGGTAAGAGTTCTGATTTATGAGGCAGGAGAGATGACACTGGATGCTCTTCCAGAGGACTACAGTTCAATTCCTAGAACTCCCAAGACAGCTCATAACTGTCTACAACTCCATTTCCAGGGGTCCAATACCCTCACAAAGACACACATGCAGGCAAAATGTTAATGCACATTAAAGAAAAAGAAAGTATGAGTGGGGCAATTGTGGCACATGCCTTTAATCCCAGCACTTGGGAGGTTGAGGAAGGCCTCTGAGTTTGAGGCCAGCCTGGTCTACAAAGTAAGTTCCAGGACATCCATGTCTACACAAAGGACCTCTGTCTCGGAAAGCAAACAAACAAACAAAAACAACAAACAGTTCTGATTCACAATATCCTCGGTAGAGAAGTTGAAGACTTTTGCATGCTGATAATGTTTCCTGCATCCACAGTTTCCCCACCAGTTGATTGCTGCAAGAAAGCAAAGGTGCATTATATTTTCCGTGTTAATGATTTATGAATAAAAATTTTGGTTCCATTGGTTGGTGAGAATTTTTGAAAATGTCTTCACTCAATGTTCTGCAACTTTATTTGAGGACAGCTAAAATAAAAACAGTTATTTTCATGAGTTGTTGTGTTATATTACTTCCTTGTCAGGAAAAAATATCTATGTCATATTTAATGTGAATTTAATACCCAATAGCATGCACAATATGATATGCACTAATGGCCAAAATCATGCTGCATTTTGAATTTTTTATCTCCAAAATGGTCCCTGTCTAAAAATATTATTTTTGTTTCATATGCCTTATACCAAAGGTTTGTAGATAAATAACTATTATAATTTTAATATTGTATTATGGAATAAAGTTGATACATGTGAAGCATGATAAAGCATCATTTTTGGCATCATGTTTCAGTTGTCCTGTTTGGGAATATTTTGAATGTTTTTTTTTTCTGATTCTAAACGTTTGCAGTTTTGCCAAAAATGCCTTGAGTTTAACTGAGTTTGAAGCTGGATGTACATGTATTTTTTATTTTGTGGTAACATCACAGCTCTTAAAGAACATAGATGACTCCTGAGGAGCTAGTTATCTTACATTTATCCATGGATTCTGATAGTTATCTTCAATGTTTTGGTGTTTCCCTGTTTCCTAAAGTACAGAACCAGAGAAACCATTATGAATTATTATGTTATAGTGGAAACATCAACAAATTTTTAGATAAATTTGCAGTACACAATAATCCCATCTGATATATTCACTAATGTTTTTAAGCATTTTTCCAATTCATGTAGCAGCAATGAAAAACCAGAAATAATTACTCTTCAATTGACTAATTGAAGGAATGATTATATACTTACCTACAGAGGCCAGTTTCCTCACAGTTTCCTGCATCATCTCTTATGGCAGTTCTTCTGGGGTAGAATCAGAATAGCCCACTCTTGCAGGGTGAAGTTCCCAGTGATATTCTCAAAGGCCATTGACTCTTAAATGAGCCCACATACATTTTCACAGGAGGTATGATCTGAATAGTACCGAAAATCAAGGCTTAATTCATTAAAAGCTGAAATAATACTATATTCCACGTCTTTAATTTTTGTTTTCTTTATCATACTCCACTGTTTGCACATTCAAAAATTCTCTCATACTGCACTTCTGACAGTAGATGGGAGTTTTCTTAAAACTGACAGTAGATGGGAGTTACCTTAAAACAACAGCACAATCGGACTTCCTTGACCACAAAGGTCATGCTATCTTCTATTTGTATACTGTGTCACTATCACAACAGTCATAAAATTCTGGGTTTTCTGATGACCCAAATACTGTATGTTCTTAAAAAATTCAAAAAGACAATTTTACTTCTCCTGGTACCTGGGAACTGCTAGATTCTCTCTCTCTCTCTCTCTCTCTCTCTCTGCCTCTCTCTCTCTCTCTCTCTCTCTCTCTCTCTCTCTCTGCCTCTTTATCCTCTCTCACACTGCTCCTGTCCCTGGAGGCTGGTCTCCCCACTCCCCTTACCCCTTTTTGTGATCCCGTTTCCCTAATTTAAACAAACAAAAACCCTCTGCTTGAACTCTGTCCCATGGTGTCTTTCTCTCCCACACTGCAATTTAAAATTTATAACATTGGGAGCTGGGTGGTGGTGGTGCATGCCTTTAATCCCAGCACTCAGGAGGCAGAGGCAGGAGGATCTCTGTGAGTTCGAGGCCAGCGTGGTCTACAGAACTAGTTCCAGGACAGCTAGGGCTGTTACACAGAGAAACCCTGTCTCGAAAAAACAAACAAACAACAACAACAACAACAAAATTACAACATTGGTTCTTTGACTGGGAAGGCCCTGCTGGCATTTCCTCCTGCCTACAAGGAGTCTGAGGCACTCTGGGACCCTGGATCCCCATTTAACCCCATCTACATATGACAGCCTCGCTTCTCCAGACCCATGGGTCCCTCTGTCCAAAGCCAGCATGATTGGTGAGCTCCCCCCTCCCCTGCTCCCACAAGTGAGGACTCATCTTGTCTCTCAAGTGTGGTTTCTCACCTTTGGCCTCATTACGTCCTGGTACCAGGCAACCATAGCTCTCTCGGGCTCATCTGAGCCCTTGGCCCCCACCCTTTGAGTGAAGGCTTTTGCCAGTCTCATTTCGTGGACCCTTGGGTCCTTCAGCCCCTGTCCTTTGTTTGATGACTGAGGTGGCTTGTGCATTTCTCACTCCACCCTCACTTGATAAAAACCATTGGATCTCGTTCTGCCTCACTCATGGGGAATAAGCCTACCAAAAATCTGCTTCCCAGCACTCTATATTCTTATATTTTATGGGCCCTTTGCAACATTCTGCCAGTGATCCTGATAGATAGGAGGTGTCACCCCTTCTCTCGTTCACTCTTCCACTTTCCCCCTCCCCCAATAAACCTCTTACATTAATTCTGCTGTGTGAGGCATGTTTGCTCAGTGGCAGAGCTCACAGAAAGGTAATCACTTCACGCTGGGGCCCTACCCACCTGCTCCAACCTCAACAGATCTCTTTTCCACTGGCAACCAATCTGCTTTCTTTTTCTCTGGTGGCTTCACCTTCCCTTTAATATTGGCAATTGTGTCTCTGGTGGGGCTACCCACCTCTGACCATTCTCCAGATGTGAGGCTTCATTTCTCAAGCACATTCTTCTCCTCACCTTCTGGCTTTTCTCGAAGTCCTGGTATCGGGAAACTGTGTCTCTCTTGGGCTCAGAGCCCTTGGCCTCTGCCCTGTGCTTGAATCACTGAGAAGCTTATGCTTGCCTCGAAATTGACCCTCTGTGAATTCCTGGGATGTTAGGAATTGCAGACTCTAGGCTCTTGCTTCTCTGTCTCACTCATGGAAACTGTCATCGTTTATAACTCCTTGCTCCCATTGGGATGTTTTTTGGAGACCCTATAACCATTCCTAATCAACTATTGTTGCAGGACTGGTAGCTGTTGGCCACAGAGCTGAAGGCACAAGACTACCAAACATGCCCATGTGATGCTGTAGTAATGGGAAAGAATCAGGTTCTTTAAGCCCTAAGGAGTTAATTTGGATCCACCTGAACATCATTTTTCCAGATCCAGGTGGCACCTCATGGTTCCACAGAGCCTGGGCAGTGACGTGGGCAGCCAGACACTCCGGACATGGCTAGCATTCCAGCTTTCCTAAGTCCCCCAAAGATGAACGGTGCCCTCTAGGTCAACAGGAAGAAGTCTTGAGAACACAGCATTCTCATCTCTACCTCACCTGCCACTCCTTTCTAAAGCCTCATCTTTTTGTAATAAATACAAAAGGAGGAATGTTAGTATTTAGGCATTTGTCCTGGCCTGCCCTTGAAGCTCTGAGAGGATATGCCTTTTAAAAGGGCCCTGTCTACCTCCTCTCTCTCTCTCTCTCTCTCTCTCTCTCTCTCTCTCTCTCTCTCTCTCTCTCTCTCTCTCTGCCCTCTCTACCCCTGTACCCCTCTGCCCCTCTCTGCCCCCCTGCCCCTCTCTGCCCCCCCTGCCCCCCTCTGCCCCTCTCTGTCCCCTCTGCCCCTCTCTGCCCCCTCTGCCCCCCTCTGCCCCTCTCTACCCCTCTCTGTCCCCTCTACCCCTCTCTGCCCCTCTCTACCCCCCTCTGCCCCCTCTGCCCCCTCTGCCCCCTCTGCCCCTCTCTACCCCTCTCTGCCCCTCTCTACCCCTCTCTGCCCCTCTCTACCCCTCTCTGCCCCCCTCTGCCCCCTCTGCCCCTCTCTACCCCTCTCTGTCCCCTCTGCCCCTCTCTACCCCTCTCTGCCCCTCTCTGCCCCTCTCTACCCCTCTCTGCCCCTCTCTACCCCTCTCTGCCCCCCCTCTGCCCCTCTCTGTCCCCCTCTGCCCCCCTCTGCCCCTTCCTACCCCTCTCTGCCCCTCTCTGCCCCTCTCTGCCCCTCTCTACCCCTCTCTGCCCCCCTCTGCCCCCTCTGCCCCTCTCTACCCCTCTCTGTCCCCTCTGCCCCTTTCTACCCCTCTCTGTCCCCTCTGCCCCTCTCTACCCCTCTCTGCCCCCCTCTGCCCCCCCTGCCCCCCTCTGCCCCTCTCTGCCCCCCTTGCCCCTCTCTACCCCTCTCTGTCCCCTCTGCCCCCCTCTACCCCCCCTCTGCCCCCCTCTGCCCCTCTCTGCCCCCTTGCCCCTCTCTACCCCTCTCTGTCCCCTCTGCCCCTCTCTACCCCTCTCTGCCCCTCTCTGTCCCCTCTGCCCCTCTCTACCCCTCTCTGCCCCCCTCTGCCCCCCTCTGTCCTCTCTGTCCCCTCTGCCCCCCTCTGTCCCCCCTCTACCCCCCTCTGCCCCCCCTCTGCCCCCCTCTGCCCCTCTCTGCCCCTCTCTGCCCCCCTCTGCCCCTCTCTGCCCCCCCTCTGCCCCTCTCTGCCCTCTCTACCCCTCTCTGCCCCCCTCTGCCCCCCTCTGCCCCTCTCTGCCCCCCTCTGCCCCTCTCTGCCCCTCTCTGCGTCTTTTTCCTTTCTCCCACTGCTCCTGTCCCCAGAGGCTGGTCTCCCCACTCCTCTTTCTTTCTTTATGATCCCTTTCCCAAAAACCAAACAAACAAACAAAAAACAAAAACAAAAACAAAAAACTTGTGCTTGAACTTTATTGTGTGGTGTCTTTCTCTTGCTGCTTCTAAAACATTACAACAAAACCCTTTCTCCCTTAAGTTTTAATTATCAAGATGTTTATGACAGCAGCAGGAAACCAGTAAGACAACTGATAAATTTATTTTGCCAAACAAAGTAGCTGCAATAAACATCAACCAATATTTTCAATAAGAAAGTGATAACTTGCCTAGTATAAAGACCAAAACTACATTAATATAGGCTAGTGACATGGCTCAGTGGGTAAAGGAATCTGCTGCCAAAGCTTTGGTACCTGAATTTTATCCTCAGGACTCACAGGGTTAAAGGAGAAAACTAACTCCCACAAGTTGTCTTCTGACCTACATAAATTCATAATTAATAAATCATAATGTAATGCAAATTCAAAAAATATATTACAATGTCTAAAAACTCTTTTAATGGAGACACTACATAGTTGACCCAGAATGAAAACAATTCAAAAGGAAAATCAACCTTCAATTGAACATCTTAGAACAGAAAAGTGGAACAATAAAGAAGAGATGACTTTATCAGAGCCAGAAATCAGAATCTAAAACACATGAGGCAACGATAAACTGGTTGTAGTTGGAAATATCCATTATATTTTTCTCCATGAACAACATTCAAAGTACACCTTGAAGCCAAAAAAAATTCAAATGTTTCCAAATAAAGTGAATCATAAAAGTAATACCCACATCCTCAAAACAAAGGCAAGAGAATTGTCGGTTCCATGTATGAGGGTATATATATAAAGTGAGCCTGTGGTAAAACTTTCGTGAGACAAAGAGAAAAATGTATATATAAAAGAATCTAAAAACAAAACAAAATTAGAAGCCACTGCCTCCACCAACAAAAGAATCCTCCAAACAAAATCCAAAACAAAAACAGAAAAACAAGTGTCAATAAAATTCTTAGATTTTTGGCAGACACAGTTTTATAGTCTAACAATACAGAGACAGAAAAATCTTAAGTTTTCTATTCTTTTATAAGTGTAATTTGAATTTGACTATTTTGTGTTTATGGGTAATTTTGCTTATATGTATGTCTGTGCACACTGTGTGGGAAGTATCTGTGGAGGCCAGAAGATATCAGATCCTCTGGAACTGAAGTTATAGATGGATGTTATAAGCCATATGGGTGCTGGGAACCCACAGGTCCTTTACAAACAAAAAGTGATAAGTGCTCTGGCAAATTAAGTTCCAGAGCAATCACAGCTATATAGTGAGACTCTGTCTTAAAATAATAATAACAATTAGCCTAAAACAGCTATATTAGTCCACATCCCTTCTAATTCATAATGTAATTAGAATATAAAGTGGGACATCATGATCCTGATAATCAAGGCAGATTAAGTTTGGCCCCTGGCCCCAATATGCCAATAAAAGGAGCAACAAGATCTGACTTTTAATAAACTAATGACAAAAAAGTTAAAACAAAGCATTAAAAATTACAGATATAAGGCATGCAAAAATCTGAAAGTAGTTTTTAAAAGAAGTGAAGGGAGCCAATGAGATGATACCACTTGTCAAGTCACTCTCCATGCAAGTTTGAAAACCTGAGTTACATTCCCAGAGCCCACAACTTTGTGGAAGATCAAAACAATTCCACACATATGCTATGGCACTCATTATATACATCATATGTATGTATGTATGTATGTAAGTAAATTATTAGTGGAGGGCAAAACCAGAAAGCTTGAACAGGTCACAGGGGGTCAAATTAAATTACCAAACAGTTCTATTTTCAATATTTTAGTATTTGTTTTTATTTTATGTGCATATCTGACTATGTGAGGGAGTTGGATCCCTTGGAATTGGAGTTACAGACAGTTGTGAGTTTCCATATGAGTGCTGGGAATTGAACACAGGTCCTCTGGAAGAACAGCCAATGCTCTTAACCACCAAGCCATTTCTCTAGCCCTACCAAACAGCTTTATAAGAGATGAAACATTAAGCTGGGTGGTGGTGGTACATGTTTTTAATCATAGCCCTTGGGAGACAGAAGCAGAGGCAGGTGGATCTCTGTGAGTTTGAGGCCAGCCTAGTCTACAGAGCAAGTTCCAGGATAACCAGGGCTACAACAGAGAAACTGTCTCTTAAAACACACACCCACAAACAAAAAACATTTAAAGAGCATACATTGACAGATGTTTATTTTATCAGCCTATCTGATCCAGACACTAGGGAAAAGTAGCAGAATATCTGGGCCTGGAGACACATGTCTTTAATCCTAGCACTTGGGAGGCAGGATGTATCATTTTTCTGTTGCTATGATAAAATACCAAGATGAACAGCAACTTATAGAAGTTTGTTTTGGCTTTTGTTTCCAGAGGGAGAATAAATAAAGGTAGTGGAGACATGGTATCAGATGACTAGAGAAGGAAGCTGAGAGATGACATCTCAACCATACATAGGAAGCAGAGAGAGTGTGCTGAGAGGTATAAATTCAAAGCACTCCCAGTGAGTGCTTCCTCCAGCAAAGCTCTGCCTCCTAACAATGCCATAAGCTGGAGACTAGGTGTTCAAATACATAAGCCTATGAGAGATATACATCATTCAAATTTCAACAAAGAAGCAAGTAGATTTCTTTAAATTTAGGACAACTTTGTAGTTGGAATTTTCTTTGGGCAGCTAACTAGCTCCCAAATAAAGACATGGAGACTTATTATTAATTTCAGCCTTAGTTTAGGCTTATCCCACTAGCTAGTTAACTTAACCTGTTTCTATTCATCTATGTTTTACCCCAGAGCTTTTTACCTTTCTTTCATTCTGTATGTCCTAGTTTCCTGTTTCCTCCATGTCTGTCTTGCTGACCCTTGTCATCTCTTTCCTTTCTCTCCATGAACTCAGCCTAAATTCTTCCTCCTACTTATTCTCCTTGCCTGGAAGTTCCATCTATACCTCCTCCTTCAGTATTTGTTGTTCAGTTTTTCATTAGACCAATCAGGCACCTTAGACAGGCAAGGTAAAACAGCAACACATCTTTACATTATTAGACAAATACAACATAAATGAATGCAATACATCTTTACATAGTTAAACAAATACAATGCATCTTTGCATGGTTAAACAAATACTCTGCAACAGAACTGGATCTATAACCAAGTTCCATACTAACCAGGGCTATATAGTGAGATCCTGTCTCAAAACAAACAAGCAATCATAAAACAAAAGAAAACAACCAAAGAAGACAGCAAGGATCTATCTATAAAATGAAAATTAAATTTAAATTTAGGGGTTCTTAGCAATAGATAAAATAAGTTCCAAAGTAGCCTGATTACAGACACAAAGACATATCCAACAGATAACCTTAGTCCTAAGAAATAAATATTGTCCTGCATAGATACATACATGCCATCTTAGAACCCCACAAAAATGCTTTCCAAATTTCCACTATTTGTCTCAATATTAAGCCCCTGAACTAAGCAGTAGAAACAAAATGCCTAACTGATACAGTTCCTTAAGTCTGTCTCTTCATTCGAGGCCTATGATCAGTGCCTTCATTCCTGAGCCAGGACAAACCAGGCCCTTTCTCCTTGTTTGCTCTTATTTATCATTTATCATTTATCATATATATATATATATATATATATATATATATATATCTTATTTTACAAATCAATCCCAGGTCCTTCTCCCTCCCATCCTCCCATGCTCCCCACTAACCCCCTATCCTATCCCCCATCCACTCCCCAGGGAGATCCACTTCCATGAGAGATCATCAAAGTCTATCAAGTTATCTAGGTAGGGCCTAGGCCCTCCCCCATATATCTAGGCTGAAAGAGTATCCCACTATAAGGAATGTGCTCCCAAAGTCCGTTCATGCCCTAGGGATACATCCTGGTTCCACTGCCAGAGGTCCCATAGACTGCCCAGTCCTCTTGCTGACACCCATGTTCATGGGGTCTGGTTTGGTCCTATGTTGGTTCCCCAGCTGTCAGACTGGGGTCCATGAGTTCCTGCTTGCTCAGGTCAGCTGTTTCTGTGGGTTTTCCCAGCATGGTCTTGACCCCTTTGTTTGTCACTCTTCCCTCTCTAAAACTGGCTTCCAGGAGTTTGGCTCAGTGCTTAACCAAACTCCTGGATTTCTGTGGATTTCTGCTTCTGTTTTCATGAGCTACTGGATGAAGGCTCATGTTTGTCTTTCGGTGACTGGGTTACCTCACTTAGGATAGTTTCTTCTAATTCCATCCATTTGCCTTCAAATTTCAAGATTCCATTGGTGCCCCCTCCCCTCCTCCTACCACTGAGTAGTACTCCATTGTGTAATCACATCACATTTTCTGAATAAATTCTTTGGTTGAGGGGCATCTAGGTTGCTTCCAGGTTCTGGCTATTACAAATAATGCTGCTATGAATATAGTTGAACAGATGTCCTTGTTGTGTGAATGTGTATCCTTTGGGTATATGCCTAAGAGTGGAACTGCTGGATCTTGAGGTAGACTGGTTCCCATTTTCCAGAGAAACCACTATACTGATTTCCAAAGTGGCTGTACAAGTTTGTATGTTCCCCTTTCTCCACATCCTCTCCAGCATAAACTGTCTTTGGTGTTTTCATTTTAACCATTCTGACAGGTATAAGAAGGTATCTCAGAGTTGTTTTGATTTGCATTTCCCTGATGGCTAAAGATGTTGAGCACTTTCTTAAGTGTCTTTCAGCCATTTTAGATTCCTCTATTGAGAATTTTCCATTTAGTTCTATACCCCACTTTTTAATTTAATTATTTGGTGTTTTGATGACTTGGTTCTTGAGTTATTTGTATCCTTGCTTACCACACTTACCTCTTTCTTAAAAACAAACAAATAAGCAAACAACACACAACCCCAGCCTAAACCTAGGGAAGCCCATGAACATAACACTTGGACTTTTTCCTATTGTGATATTTCTTCCTCACACAGTTATAGCCTATCTTTGTCAGGACTTTCTGTGTTAACATAATATCTAGGAACAATATAAGAATAATAATAGTTATGCAATGACCAACCCAAGCCATCCAAGCATGTGGATGCCACTTTCCAGTGAGTTTGTCAATGTCAAGAGGACTTGGAAATTCAGGGATCTGTTTACCGTTGGTACTTGGTCATTTTCCTTGAGTCTGTAAAAACTTCAGGAAAAGCAGGTTCCACTGAGAGAGGGGGTGAGGAAAACAAGCAGACTCAACAGTATGGTTGCCTAACCAAGACCTGAACAATGACAATACCAGTTGACATGCCAAGGTGGAAGAGAGAACTCATCACTGGACCCCTCACCTGGGTGTAGAGCTATAGATCATTAATGACTGGAGAAAGAGGGAGGGTCAGTATTCACATCACATCTCCTTGAAAGAAATGGTAACTAGTGGGTTGGGGGAGAAGGAGGTGGGGGAGGGAATGGAAGAAGAGAAAGGAAGGGATGCTTCTGTTGGGATGTAAAATAAATGAATAAATTTTATTACTAAAAAAGGAAACACTATTAGTCTTTTCTATAAAATACTGTAATGTAACACTTGTATCTACGACAAGGAATTCAAAGGAATTCAAATCTCCCTCACCTTGTAAGATTTTATCCAAATATTTTAATCCCCCCCATGTATAACCATTATTTACACAAAGATCCTGCTGCATTCTCAGAACTTTAGTGACTTTAGTGGATAAACCTTTCCTCTGTTTCATTTCTTTCAAAACTAGCCAGCCAACCATTAAAGACTATGAGGCCGGACCAAGGGGAAACGACCAAGTCAGCACCACCAAGTACACTTCCAGCCCTAGGGTGCTTGCTGTTTATTTTGTTTTGTCTTATTTTGATTTGTTTTAGTCCTTTTGACAGGGTTTCTCAGTGCAGAAGCCCTGGCTGTCCTGGAACTTGCTCTATAGACCAGGCTGGCCTCAAACTCACAGAGATTCTGCTGCCTCTGCATCTTGAGTGCTGGTATTAAAGGTATGCACCACCACGACAGACTGGTTCGCCATTTCTTAATACCTAGCTGGATGCAAAAGACAGAGAGTACAATTTGGATAATCTCAGGGAGCCCTTCCTGAGATCAAACCTTGGAATTCACAGGAAGACTCACATAATAAGGGAGTGAGTTGGAAACAAGGAAAGATAAACATCAGATCTGTTTTTTGTTTGTTTTTAGGATTTATTATATATAGTGTTCTGCCTGCAACAAGAAGAGGTTACCAGATCTTATTATAGATGGTTGTGAGCCAGCATGTGATTGTTGGGAATTGAACTCAACACCTCTGGAAGAGAAGCCAATGCTCTTAACCTCTGAGCCATCTCTCCAGCCCCTGGGTCTGGTCTTTAATACACAAAAAGGAAGCCAGACATGGTGGCACATGCCTTTAACCCCAGCTAAGTTTGAGGCCAGCCTGGTCTACAAAGCAAGTTCCAAGACTTATAATTCAGAGAAACTCTGTCTCAAAAACAAACAAAAGGAAAAAGCATGATGATAGGAGTCTTTTTTTTTTTTTTAAGATTTAACTTACATATGTGTGTCTATATGTCACATACATGTGGCTGCTCATGGAGGCTAGAAGAGGGTGCCAGATCCACTAAGCCTAAAATTAAGGGCAGTTGGAAACTGACATAGATGCTGGGAACTACACCCCTGTTCTCCTGGGAATCCACAAACACTTGTAAAGGCTGAGCCATTTCTCCAGTCCTGAAAGTCTTACCATGGTCCAATTTTGGGGAACTATGATATTCAGAGAATCCACTGCATCTAAATGTTTTGAATTGGGGAGAACTTTCCACAGTGAATGAGCCTCTCACATTCTGGGACAGACAGGATAAAATTAAGTCAATCTAGAGTGGAGAAACTGAGAAATAGAACTATCCATTCTCCCTTAAGACACTTCCTAACCAGTAGGGACAAAGGGACATAAGTCTCTATGGACTGGCTCATATAAACCATTAGCGTGATGAAATTTTTTAAAATTATGTTTTATGTTTATTTAGTGTGTGTGTACATCAGGCTTGTTAGTAGGACTTTTATGTATTAGTTTTCCCACATAGTACCACCTTGAGAAGGGACCCTTGGACTATGGATGAGTTGGCCTGAGTATTACTGTGAGAGCTTATAAATCCAAGCCTGCAGCCAGTGAGTACTGATCCTCTGAAGCTGCCCTTCTGGCACACAGTTTGTGACTGAGACTAAAACCTGAGCCCACATCCTGGGGAGGGTCAGTTTCCCATCTCCTCCATCCTCATTAGCTTTAATAGTAAAAGAGCTTTCTAAAAAGCACAGAGACCAGTCAGGCAGTGGTGGCACACTTAAGCCTGCACTCAAGAGGCAGAGGCAGGCAGATCTTGGTGAGTTCAAGGCCAGCCTGGGCTACAGATCAAGTTCCAGTACAGCCAGGTTGTTACATTGAGAACCACTGTCTCAAAAATTAAAAAAAAAAAAAAAAAAAAAAAAAAAAAAAGCACAGAGGTAGGATGCTAGGTTTCAGTTTACTGCCTCTGTGGCATGTTAGTACTCAGTTGACTTTTTGCACTCAACGAAAAACTGGGATATAGCTGGATGCTTGGACATTTGAAGTCTGACCTGAGAGCAGCTCTGAACAGGAAAGGGGAAACCTCTCAAATGAAGATGCTCCTAGACTGAGCTGACTTTTGAAAAGCATTTAAATGACATCTATTTGTGTGAATGGAGGTGCTGAAAGAACATCTTGCAGGAGGTGGGTTTTTCTTCCACAATGTGGCTCCCAGAGATAAAATGCAGGTTTCAGGTCTCACAGCAAGTGTCATTACGCTTTGAGCCATTATGTGCAGGTCTAACAGCTAACTTTGGCCAGGCAGTCCTCAGCTGCCATGCAACGGCTTTAAAGGTCAGAATGGCAAGAGGCTCCTGCTTGGGAGATTCAATTATTAGAGAACACAATATGGCTGACATGAACAAATGGCCACCTATTACATATGGGTAAGAATCCCACCAAGACCAACTTGGAGAACAATGATTTTATTGAGATTTACTTACAGGAGTATGAATGAGGGGTTACTTACAGGCATTTGGGTGACTCAAAGTCAGTTGCATCACCAAAAAGTACACTGAGAAAGGGTGGTCACTCAAAAAAAATTCAACTCTATAGCCGCTCCCTACACAACTTTCAGGCAGTCATAATATTTACAAAACTTTAAGTACTTCATTGTTTATTATCTTACGTTTTATTCATTTATTCATATGAATAAAGTTAGAGTTGGAAATAGAGACATTATAATACATAGTAAATAAAATTCAGAGGATGATTTGAGAATACTTTGAAAACTTGTATCACAATATACTGGAAAACCCAAGAATAATTTCAAGACACTTAAGAAATGTTAAGTCAAGAGGTGGAGTCCCATAGATGCCCCCCAATATTATAGGCTATTGCTATTGTCCTTGGTTACCACACAGAACTTGATGGTAAGACCCAATTACTGAGACACTGCATACTGAATCACAGAACATGAAGAAATCAAGCTTACACTAACATAGAGGCTTCTTCTTACTGGCTAGGTTTCATGGTACTAGAAGGTTACTGATGTTTAATAACGATCAGGAGAAACAAATACGCCGAATAGATGTTTATTCAGGGAAAAATAACTTACAACATAGACAGATGAACACCAGCAGGTCCCAAGAATGCTTCTGGGTGTACTTCTGTCCCCGTTCTGCAAGCAAGAGAGCTCTCAGAGCCCCCTCCTTAGACTTAGTTCCCCCAGGTAACATCTGCCCTCTCACACCCCCAATGGGTGTGGTCTGTGCCACAGGTGCCGACAAAGTGAATATCTCACTACAGAAGGTGCTGTGCCTACTACCAGGGTAGAAGACTACACAGCATGATTACCCAATTGAGACCCCTCTAATCTACAAATGACAATCAGTCTGACAAGATATGACCATGGGTATGTCATGAAATGTTGTGGGAGTAACCAACCACTTTTTGACTGGGTTTAAGGCCCATTCCACACACTCCACAAAATGGAACTCATACCCAGCACTGCTAATGTGAACTTTCTACTAATCTACTATTACTCTGTTAAGAGGACATCATGCTAAAACCAACTCCTTTGGGTATCTCTCTCAACCTTCATCATAAAACTGGGTTTGTTTGATTGTTTTTACAGTAGATGGCAATTAACAGACTCACAACTGGTCAGCATGTAGAAAATAAGATTTTGGAGGGCTCAGCCCTACATGGGGCATCTACATCAAATCCCTTCTCTCAGGGAACTACAGATCATCATGGAAGAGTGAGCAGAAAGACTGTAAGTGCCAGTGGATTGTTGTAGTCAAACAGTGTGTTCTGAACACAATGGGACAGTTGAACATATTAACTGACAACAGCTGTGACTGCATATACAAGATCAACCCAGACAAGAATCCCAGCATGCAGGGCGGAGGTGTTCAGAAAGCCCCGCTCCTGAGTAGCTATTGGCAATTGAAGAATGCTGGAGAGTAAGTGTCAGTTTTTTTCAGGGAGAGGCTATTCATGTCACAGTAGGAATGGCCCTGCACCCATGTATACATTGGCAGCAATAAGGAGAATCTATAGGTTAGAGATAAAAGGGAACACATGGAATGGAGAGGGAAAAGTGTTGGAGGGGAAAGAATTAGAAGGAAAGATGGTAGGTAGGCTTGATCAAAATGCATTCTATGCATGTATAAAATTCTCAATTACAAAATAAAGTGAACCGACGAAGAAAACTAAATCAAGGGAATGTAAAAGAACAACATAACTAAGCTAGAAATGAATTTTGTTCCCAAAAGGAAAGCTTAAGACTGAATTCAACTAACCGTCCTAAACTATTCATCAAACATAAAGGGGAGAAACACTAATTTATTCTTGGAAGATAGTATTGCCCTGATATAAAACCATGCAGAACCCACCAATACAGAAACACATACACACAAATTTTCTTGATGACAACAGACAAAACAATAAAAAAACATACACACAACACAAAATTATACTTAAAAAAAAAAAACTCAATGTATTAAAAATACCACAAACAATGATCAGGTTGACTTCATCCTTCATATGTAAGCATGTTTCCACAGACAGAATTCAGTAAATGCAATAGAAAACATGGATGTTCAAGGACTGAAACCCCCTGATTACCTCAATACATGGAGCAGTGGACTTTGTCCAAAGTCCTATGTCCCTTGGTAATGAAGTCCTGAAAAAACTAGGAACAGGAACACAGGTCACTGTAACAAGTTACAAATGACAAAACTAGACCCAAGAATACACCAAACAGGAGAACAATTTTTTAACAACCAGGAATAACACAGAGGAGTCCACCTTCTCTACACTGCTATATACATCTCTTGAATTCTCAGCTGCAGAAGTAAGAGAAAAGAAAGGGATCCATCCATCAGTGGTCCAGCACCTGCCTGCCACTCACAAGCTTCTCAGTTCATCCTGAACATGAGGAAACAAAAAAGGAAGTGAAATGAAGTCAAAGCTCTCACTTGTAGACAATATGATCATCTTTTTTAAAACTATTATTATTATATTGCATGGATGCTTTGTCTGCGTGTATGTCTGTGTACCATGTGCATGTCTAATGACCAGAGACCAGAAAAGGGAGCTGGATTGCACAGAACTGGAGTTACAGTTGTGAGCCGCCATATAGGTGTGGGGGAATCACGCCTCTGGCCTCTAGAAGAGGAGCCAGGGCTCTTCACTCTCTCTGGCCCCTATGATCATACCACCTCACCAAAAGACATCTGATCATTACTTCAGCAAAGTAGTACCATAAAATCTGTACAGAAAAATCAGTTGTTGTTTATATGACAATGAAAATGGTGATAAAATAATCAAGGAAAAAAGATCATCTTCCAAAAGCAAGGAAACAAGTTACAAGACAAAAGTCAAATTCACTTATGAATAAACTTAGTCAAGGCAGTGAAAGGAGTACATAATGACAATTTGAAATCACTGAGGAACTGAATGCTCTGGAAAATGGGAAACACTCCTATGCTCACAAATCAGCACCACTTTAACATGAAAAAGGGAAAAGTGTTCTTCAGAGTCAATACAACCCCCCATCAAAGCTGCAATGCTTATAGAAAACACAATCCTATAATTGTAAGAAAACCAAAATACCCCAAATAGTCAAAGCAACACTGAGCAAAAAAGAGCAACACTAGCTAAAGTTACCACAACACTCAACTAATTATGCTATAAAACCACAATGAAACAATGTAACTTAAAAGCAGACACACAGAGCAATGGAAGAACTCAATCCCAGGACAATCATCTAGCCACAACCTTCTGATTTCAGCAAAGGCATTCAAACCATGTACAGTATAATAAATGGCCTCTTCAACAAGGAAAACAATACTATATATATATATATATATATATATATATATATATATATATATATATGAATATCCCTAAATTCCTCTAGCATTCTGTACAAAAGCCAACTCAAACTGAACCAAAGACCTTAACATAAGGCCTAAAATACTTGAAGTTCATAGAGGAAAAAATCTAAAGAATACATGAAGCTAGGGGCACAGACAATGACATTCTGAATTTACAGGAAGAATGGCAAATAGGGAAAAGGCATAGAGGCCCATGATTACAATGTTAACATCCAGGAACCAGAGGCAGGAAGACTGCTATAAATTAGATGTTAACCTGGTGTGTGAAAGCTCCAGGCTAGTCAGGCATCCATAGCAAGAAGCAATGTTAAAGACACACAAACAAAAAACCCCAAAGTATAAATGGGATTTAGTCATTGCAAGAAGCTAAAGAGCTTTTACACAGAAAAAAGGAAACAACTGTCAGAAAAAGCTACAGAATGGGGGAAGATATCTTTGGATATTCATTCATCTTTCAAGGGATTAATGTACAGAAAACACACACACACACACACACACACACACACACACTATTATTGCAAACCAACATGTGACTAAATCTATACATGGGGAAACAATTCTCAATCAATGTACAAATAGTCAATAAATCATGAAAATCCTCAATACAATTAAGTTCACCTCAATGTAATTAGCTACCAAGCAACCAAACTAAACTAAAACACAAGCTGGTGAGAATGTAGGGCTATTCCTGGAAATGTACATTAGCACAGTCACTCTGGTAATTAGTAGTGTTTCATCAAGTACTCAAAATATAACTATTTTATGGTCCTATTGTGCTACTGTTTAATGTGTAACAAAAGGAATCTAAATCAAATCATACTATGCATGTTTGTATACAGGTTCATATACTAATACTCATAGTACTTAATTACAGACTAGCCTAAGTGCCCATCAATAGATAAAGTAAAAAATTTTAAATGTGTCATATATAAAATGTAGACTACACTAGCTCTCCAAGAACTTAACAGGAAATTTGGCAGACCATGGATGAAACTGGAAACCACCACATAAATGACACTCAGTCCCAAATGGTGCTCCCTGGATACAGAACAGAATCCAGATTTTAACAAACAACAGAGATGAAACTGTTAAGAGAGTTTATTAGGGAGAACAGGACCACTGGGGAGGAGAGGAATGAGAGACAGTGATTATGGTTAAAGTACACGGAAACCTGGGTCACAATGTCACGACTAAACCTTAAGTATGCCAACATACACACTAACAAAAAACTTAAATGTAAAGAAAAAGAAACTTTCCCCAACTTTAGGAAAATATAAGTGGGCCCAAAAATGTTGGTGTAGACAAGGCTAAGGTTTGATGATCACCAGGTTGAGTGTAAAGTGCTTTTCTTATATTTTTCACTTTACTATGGGCTTATAATGTAATCCCATGGAAACTCTAGGAACACACACATATATACATGTGTGTGTGTGTGTATAACTGCATCCATCATGATGATAAACATTAATGTTTATATAAAAAAAAACTAAGAAATGCAAAAATAATCCAAACACTAGATCACTTCACACAGCAAGACCACATCTTCTGCCACTGAAGGACATGTTGCAAAGCCTCCACCAATGAGAAATGCTTCTTAATGACTATAACAGAAGGACATTCTATAAGGACATCTGTAAGCTGAAAAACCGTAAAACATTCTGGATCATCAAAGTACCTTCTACTCTCTGATGGACTGACTAGCTCATCTCATGAATTACCTCCCCCTTTAGTCCAGTACTTCTGGGTAACTGCTCTTGTGATTACAAGATCAGAATTACATTTGCCCCTCAGTACATCCAAATTGGAGGACACCTAATTACAGAATTAATCCTTGTAAGACCCCTGAAATAAAACATCAGTCCTGTCAGAAACTCTATGGAGAATTCTTTCACAGATGAGTCCCTCACTTGTCATGTATGGAGAGAGTTAGCAGAATTTATTGAACATAGTTTTTGGCAAGAAGGCAAATACCACTATATCCTTTAGTGTAATGACTAGAGAAATTACAATGAAAATGAAATATACACAAAAAGCAAAATTCACACAGTGAAATTTCATAATCATATATGCATGATAATAGTTCATGACATAAAACAAAACTAAACACAAGTTGATAACAGCCTGGCCTACATAGAAAGTTCCAAGCTAGCCAAGGCTATGTAGCATGACATCATCCCCAACCCCTCCCCCACCCCCAAGTTTCTGCCATCCACTCAGCTCTTGGCACCAATGGACCTTGGCTGCTCTCAACTTTGGTCAGAGCAGCTTCCTTTTACACAGTGGGCGTCTGTCAGTGGAGATATGCATAGCTGGCCAAAGTGCTAAGACAGACTGAATGTTCACCTCTAAATGAGACAGCTATATTAATCACTACCAACTCTAAGGCTCAGGGAAAAGCAAAGAAGAAGCAACAAGAATCCGAGAACTAAAGGTTGGGGAGGACTGCTGTGAAATGCTTTTTTTTTTTTTTTTTTTTTTTTTTTTTTTTGACATGGTTACTAGAATCATAAACTCAGCAACTGTGACTGCATGCATAAGACCTATAAAAGCAAGCAAGCCAAAATCCCAGTTTAGATGGAGCAGATAGATTATCTCCAGGTCCCACCACTTACTGGGAAGCTACTGGCAGTGAATAGCTGCTGGGGTGTGGAGAATCATTTGTGAAGATGTAACTACTGGTAAGTCACCCTTCCTCCAGTGGGTGGTCCCATACCCATGCATGTATGAGCAATACTAACCAGACCTAATGGGTTATTTAAAAAGACAAAGTTAAGAGGGGGCATTAGGGAGAATATAGAGAGAGTTGGAAGGAGAAATACTGGGTACATATGATTATCTTTTACTGTATGCATGTATGAAATACTCAAAAAAAAGCCAACTTGAAAAAGTGCTGTGACCTATGATTACAATATACTTGTAATTACCTTCTGAATAGGAAAAACTAAACTAAACTAAACACATCCTAAAGCTTGCTATTGTAAAAGTATTTTGAAAATACTTCAAAGTTGAAAGAACATGTACTCGAGGATTATGAGAACACATCAGAGAGAAACATAAACACAAGAGACAAAATCAATTTGAGAGTAGTTTAGGCCTGAGAAGGTGGCTAAGTGGGTAAAAGCACTTGCTGTGCACTCATGAGGACTCCAGTGTTATTCCCTATCAACAAAAATCTGGGAATGACTGTGTCTGCACACCCAGCACCAGAGACAAGAAATGCTGGGCTTTCCTGGTGTCTGCCCAGCTCCAGGATCAGTGAGGCCTGTCTTGGGGGAATAACTTAGCAACTGAATAAGACACCCAATATATTACTTTGTTCTCCTTGTGAACACCACCAACACATAAACATATAAACAATGTTCCCAATACACATTTGTGCATTCACAAGTGGGTTTTTTTTTCCATGAAAAATGGAAGTATACTCAAAACCAGACAAATGAAACCAAAAGGACTATTCCAATATTCACAAAATCATAATTTTAACCACCTACTAAACATGATTGAAGAAGACATTTATGCAGGGGCTTGAGAGATGGCTCAGCAGTTAAGAGTACTTACTGCTCTATCATGATGATTCGGATTTAGATTTCATTACACACATCAAGCATGTCACAGATATCTGTAATGCCAGCTCTAAAGGATACAACATCGTCTTCTGGCCTCTACTGGCACATACCTACCTACTTTCTTATCTCTTTCTCTCTCAAACTCACACACACATAAATAATAAAATGCTTTTTAAAGATATTTATGCGGACTGGCACATTTCAAGATTCAATTCACCAGTGAATCCAACCTAATTTAAAATGAAAGAAGCACCTACCTTATTTGATACAAAAAGATACCACTCATTACACTAATACATGATTGCTTTAAGAAACCTCACAAAATAATTTAATAAAAAGCACTTTCTATTTTTTTTTTTCATATGTAGGGTCCACTTTCTAGGTTTAAGCTGCCATTCCACATAACACAAAGCACTGATCTAGGCTTACTTTTAAAATTTAGAAACAAGTCAAGAGATGAACTCTGAAACAGGAGTTAATGATGGCGAATGTGGAGGCAGATGCCCTTTCATTAAACATTCATGAGTTAGAAGCTGGAAGATTACCAGTTCCAGATAAACCTGGGATACACAGCAAAAGCTTTTCTGGGGTGGGGGTGGGAGTGACTTGAGAAAAATTTAAATTTTATTCTTACGTGTACATGTGAATCTATGTCACATGTTTATGAGAAGAATCGGATTTCCTGGAACTGGAGTCACAAGCAGTTGAGAGCCCTGTGATCTGGTAATGAAAACCAAATACAGGTCCTTTGGAAGAGCAGCAAGTGCTCTTAAAGGCTAAGCCACCCCTATGAGCCTCTGAAATTTCCCAATAAATACAAAAGCCTGTACTGATAACATTCTCTTCAGAGGTGCATTCCCTGGAGCATGCTACAAGAATAAAACAAAACAAAACAAAAAACTAGTAAGCCCAGTCCTTCTTAACACTGACATTTATCAGATTAAATATGAAAAGATCTCAAAGGATTTTGCTGCTCTAGACTTCCAATGTTTTTCAACAGCAAAGGTTTTCATCTGATGTGTTTTTCTATGTGTGCCAAATGAAACCTGGAACATCTCTTTCAAGCAAATCAGCACTTCGTATCAGGTTCTTTCTTTATCTGTTAATTTAGCCAAGTGGTATTCATACCGGTTCTCCATTGGTAGGAATTCTCCCCATGTACATTCTCGTGACTGCTATCAGGATGACGAATGAAGAGTTCACAATCCTATTTTTAAGGTTTCTTTACAGTAGGTTCTTAAATGTTTGTGAGAGGATGTGATGACAACTGAAGACTATCCAAGACTGCTTATATACGAAGGGTTTCTCTCCATAGTGACTCCTTCCATGTGTTCAGGGGGAATGAGGAAGAAGTGAAGGGCTATTTACAATACCACATATACAAGTAAGAAGTCTCTCTAGAGTGCATTTTCTCATGTCTCCTCCATGATCTGGGATTGCAGAAGGCTTCGCCGCATCACTCAGTCACAGGCCTGTTTCTCTTTCATGTACTTCAAGGGACTTTAAGAGCGAAAACCATTTGCACATTGACTTTTTAAACAACATTCCTCTCCATTGTGTCGCTTCATGCTTGTTTCAATGAAACAAAGCGAAAGGTTTTTCTGAATTGTCCTCCCCCCTCCCCGCCGCCAGTGTGGTTTTGCTTATTTCTTTCAAAGCTACCAAGCCAAAAAAATTTTTTTTCCTCTCATTATTAAAAAACATTGGAATCCAGGGTAGTGTGAAGTACTTCATGTCTATGCAAATGGTTCAAAGTGAAGAAGGGTTTCCCGCAGTACTTACAATTGTAAGGTTCATCATCAATGTGTATTTTTTCATGCACTTGAAGATGACTGTAGTATGTGAAAGCTTGCCCGCATTGTTTGCACACATGGGGCTTCCCATCACTATGGGTTTTTTCATGTCTTTGAAGGGAGTAAGACCAAAGGAAGGTTTTTCCACACTGCTTGCACTCGTAGGGCTTCTCCCCAGTGTGAATTCTTTCATGTGTCTTCAGAGACCTCGAAGAAGTGAAGCTTTTCCCACACTGCTTACAAATGTAGGAAACTGGGACACTGTGAAGTGCTTTATGTTTTTGAAACTGACTCCAAAGCACAAAGGCGTTCCCACACTGCTCACATATGTAAGGTTTTTCATCAATGTGAGTTTGCTCATGTTCTAGAAGGTCAGTGGAAGTAGCGAAGGCAACCCCACACTGCTTGCATACATAGGGTTTCTCCTCAGTGTGAATTTTTACATGTCTTTGAAGAGAAGCAGAACGAGGAAAAGTTTTCCCACAATGATTACACACATAGGGCTTCTCACCAGTATGGGTTATTTTATGTCTTAAAAGTGAATTTAACCGAGTAAAGCTATACCCACATTGGTCACACACATAAGGCCTCTCCCCAGTGTGAATTCTTTCATGTGTTCTCAGGGAACCAGAACAAGTAAAGCTTTTCCCACATAACTTACAAGCGTAGGGTTTCACACCGCTGTGAATTATTTCATGTTTTCGTAATTGAATCCAACGCATGAAAGTATTTCCACACTGCTTACATTCATAAGGAGTTTCTCCGGTGTGAATTCTTTCATGGATTCGAAAGGAACGATAAGTAATGAAGGCTTTGCCACATGGTTTACATACATAAGGTTTCTCTCCAGTGTGAATTCTTGTATGAATTTGAAGAGAACTATAATGACGTAGGGTTTTCCCACAGTAATTACATACAAAGAGGTCCCTCACACTGTGAGTTCTTTTATGGGTTTTAAGGGAACGAGAATGAGCAAAGGTTTTCCCACACTGCACACACACATAGGGCTTCTCCCCAGTGTGAATTCTTTCATGTGTTTGTAAGTAGGTGGGAAAAGCAAATGCTTTCCCACATTGCTTACATATATAGGATTTCTTTGCACGATGGCGTCGCTCATGCCTTCGAAAGTACCTTGAAGAACTGAAACCTTTCCCACATTGCTTACATTGAAAGGGCTTTTCTTCAGCCAAAGTCTTTTCAAGATTTTGACCAAATCTATAGTCTTCATTACAATTCTCACTTTTATACAGTCTCTCTAGAGTATAAGTATTTCCATAGTGCTCAAAGGATGGGAGAGAACTGGAGGTAGCCCCAAATTCCATATTGTTGTACAATTCCTTTCCATATTCCCGATCTTCGTAGGATTCATGCTCTGTGTCAGGTTTAAGGAGCACACTTAGAGACAAATGGCCAATGACGACTCTGGCACATCCGCTGTTTTCACATATGTGTACTCCTGGAAAAGGGTTCTGGTTTACAATACTCTGTGTGGTGAAGTCAAAAAGTTCTGTGCACTGATGGTCTTCTTTATAGTCATAGAATCCCTCTACCGCTTCACCACTGCAAGAAAGCAAACGTGCATCACTGGTATTTTATTAACTACTCGTCAGGACAAATGTTGGTTCTTTGCTGTCAGACTTTTTTAAGTCTTTTTTAAGTCAAGCATTTGCTTGAATGCTCTCAGCAACTCTGAGGACAACTGTAACAAAAGCAGTGGCATTCACCAATGGCTGTATTATATTATCTACCTATCTAGCAAACATGTTTTATGTCACACTAAAGTATATATTTCAATTCTTGATGCCATCTTGATACCTGAAAAGGCCTGCTAGAAACAGGACTTCTAAAAGGCAAGTGTATCTGGAAGGCTGTTGGTACATGGCTCTTCTTAAAATTGAAGGAGTTTATGCCCAAGATGAAACCAAATTCTATTTAAGCAAGAGATATGCTTATGTGTGTAAAGCAAAAACCAACACAGTGACTCCTGGAAACAACAACAGTGATTTGAGGAAGGTAATTCAGGTCCATGAAACAGTGGCATGCTTCTTGCCAAATTGTGAAGAAAACTTGCTGCAAAGGCCACTGGACACAGAATCCTAGTGGCCCTGTATCCCTCATAGAGCAAAACTAATGAAAAACTAAATAAAAGTGGATTTGTAAAACAGTAACAACATATCCACTTCTCGGTACTGTACAATTCTGATACACCATACAAATGACCAAAACCATGTTACATTCTGAACTAGTGGAAAGGCCACAATGAGATTTTAAAATTTAGTCCAAGCCTAAAAAGTTACCTGCTTTTTGTATTGTGCATATCTTATACATAAGGTTTGTGGATAAATCATTATTTAAATTTTAGCAATACAGTATGGAGCAAAGTTGGTACATATCAAGTGTGACAAAATCACTTCAGGCATCAAGATGTTCCAGTTATTTCCAGGACTGGGATCCTTATAAGGTTTTCAGAATGTTGATGTTTAGTATGTCTCCAGTTTTAAAGAAAAATTCCTGAGAGTAATTGAGTTTGAAACTGGGGTGTGTATTTTACTACTCTGGACAATGTGCAACCACCACTCTTGAGGAGCATGGCTATTTCTCGAGGTCCATTATTACCTTAGTTTACTCCAGGAATTTCGGTATATATTTTCAATGATATGGTGCTCCAAACTGCTTCCTAAAACACAAACCAAGTGAAATAATTATAAATTATGACATCACAGTAAATATGTTAACAGATTCTAGCAAAACTTACAGTAAAAAAGTGATACATCTCACAGGGGCTGGAAAGATATCTCAGTAGTTAAGAACACTGACTGCTCCTCCAGAGGACCCAGGTTCAATTCCCAGCACCCACATGGCCGCTCACAACTGTCTGCAACTCCAGTTCCAGTGAACCAAACACCCATGGTAAAACACCAATGCATATACAATAAAAATTAAAGAAAAAAAAAAATCACACATCACCTAATGTTTCTTACCATACCAGACCCATGCAGAGCACTTTTTCTCTGAATGACTAATTAAAGGAATGATGAAATCCTTACCTATAGAGGCCAGGTTCCTCAAAGTTTCCTGCATCACATCTTTGTAGAGGTTCTTCTGGGATGGATTCAGCATAGCCCACTCCTCCAGGGAGAAGTTCACAGCCACATCCTCAAAGGTTACTGACTCCTAAAAGCCCATATACATTTCCACAAGGAAGTGTAAGTTTCATAGTACTGGACAGCTAATCTTAATTCATAAGAAGCTGCTAAGATTCAAAGCTCTATGTGTTTAGGTCATATCTTGGTCATCACACTTACATTTCACACACACTAAGAATCTATCATACAGTAATTCTCACAGTAGACTGGATCTATCTGGTAAAGCAACAACAGGATAGGCCCATTTTTGTCCAGATAGGTTGTGCTAACCTCTCCTTGTACATTGATTCAACATTTACAATAAATTCTGATTACCTAATGCCTCATATGAGTCTGCACCAGCTGTCCTAAGACTGCATGTTCTTTGTAATGCAGAAGAACACAATTCCTCTTCTCCTGGTATCCTCAACCACTATTCAGAGGGATTCTTTCCCACCCCAATTATAAAGAAGGAAATAGCTTTCCCAACAGATGATATCAATCACATGGTACTCTTCCAGTATCTATTTTCTTTCAGAATTCTTGTAATGTTTTTAAGTGCTCATCAGACACAGGTTAGAAACCAATATAATCAGAGAACACAGGGATTAGATAATCAACATTTATCAAAAGTTCCTGATGAGAAACCCAATGTGATGAGGTACCTCAAGCTCTTCCTGCAATGCCTTCTAGCCATGATGCTCTGCATCTTAGAATTATAAGCTAAAATAGGCTATTCTCCCCCAAGATTTCTTCTTAAGGGAGTTGGAGAGATAGCTTGGGGATCAGGAGTACTTGCTGCTCTTGTGAGAACCAGTATGCTAGCTAGTTTTAGGTCAACTTGACACCAGCTAGAACCATTTTGGAAGAAGTAACCTCAATTGAAAATTTGCCCCCAATGGTGAGTACAGTGGTGCACACCTCTAATCCCAACTGGGGGGGGGGGGGGCAGAGGCAGGCAGATCTCTGAGTTTGAGGCCAGCCTGGTCTACAGAGCTAGTTCCAGGATAGCCAGAGCTATATAGTGAGACCCTATCTCAGAGACACAGAGAGAGAATGCTGCCATCAGATTGGTTCATGGACAAAACCTGCAATATATTTTCTTGATTGATGACTGTTGTACAAGGGACCAGCTCACTGTGGATGGTGCCATTCCTGGGCAGTTGGTCCTGGATGCTATAAGAATAGCCTGCAGAGCAAGCCATGGGGAGCAAGATAATTAGCAGCACTCCTTCATCTACATCAACTCCTGCTTCCAGGTTCCTGCCCTATTTGAGTTCCTGCCCTAACTTCCCTCAGTAATGGGCTATGATATGGAACTGTGATTTGAAATAAACCCTTTCCTCCCCAGGTTGTTTTTGGCTATAATATTTTACCCCAGCAACAAAAAATCTACTCACATCACATGACTCACAACTACCTGAACTCCAGTTCAGAGGATCTAATGCCCTCTTCTGGCTTCTCTTGGGGGAGTGGGGTGAACACTCACACAAATAAGTAACAAAATAAATCTTTAAAAACAAAAACATGTCTTCTTAGGAATTCTGTCACAGCAACTAGACACACAATGTAAGACAGGGCTGATTATTGTACTAAGTTATCATTACCATTTTTTTTTTTTAAATTGGAGAATGTCAGTAGCAATGAAACAAGAAGAATGCCACATGTTCTGGAAACAGCTCTAACTAGCCAGTCTGTCACTTGTTACAGAAATGCACACAATTCTGTACTTTCTATAACAAACTTTTAAAGCGTGTGATGGTTAATGGTAATTGTCACTTTATAGAATTTATAATCATGTAGGACACAAGCCCCTGGCAGACCTGTGATTATCTAGCTTATATTACTTGATGTGGGAACAAAGTGTTGGTAGTAGCACTCCCTGAGCAGGGGGGTCCTGGACTGTGCAAAATGATGGTGTTAAGACCAGCATTCATTGGTCACGTGCTGCTCCCTATTTGTACTCTATCTTGGGGCTGTTTGTGTGATAAACGTGACCATCTTAGGCACTGTTTGTAGGAGGAACATGATAATATGGGTTAGAAAAGTCCCTGAATACCTTAATGGGCCATATTTGTGGGAGTTTGAAAATCAATGCTGAGAGTAGCTGTAATTGATGAAAACAAAACAAAACAAAAAAACCCTTCAATGTCACTAGAGGAAAACTTATTGGGGCACAGTGGAACAAGAGGAAAGATGGCCTGAACAAGAGTAGAGGCTCCAACCTGGGGTGGCAGTAAACTGAGCACTGGCATCCACATGGGACTAGTTTTGAAGGAATGAAGGATGTAAGATAGGGAGGTCATATAGGACAACTGAGATCAGGCACCATAGCAGAGTTCCTGCAAAATAGGCCTCAGAAGTCACCGTGTGGGGTTTTGAAGGTGAAGTCTAAGTGACATTGGAGACTACAGGATATCAAAGATGCCAGGACCTTGACACCAGCTGTCTGCCAAAGACAGCTATAGGCACAGTGAAGAGCCAGTCTCCAAGACACAGACATATGTGCTGCAGGTGGCAGCTCTGGAGTGATGGGGCTATATATGCTTCAGAATGTAGACAACTTCATCAGATTTAGATGTTAGGTACCAGGATGTAGGATTTGGTGCTTGCCTTGCTGGAGTTGCATCTTACTTTGGTCTAATCATAACTTGTCCCAATTCTTCCATTTTACAATAGGAATGTTTGCTTTGGACCATTATATATTTGGGATTATGTAGTGATATATTATTTATGATTTATTAAACTTGCCTGAGGGTTCAGAAAGCAAAGCTAGCCACAAGTCATAGAGACCAGGCAATGGTGAGACATACATTCAATCCCAGCAGCCATACTAGCAAGCCATAGAGCCAGGCAGTGGTGGCACACATCTTTAATCCCAGCACTAGGGAGGTGGAGATGGAAGTGATATGGCTGGACAAGGAAAGGAATATAAGGAGGAGGAGGCTTTTGCCTCTGAGGTTTCTTAGAGGTAACACTGTCTCTGAGGATTCATAGAGACAGGACAGCCCTTTTAGCCAAAGGTAGAGGTAAGAGCTAGTTGCCAGCTGCTTTGCTTATCAGACCATCAGCTTGAACTCCAATATCTGTCTCTGGTTTTTTACTATTATTGCTACAGGATTATGCTGGGCTGGAGAGATGGCCCAGCAGTTAAGAGCACTGGCTGCTCTTCCAGAGGACCCAGGTTCAATTCCCAGCACCCACATGACAGCTCACAACTGTCTGTAACTACAGTTACAGGGGGATCTGACACCTTCACAGACATACATGCAGATAAAACATCACTGCACATAAAAGAAAAATAAGTAAATAAATAAATGTATATTGGATTGTATAACTTGGTTTTTTTTTCATTTTATAGGAGTTAAGATACTTTGGAATCTCAAATTGTTTAAACATGTTTAATGACTCCTGTAGCACAGACACTGAGATCAACAATTAATAAATGGGACCTCCTCAAACTGAGAAGCTTCTGTAAGACAAAGGACCCAGCTGACAAGACCAAGTGGCAGGCCACAGTCTGGGAAAAGATCTTCATCAATCCTACATCTGGCAGAGGGCTGATCTCCAAAATATACAAAGAACTCAAAAAAATAGTCACCAGAACACCAAATAACTCTATTAAAAAATGGGACACAGAACTGAAGAGAGAATTCTCAGTAGAGGAAATCAAAAAGGCTGAAAGACACTTAAGAAAGTGTTCAACATCCTTAGCTATCAGGGAAATGCAAATCAAAACAACTTTGAGATACCATCTTACTCCTGCCAGAATGTCCAAAATTAGAAACACCAATGACAACTCATGCTGGAGAGGATGTGGAGAAAGGGGAACACTCCTCCACTGCTGGTGGGAGTGCAAACTCGTACAGACATTTTGGAGATCAGTATGGCGGTTCCTCAGGAAAATGGGAATCAGTCTACCACAGGACCCAACAATCCCACTCTTAGGCATATACCCAAATGACCCACATCCGTGCAATAAAGACATCTGTTCGACTATGTTTGTAGCAGCATTATTTGTAATAGCAAGAACCTGGAAGCAACCTAGATGCCCCTCAACTGAAGAAAGGATAAAGATGTGGCACTTCTACACAATGGAATACTACTCTGTGGGGGGGGGGCACAATGGAATCTTGAAATTCTCAGGCAAATGGATGGAACTTGAAGAAACCATCGTGAATGAAGTAACGAGTCACAAAAAGAGGAACATAGTATGTACTCACTCATATATGGATTTTAGACATAGAGCAAAGGATCATTAGCCTTTAATTCACACCACCAGAGGAACTAGGATACAAGGAGGATTTTAAGAGATTCATACAAGGTCCCACACAGAAAGGGAAAGGAACACGATCTCTTGAGCATATTGGGGGGTGGGCAGTGAGTGGAAAGGGAGCTAGGAGAAAGAGAAGGGGAGGAAAGCATGTGGGACCAGGAAATTTGAGTCAGGGTAGGAATAGATAAAAGTGAAAGAGAGAGAGAATAAAAGAGGGAGCCATTATAGATTTGAAGAGAAAACTGACTCTAGAGAAATGTTCAGAGACCTACAAGACTGACCCCAACTAACAATTTGAGCCACAGTGGAAAGGCTACCATAAATGCCCTTCCCTGATAATGAGATTGATGACTAACTTGTCCACCATCATAGAGCCCACATCTAGTAGCTGATGGAAGCAGAAGCAAACACCCACAGCTAAACACTGAGCCTAAATGGAATCCAGATGCGGAGAGGGAAGACAAGACCAGGCTACAGAAATTCACAGAGACAGCTGACCTGAACAAGAAAGAGCCATTGGGTCCCCAGACTGATAGCAGCTAGGAATCCAACATTGGACCAACTCAGATCCCCTGAACATATGTCTCAGTTAGAAGGCCTGGGCAGTCTAAGGGACCTCTGATAGTGGGACCAGGATGTATCCCTGGTGCACAAAAGGACTTTAGGAGCACATTCCCCATGGAGGGATACTCCCTTAATTTAGAGGCAGGAGGGAGGGCCTACTTCCTATTCCAAAGGACCTGACAGATTTTGATGACCCCTCCTGGAAGGCATCACCCTACCTGTGAAGTTGAGGGTGGGAGAGAAGGGAGGGAGGGAGGGAGAGAGAGGGAACTGGGATGGATATGTAAAATAAGAAATATAAATAAATAAATAAATAAATAAAAAAAGAAAGAAAGAAAGTAAAAAAAAACATGTTTAATGACTAAGGGGAGTTTTTGCTGTTGGTATAAATGTATATTACATTATAACAAGGTCATCAGTCTATGGAGATAAGGCATGGAAGGTTATGGCTTAAAAGTGATGATAAATCTGGGTGTCAAGTTGACAAGGGATGGAATCATGATGGTTAATATTAATTATCAACTTGACAGACTCTAGAATCATCCAAGAGACATACCTCCATGAGCATACATGAGGGGTATCTAGACTGAGGTTAGCCTTTGGGAATGCCTCTGAGAGATCATGTTGATAGCATTAATTGGTGTAGGCATATCCACCTTGATGTGGGTAGGATCATTTCCTAGGTAAAGGATTCTGGCTGAATAGAATGAAGACAGTGACCTGAGAATCAGCATTTATTCATCATTTTCTGTTTCCTGACTGGATGCCATGAGCTTCTACTTCACCTGCTTGTTGCCCTGACTTCCCTACCATGGCAAACTGTACCCTATCTGTGAGCCAGAAGAAACCTTTTCTCCCTTAGCTTGCATGTCAGGATTTTTATTTAATCACAGCTATAGGAAAAAGAACTAATGAATATGAAAAATCTATTTTATCAAAGTAGTTGAAGTCAATGTCTAACAGTTTATTATTTAACTAAGAAAATAAAAGCTTGCCTAACATAAACAAAAAAACTGAAGCTACAATAATCATGGCACTAAGCTGTCAATGCAGACAGACAAGTATATTGTATGGAGGATCTTTCCTTGGCAATCTTGAGACAGAGGAACTGACTATTGAGTAGAGACAGCATATCAGATACAACAATCAAAATATCTATACACATAAAGGCAAAGAAAAACTGGCAGCAACTTGGGAACATGCAGTGTATCCTTCTACTCCATGAACAATAATCAAATATCCAGTCTTCAAATTCACTGTCAGTCTGATTAAAATAATGGACAAAAATAATCCCAGCAAGCTGGAAAGATGGCTCAGAGGATAAGAGCATTTCGCTGCTGTTCCAGAGGTCCAGCGTTCAATTCCTAGCAACCACATGGTGACTCACAGCCATCAATAATTGGATCTGATGCCCTCTTCTGGTGTGCAGGCATACATGCAGGCAAAACACCATATGCCTAATAAATAAATCTTTTTTTGGGGGGGGAGTTTCAAGATAGGGGTTCTCTGTGTAGCTTTGGAGACCGTCCTGGAACTCACTTTGTAGACCTTGAACTCACAGAAATCCACTGGCTCCTGCCTCATGAGTGCTGGGATTAAGTAAATAAATCTTTAATAATAATAATAATAATAATCCCAGAACTTGGGAAACTGAGGCAGAGGAATTTAAGGTTATGGCTACTCTGGGTTATATATGCCACAAATGAGCCTGAACCAAGACTTTTGGGACATGCCAACACCAAAAAACAAAACAATAACAATAAAAACTCAACAAACAGCAACATAGTAGGCCTGCAAAATGGGTGGTAGGTCAGGGGGTAAAGGTGCCTTCAACAAGTCTGACAACTTGAGTGTCACCCCCCCAGAAGCCAATGCTGTTCTTTGACTTCTACACATATCACAGCACACAACACTCAGTAAAAATACATTAATAAATAAAAAAGTAAACTTAAAAACAGGAAAAACAACAACAATAAACTCCAATAACAAAGTCTGAGCTGAGCAGTGGGCAGAGTTTTATAGTTTGACCATACTTAAAAAGAAAATTTTCACTTGCTCCATTATATCATAAATGGGAATTGAGTGGTAACTCCTGTTTAACAGGTCACTTGGCTTTGTCCCTGTGTCTTATGATACTCAAGAAAAAGAATCCAGTAGGGAGGAGAGAATGGAATATAAATGTTGGACATATGTTAAAAATTATATAAGAGAGGACATATATTTTTCCTTGTTGCTTTAAATTATACGTATTCATTTAATTATTTATAGTCTGGCAGGGGCAGAGAGGCAGAGAGAGGGAGAAGGGTGGGGAGAGGGGCCTCCAGTGCCACAGCACACCTGTGGAGCTGATAGGACAACTCCCAGGAGTTGGTTCTCTCCTTCCATCATTAGGTCTCAGGGACCTAATAAATGTGGTCAAGCTTGGTGGCCAATACTCAGGCTCTAAGGGTGCATTTTTAGTAGAAAGCATAACAGAAATGTAAAGGCTTTCAATGAGAAAGGATTTTAAATTGTGAACATTTTTATTGGGATGTGTATATCTACACACAACATACATATATATATGCATATGTATATATATACATATATATATATATACACACACCACCACACATATATCCATACATACATATGCATGTGTATATATGTATATATATATACACACAACACACATATATACATAAGTGTGTATGTGTGTGTACACACATATGCAAACAGGTAAATGAAAAAGACAGGGGAATTTACTGGGGCTTGGGAAAGAAAGCATGGGAAAGAAACTAGGCCATTGATTCAAGGTCTGATTTGCCATTCCTGCTTATGGCGTCAGGAAAGACCACTTGACAAAGCCAAAATTGCTCATAAGGACATTATATGTTTTCTTTAAGATATCAAAGAGAATAAACTGATAATGCCTTCTCATTGCCAATTTAAACAATGCCCCCCACCCCATAAATCTACAATTCTGTTTACAAAAGACAATTCTGTATACTTTAACCTTGTTCTAAACTATACTCTTTGAGGAATGTTTTAAAAATGGGGTTTGGGGTGTAGAGATGGCTTAGAGGTTAAAAACGCTGCCTGCTCCTTCAGAGGACTTGGGTGTAATTCCCACTACTCTCACAGTGGCTAACAACTGTCTGTAACTCCAGGTCTAAGGGCTCCAATGCCCTTTCCTGGACTCTGTGGATCCTGCACACATGTGGTACACATACATATATACCAGAAATGCACCCATACAGATAATACTAAATTTAATTTTTAAAAAAAAGAAGGTGAAGGGTGTAAATCTTTCAAATTACTTGGAAATATAATTTGAAAGCTATCAAGGTCTCATATATACACACTGTAAGAGCACTTACAGTGAGAAACTCCCTTGAGAAGCCCATACCTAGTCTTATCCCATGAGCATCTCTCTTTGTAATCTCTAAGTTTTAAAATGTCTCTTGGAAGATTCAACTTGCTTTTATATTGGTTTGCCCTAAAATATGTCTACTAGGTTTAAGTTTAATTGCCTTTCAGAAGATACAGCCACCAGAACCAGTAACTTCCAGCTGATAGCTACGCTTACTCTATGTAAGTTTTAAAAGGATTGTCTCACTAAAAAGTAAAAATATCATATCTTCCATTGTTTAGATAAATCCTAACATATAATTTCACCCTTAGTGTATGATTACTTGCAGACATGTTCTCTCTCTCTCTTCCATGATACAATCAAAACCAGAAGTTTTTCAAGTTTCTTGCCATGGCCAGTATATAAGTATAAAAACAAAAATGTCATTTGAAAACTGATGTGTTGCTGCCTGCTTAGAGATTAGAAGAGACTCTGTGTCTTCAAGATTTTAGGCTTTACAATATAGGTTATCACCATCACTCTTGGTGACCCACCAGAACTTGATGGTAAGACCCTATTGCTGAAGGCACCTCATACTTGAATCCCAAAAATGGAGAAATTCAGTTTGTTCTCATATGGAACCTTCATCCCTATTGGCTAGCTTTCACAATGCCAAAGGTTCTGTGAAGGTTGCTGGGGGAAAGTCTTACTCAGCTGTGAACTCTCCAAGCTATAATATAATGACTTGCCTGGCAAGACATACCCACTAATGCAAGGATGGCACCAATGTAATCGTAACAACCAAGCACTTTCTGACTGAATTCACAGCTGGCTCCACAAGATGAAACCCATACCTGGTATTGTTAAGTAGACCAAAACCCCACAGCTGGCTAGGTCACAGGCCTAAGAGGAGAACTTAATGCTATCATTCTGCTAAATAGACATAGTATCAAATTGCCTTCCAAATAATTATGGGTATAGATTAGTGCAGCTTTCAATCCTCATCAATGCCTCTTCTTGAAGTTAATAGGGACCCACAATTAATTAAAATGCAGAGATAAGTGGCCATGGAAAGCTTAGCTCTAAATGAGACATCCGTATCGCATTCTGTTCCCCATGAAACTCAAGAATCATTATGGAAGAGCAGGAAGGAAACACTGTAGGGGTAAGAGGTCAGAGAGGACTATTGGGTATCATGCTTTCCAGACATGACAGGGCTGTTGCACCCATAAACTCAAGAGCAGCTGTGGCTGCTTGCACAAGAACAGCACAAGATCAAACTAGTTCAAATTTCAGAATAAACGGGGAGGGACTAACACAGCACTCCTCTCAACAGAGTAGGTACTGGCAGCTGATGGCTCCTGGAGCTGCAGTGAATGATCCCACACCCACAAACATACTGGAAACACCAATCAAACTCAGTGGATTAAAGCGGACATGGAGGTGGGAGGCAGTCATAATGTAGTAGGTCTGGGAGGAGACTGGGAGGGGGAATCATGGGATGAATATAACCCAAATACACTGAATATGTGGGCTTTTGCAAAGAATAAACAAATACATTTTTAAATGACTTAAATTTTCTATTTTGCTTCTATTTAAAGTCATATCTATAAAAGTACAGATTTTTGGAAGTACCATTTAATAATAGGAAGAAATATGCAGGCACTTAAGAATTGGCTGAGCCATTAAGAATCCTTCATGTTCTTCTAGAGGACTCTAGTCTGGTTCCCAACACCCAAGTCTGGCAGCTCACAACCACCTGTAACTTCAGCTCCAGAGAATCTGACACCTCCTTCTGGACATCTTGGGCATCTAGACTTGCTTAGTAGACACACACACACACACACACACAAATAAAAATAATTAAATGAGCAGTTTAGCTTATGACTGACAAATAATAAATCTAAATAAATGCTATATCATTTTATAATTAATTCTGAGTATGGCTATGTAAGTATAAATCCTGTCTACACATGCTTACATTTTTATATTGTAGGAATGACAACACATTGGCTCAAAAGAAATACGTGCTCACAAACTATCCTTAGTGAGGTAACCCAGACTCAGAAAGACAAACACAGTATGTATTCATAAGTGAATATTAGATATAAAGCAAGGATAACCAGACTACAATCCACAGCTCCAGAGAAGTTAGAGCCTTCTTCCAGTAATTGATAGAACCAGATGTAGAGATCCACAACCAAGCACCAAGCCGAGCTTTGGGAATCCAGTCAAAGAGAAGGAGGAGGGAATATATAATAAGGGAAGTCAATATTGTGATGGAGAAATCTACAGAGACAGCTGAACCAAGGTCATCGAAACTCATCAACTCTGGACTGACAACTGTGGAGTCTCCATGGGACTGAACTAGGCCCTCTGCATGTGAGAGACAACTGTGAAGCTTGGGCTATCAGAGGTGCCCCTGGCAGTAGGACCAGGATCTATCTATCCCTGGTACATGAGCTAACTTGTTGAAGCCCATTCCCTATGAGGGGATGCCATGCTCAGCCTTAATACAGAAGGGAAGGGCTTGGTCCCACCCCAACTTAATGTGCCAGACTGTGCCAACTCCCTATGAGAGCTCTTACCTGTTGGGAGGAGTGGATAGGGGGTGGGCTGGGAAGGAGGTAAGGGGGGATGGGAGGAGGTGTGGGAGGGAGAACTTTGGTTGGAATGTAAAATGAAATTAAAAATAAATAAAAAGAAGTAAGTGCTCACATAAATTAAGACAGAGGCTGGAGAGATGGCTCAGCAAATAAGAGCATAGGCTGTTCTCCCAGAGGATCTGGGTTCAATTCCCAGCACCCATATGGCAGCTCACAACTATCTGTAACTCCTGTTTCAGGGGATCCAACACCCTCACACAGACATGCATGCCAGCAAAACACCAATGCACATAAAACACAAATAAATTATAACAAAAGAAATTAAGACAGTTAAATTGATACGAATTATTTCCTAGTTCATAATGTGACTAAAAACATTGAAAACTCAGCATTCTAACTCTGGCAATCATGACAGATTTAAGTTTGGCCAGCAGTCCCATATGCTAATTAGATTCAGTAATGAGAGTAAAAGAACAACAGCTCTAGAAATCAATCTGGTTCTGTCAGGGAACAAATCAAAGGGTTTGATGATTCCAGATCTTGCTTTCGGTATCTGGCCCAAACTTCTATTTAAAAAAAAAAAAAAAATTGTAATAATTTTTAAAAAGAGAAAGAATTAAGTCAAAGTGCAAGTGGTACACAGAATAGTCCTGGTTATCTGTTTGGTCTGTTTCCTAGCTGATCATTATCTCAGTTCTTATTCTGTAAGGTAACCAAAATGTTCCCATGATGCTCCCTGGAGCAGACTGACAGGGAGGCAACAGCAAGACATCACTAAGTAGAGGACTGTGGATCTGCCTGGAAGAAGTGATCTTACAGCTTTCTGGGGATGGAATTGGTTTCAAAGCAGGAACCAGGCTGCAGACTCTCAGATTAAAAGGCAGGAAAGGCAGGGGAGCCAATGCACCAGTGAAGAGGGGTGGCAAGCAGAACGTGTGGCCACTAGTGCTCACTTTGATGTAAGCTCACTTCTCCAGGTGAGAAATCCTGGCAAGTGTGTTAGCTATTGACTCAACATGACTTAGTAAGGTGGGTGTCAGTATCTGTGAGAGAGGAAGGTTGCTGGAGATGTTACTTCCTAAGCAATAGCTGGATCCTAATATTATATTCTTTCAGTAGCCACTCAAATTGTCAAGATGAGTGGGATGAGCAGGCTTGGGTCCAGGCCCATTGGCATTCATTGGCAGCAGGCTTCCTCTCTGGGCCAAGTGACTAATGAATGTATACTCTAGGTGGATGCCAGAAGCTGATAAATGGTCTAGACAAAGCAGCCAGCATGTCTAAGGATTGAGAGCTTTAAAAAGAACTGACTGTACCACCTTACATCACCACACCACCCTCTAGAGCCTTCTGTTAACTTCTGTATATACACACTCCTGTCCTCCCTAAGAGTTAGAAAACCCTGTTCAGGGTAACCATGGGGAACTTAGGGTTTTCTCCTAATGTAATACTGCATTCACATACAGTAAGGCCTACCTCTATCAGCACTCTGTCTTTTAAAAGAATGTGTAGACACTGGAAAGGTGGCTCAGCAGGTAAAGCCACCTGCTGCACGAGCCTGGTGACCTGAGTTTAACCCTGGGAACCTTTCATGAAGTTGCTCTCTGACCTCCAAAGTACAAGTTGTAACATGCAGGATATCAAATACACACACACACACACACACACACACTCTACCATGTATATTCACAACAATAATATAATACATAAATAAACATAAATAAAATTTAAAAACAAAAAGCAATGTCTAGAAATGCCTAAGGGCACTAGCAATTTGACAGAGCCCAGCTCTGGCCATCCACCTATGTGGATTTCCCCTTTTCCATGAGTACCAGAAGGTAAAAAACTTCAGGGCTTATTGCTAGTGCTAAGATTCACTGACTTATGGGCACAGGTCATGGAATTTAGAGGACGCTTCCCTTGAATCTGTGAGACTCATAGGAAAAGCAGGTGGCACCAAGAAGGAGCCACAGCAGGGAAAACACGGCCGCCTGCTCAGTGACACTCTACACCACAGGGAACATCTGCTTTCCAACAGTGTCAGGCCTACAGTGACTCCATTTCATTAAGCAACAACCTTGACCAGCGTGACTCCAAGCTGAAGTATAAGAGATAAGAGCTCCCCACCACCACCAAAGAAAGGCAGTCCGGCTTGTTTACACAAGTAAACAGCCAGTATCAGCCAGAACACCAGGAGGGACAATGATGACAGCTGAAAATACACCAAATCATATTAGACACACCACACAAATCGGCTTGTCAGTGCTACCACATGTTACCCCCTCACCTGAAACCATGGAAGGGGTACCCCAAGACAAAGTATGGCAGGCAACTGTCAGGAGACTTACCCACAGGGAAGAACTCCCCAGTTAGTCCTTGGACTCCAGTGCCGTTTCTCCTTCCCAGGACACTCAGCCAACTTAAATTGACTTACTCATGCTCACTGCATATACATTTGACATCTGTGCCTGCACTGCTAGGACATCATTTTTGGCCCCCTATAGACTTTTCTTTGCATCTGTCTCAGCTCAGTGCTTCCTACTTTGGAGCGGACTCACAACTCAACCATGTTTTAGCTCGTACCCATTCTGTAACCTACATATTTGTATATCTTTACGTGAAATGTTCATGCTATCCACCAGTTAATGTTAGTACTTAGGTTGTTATATAAGAACCCATGATTGCCACTGGCTGGCTAGCAAGCAAAATCAGGCATAGTTGGCTAATTGTTAACCACGAAACAGACATAACTTGTGGAATTATTTATTATCCGATAAATTCTGACACTGGGAACACACCAACTTGTCCCTCTGTTTCTGACAACACGTTCAGGACCCAAGGTCACCACACCCTGTGGTCCCTTATTTCCCCCCCCCCCCCAAACACATACACTCACACACAGGAACCCCAGAGTCCCGAGTCTCACGACACTGCCGCCACCGCCCAGGCTGCGGAGCCGCGAGGCTGCGGGTGCCCGGATGCCTAGGGAGGCCATGGCCACAGCCCTGAGCGCTCAGCAAGGGACAGGACCGCGACTCTGCCTGCTGGCCCAGCTCCACCCTGCGGGACCAGGGCACCGAGGCCCAGCCGAGCCAAATGAGTCTCAGACGCAGACTCAGCTGCTCCGGAGGCCGCGTCCCCACTGTCGCCTCCGCTTGCAACAGTCTCCTCCCACACCCGGGACGCCCGGCCGCACGCACCATTTTCCGTCACCGGGTTTCCTGGTGTTCTCCAGCGGCTCCTGTAATCAGTGGATGACACACAGACACTGGGGGGACAACCTGCGGGTCTCTCTCCAGAGAAGACACAAACGCCTAAAATGGCTGGACGGGAAGTGGCATCCCCGCTGCTGTGCCTGCCCTCTCCCAACATCTGAAAGCCTCATTGGACGGCTTATGCAGCCAAGCAACTTTTCTTATTGGCCAGTGAGTCACGTGCCCGCCTCCTAATGTTTAAATGACAGAAAAGACATCCTCTAGAGTGTACTGTGGCGCCAAATCTCAAATCGGAGCACAAGCCTTTCTGGGGTCTAACCTGGCCATGAGATTCTCAAACTCTTCTAGCTTTACAAATATCAAAGAGATGAAACTACTTTTGCATGGAATTAAACATAGGCAGAAGCTTAATCTTTAACAAGACAAAGATGTACGCTAAATTCTGTTTGCACGCGTGAGAAATGGCATAGGAGAGGGTAAGCCTGATGTGAGTTATACCTGTTTGGCTCAGCTTCTAGTGTTCCCTCTCCCTTTGCTGTCAATGCTGTCACCAAGGTCTCTGTCCAAAGTCTCTGTGCCTGGCAATTTACACACTCTCTTGGAACTCTCTCTCTCTCTCTCTCTCTCTCTCTCTCTCTCTCTCTCTCTCTCTCAGAATTGATTAACTTTATGTGCATTGATGTTTTGCCTGCATGTATGTCTGTGTGAGGGTGTCAGATCTTGGAGTTACAGACAGGTGTGAGCTGCCATATGGGAATTGAAGCCCGGTCCTCAGGAAGAATAGTCAGTGCTCTTAACCACTGAGCCATATCTCCAGTCCTTGAAAGTCTGTCTTGAACACAGTACCACTATTGACCTCACACAGTCATTTCTATGGCAAAACATTTTGGGAATGAAGGGACACAAAGCCATTCGAAACATCAAAGATTCTGCAGGAACTGTAAGGGTTAGGCAGGTCCCAACGGAGCTCCAGGACATCAAACACATAAACCTGGAAAACTCCACAGATGACTTCTAGGGCAGTCGTTCCTGCTTTCGGGTCCGCCAGCCTGACTGGGGAGGTAAAAGAAAGTTCACAAAGAAAGGGCAGAAGTTAGAAAGGAAGCCTGGATGGAGAAGATTATTTCTGAAAGGCTGCTCTGGGTGGTGCGGGCCTTATAGGAGGCCAAGGAAGAAGCAGAGAGCGGACAAGAGATTCCTGCAGTGAGTCGGGTGGAGGCTGTGCGGGCTTGGAAGAAGGTCCGGAGAGCCGGCAAACAGGTATTTTAAGTGATCTTTTAGGAAGACGGGAGCAGAGAAAGGAAAGCTGTGAGACTTGAGACTGCAATCAGCAAGCTGACTAGATGGCATCTGTAGGTTTTAAGAATTTAATTTTTAAAAATTTTATGTTTGGTTTCTGTGTGCCTGCCACATGTGTGCAGTTGCCCATAGAGACCAGAAGAGGGCGCTGGATCCCCGAAAATGGAAGTCCAGGCTGCGGGTAGGTGCCAGTACGGAATTTGGGTACTTTGCAAAAAACAGGACCACACTCTAAACCACCAGGGAGAAAGCTCTCCAGCACCCCAACATTCATACATCAGACCCGCATCCAGCTCTCTCTCCTTCGCATTTATAAAAGCTTCATTTAATATGCACTGTCAAATTAGCAGGCTCTACTCCTTGTCTCTATTGTTTCCTTTTCACATGCTTGCCGGGTTTTCAAAGTTTCTGGTGTCAGTCTCCTAATGGCTGGGGCTGCTTTAGGTTATCTGATTATATTTCTTTACCTATCCCTCCACTTTTAACAAAATTATCCCCTGCCCTCTCTCATGTCCCCACTACCCCCTTGTCCTTACTTTTTCCTTGTCTATTGTTTGTTTGTCTTCAACAAAGGAATAATTGCCACCTTTATTTTTCTTTTCCTTTCTACTCATATCCAGTGTAACTGGTACACTTGTGAAAAAAAAAATCATGATAGTCTTGCACTTCCTAAAATGATTGGCATTTGAGGGATGATAAGTTTGGTTTCTTTTATTTTAATGTGTTGTCATAGTGGGCCTACCCATGGGTAGTGATATTTTTGCAGACAGTATTTCCCATTTAGCATGGTAGTCCAAACATTATGGAGCAGAGTTTTTTTTAGTTTTGTTTGTTTGTTTGGTGGGTTTGGTCTGGTTTTTCTCTACAGGCTTTCTCTGTATAGCTTTGAAGCCTATCCTGGAACTCGCTTTGTAGAACAGGCTGGCCTTGAACTCACAGAGATCCACCTGCTTCTGCTGGATTAAAAGTATGGGCCACCACTGCCCAGCTTATAGGGCAGAGTTAAACAAAACTTCAACCCTGCTACAACCTGAAAATTGCAAACAGTTCCATTTGAAAAAAAGCAATGTGATTAAACACACATACACACACACACACAACACACACATGCATGTGTGCATGCAATGATTTAACTCAAAATTAAAAAAAAAAGCTTTAAGGCAAAACTACAGTAAACATTAAAAAAAAAGCAAGGCAACACAATCCCACCAAAAAATACTAATCCCATAGTAATGGCCTCCAAATCAAGTAAATTAGATGAAATTTTAGACAACGAAATCAAAATAATTATTTTATGTGCACATGCACACAAATAGAAGCCACAGAACATAAAAAGGGGACATCACATGGCCTTTGGGCCTCACTTGCTGACAACTTATAAAGAAGTCTGTCCCCACTGGCACTGTGATTTCATTTAGCAATTTTATAGCTTTGGACTAAATGTGCCCACACCAATGGGCTCCTAAGAATTTCACTGAGGTAGACGGCCCTTGAATTTTGACTGGATTTATTTACCATCCTCTGATGTGCATATTATATCATCACTGAGTCTAAAATGGTTGCTATCTCCTACTCACTTGTTCCAGTAACATAATGTCATTACTATACTGCACAAATGTGCTATTTTGTCGAAGAGGCAGACAATCACAATCTCTTCTAACTAAGTTATGACACAAAGCTGGACAGGTAATATATCCTGAGGTAGAGCTGTAAAAGCATACTGCTGGCCATGCCAACTGAAAGCCATGCCAACTGAAAGCAAACTGCTTCTGGTGGTCCCTTTGGACAGGTACCAGGCAAAAAAGAATTCACTAGATCAATAGTTGCACAGAATGTGCCAGGAGTCTGCTCAAGTAAGGACACCAAATCGGGTATGGCAGCTACAAGCAGCATCACTATTTGGTTGAGTTGCCATTCTCCACAGTTCATTTGCCTTCTGCACTGGACAGATAGAAGAGGTAAGGGGAGATGTGGTGGGAACCAACACTCCTGCATCTTTCGAGTCCTTGATGGTGGTGCCAATTTCTGCAGTTTCTCCAAAGATGCAATACTGCTCTTGATTCCCTATTTTCCTTGGTGGAGGAAATGCAAAAGCCTTCCATTTAGCCTCTCCAAACATAATAGCCTTCACTCCACAAGTCATGAAACTAATGTGAGAATTCTGCCATCTTTAAGTATATCTATCCCAAATATTCATTCTGGGTGTGGGAAAATAACTAGAGGATAAGTTTGGGACTCACCAACGGAACCTACTGTGAGTTGGACTTCAGCTAAAACTCCAATAATAACCCGGCCTCCAGATGCTCCTGCTTTAACTGGGGGGAGGTGTCACAATGTTTCATGGGATCTCCTGGAATGAGCATTACTTCTAAACCAGTATCCACTAGACCTTGGAGCTATCCTTGTAAAAGACTGTAGGTCCCTCCCAGGAAGGACTGAAGAAAGGCTAATAGCAAGATTTTTAGATATTTTATCCTCAGAGGAACCTGGCCACCTCTTCGTCCAAGTGATTCTAGGTCTACAAACTGGTTCAAGTCTGGAAATTAATTCAGGGGCCGAGATTCCCTTTTGCCACGATCCAATGTAGCCTTTCTTTCATTTGTTTGAGGTTTTTGGCTTTTTCTTTTTTTTAATACAGGTCAAATTCTGTAGGCTTATCTGGTTCTTGCCTAGAAACACCATGATTCATTAACTAGTATCAAAGGTCCATATGAGACATGCCACCATAAAATTCACTTTACCTGTGCTGACTATTATGGGTTAGGGCACAGTGGTTCTTAACCTCTGGGTCACGATCCCTTTGGGGGTTGAATGAGCCTTCCACAGGGATCACATATCAGATATCCTGCATTTCAGATATTTACATTATGATTCATAACAGTAGCAAAATTACAGTTATGAAGTAGCATTGAAACTTATGGTTGGGGTCCCCACAACATGAGGCACTGTATTCAAGGGTCATGACATTAGCAAGGTGGAGAAACATTGGGTAAGGCCATTATGGACATTGTTTTGTCTGCACTGCCCATTATGATACATACCTATGGTCACCTTGCCTTTGGTGATTGATTGTTGCCTCTGGACCCAGTTAAACCCATTGCACTTAATTCATCTAATTGAACAAGCAGCATCTAAACCCCTAAGGTCTGGCACAAGAAAAAGGATGTGACAAAGCTCTTCAAATGTGCTGATGCCCCTCTCCAGTGTGGTGTGTGTGTGTGTGTGTGTGTGTGTGTGTGTGTGTGTGTGTGTGTGTTTTAGATTAGATTTAGATTGTGCAAGATTAGGTTTTACACAGTGTATCTATGTAGCATTTCAGTTTCCTTCTTAAAATCCCCTCATCAATACTAAGCCAACAGATATCAGGCATCTCCAACTTCTTTTCAGTAGGACATCTTTTGACAACTGTTTCAGCCAACCAATCAAACATACTTTTGAACTAAATGAGCTTTCGTATTAAACTTAGCTTTTCTACTCAGTGCACCCATAACAATGTGGTAATATTTTGTTTATGATCTAACAAACAAAAACTTGCCTGAAGATCAGAGTTTGGAACTACCTCCAACATTTCACTTTGATCAGTAAACATCAGAGCAGAAGCAGAAGGAATACAAGAGCCTAGCTGGGTGTTGTGGCACAAGCCTTTAACCCTAGCACTTGGGATGCAGAGGTGGGCAGATCTGTGTGAGTTGGAGGCTAACCTAGTCTACATAGGGAGTTCCAGGGCATCCAGAACTACATAGTGAGATCCTGTCTTGAAAAATCAAACAGCAACAAGCGTATGTCAGAGGCCTGGAGCCTTGTGTAGCTATTTCCTACAAACTGAAATCTTTCTCCATTGGCAGGGGAAGGAGACTCATGAGAATGATTCTTGTGAAACTTACAAGGCCCAAGAAAAGTCAGAAAGTTACCAAACCCCCAGGAAGCCATTGGCAGGGAAGGTAGATTCTGGCTCTATGAAGCCTGCAAGTTGTGCAAGGAGCGTCAGGACACAGCTCTCCTGAACTGTCTCTGCTGGGATGGGCTTTGCAGTGATGCAGATGAATTTGCATCACCTGTGCTGCTATAATCACCACAGGAAGTTCCTGGGTTCACCTAGGTAGATGTGGGTGGGGTTGTTTTGGTTTCCTCTCTACACCCTATCTGGTTTAAATGGAAGTTTATACTGTCTCCCCATGAATCGAGCACACAATTACTGACATCAGCATCTCTCTCCCACCACAGATAACCTCATTACCTCCAAGTGAGGTCAACATCCTCTCCTCATTCTGCTGTGTTAACCAACCCCTCCAACTGAAAGACCTGCAAAGCATGGACTTTCATGCTCTGACTCAGGAAAGGCAACACCCCAAATCATTCACGAGAAGCGGTCTTGATGCAAAATGCAAGAGGACTTGTTTATTCCAAGTGCACTGGGGTCCACAGTCATACGTCACACAGGGGTAGAGGACTGAGGACCTCGAGGGCAGAATTGACATAATTTTTATAGGGTTTATAACAAAGCCCACACACCAAACCAATTATCCCAAAGTGTCAAGATTCCACATGATGAGGACAAATCAATTTAAACTAATTTTTGTTTTTCTATAGCTGTTTTGGTGTAGGCTCCTGGGTGAAGTGATAATTAGCACTTAGGATTTGGGGTGGGAGTTCTGCAAGCAGTTTACTAAAGTTAGATATGCATCTGGTCAACTCATCTCCTGTTATCCTCATTCAGCCAGAAAGCAAGGCCTTGGAACAGCTTAAAACTTGGGTAGTTATGTCTTTTTGAACAAGTTGACACATAACAATTCCCAGAAACCAGACTGTTGTTGAGAATAACAACATTCCTCAGAAACTAGGTGGTTATGAATAATAATAATAATTTCCAAAACTGGTCATCGTGACTGGGCTATTTCCTTTTTCCTGAACTTTGCATGTAGCTAGGTGATTTTTAAATACATGTTGGTATATTTTTAAACTTTTAACTTTCAGTGGTTATTGGGGGGTTAGGCTCTATTTTTATCCTTTCACAACCACCTCCAAAGCCACTAGAGCAGTGGCTCTCAACCTTCCTAATGATGAGACCCTTTAATACAGTTCCTCATGTTGTGGTGATCCCCAACAATAAAATTATGTTCGTTGCTACTTCAACTGTAATTTCACTATTGTTATGATCAAAATGTAAATTTCTGACATGTGAGATATCTGATATGTGACTCCTATGAAAAGATCATTCCACCCCCAACAGGGGTCAAGACCCACAAGTTGAACTTCTGTACTAAGGCCTCTTATAGTTACTAACCCCCTACAAATCTAATGTGGATTAGTAGCATGAACACCATTTACTGGCCACATATGAGTTCTGCTGGCTTCTGAAATGGGGACTGTCTTGGCAGACTGGGAACTCGAACCTTTGTAGTCAGAACTATGTTGAGATAGTGTGATGTTTCAATGAAACTGTGAGGCATCAACTTGTATGCAAAGGTGGAATTCTAGTTGTAAGGGTGAAAACAGAAGACAAAAAAAAAAAAAAAAAAAGGTGACAGAAAAACAACGGGTGTGTGCAAAGTTCAAGTTTGGTCTCCTATGTTTAATTCATGTGATGGTTTGGAAGAATGAACCCTATAGGCGCACATATTTGAGTGTTTAATCACCAGAAACCACTATTTGAAAGGATTCGAAGAATTAAGAGGCATGGCCTTGTTTGAGGAAGTGTGTCACTAGGGTGGGAATTGATGTTTCAAAAGTACATGCCCTCTCTCTCCCTCCCTCCCTCTTTCCCTCTCTCTCTCTCTCTCTCTCTCTCTCTCTCTCTCTCTCTCTCTCTCTCTCTCTCTCTCTCTCTCTCCATGCCTAGGGGTCAGGATATAAAACTCTTATCTACTATCCAGCACCATGTCTGTCTGCATGCTGCCATGCTACCTGCCATGCTGATAATGGAGTAACCTCTGAAACTGTGAGCAAGACCATAATTAAATGCTTTCTTTTATACGAATGGCTTTGGCCATAGTGTCTCTTCACAGCAATAGGACAGTGACTATGACAATACATAACACTAACACCCTACTTCTGGAGTCATTCCCATATCAAGCCACTCACCTCATTATTGGAAAGTGGTATGTTGTGAAATATTAGCTAGGCAAAGATGTGTTAATGTGTGGTAAATAAGAATCTGGGAAACGATAGGCTGACGGATGTTTATTCAGGGAGAAATCACTTACACCAGAAACAGATGACTGCTGCAGGTTGCTGTCCCAAGGATGACTCTGGATGCTCCCTGTCTCCAACCAGGAAGTAAGAGATTTAGCTGGGGTCCGGGACCCCAGACCTAGTCCCCATAGGTCATGCCCACACCTGTCCCCACGCCCCCAATGGGCATGGTCAGTGCAACAGGTGTGGGCAGGTTGGATATCTCACCAAAATGTGTTACGTTTGTTTATGCTGCAGAATATTATTTTAACTGTATAAAGGTGTGTTACTTTTGTTTATGATGCATGTGTTTAACTATGTAAAGATGTGTTGCATCTGTTTCACCTTGCCTGCCTAAGGCACCTTATTTGTCTAATAAAGAGCTGAATGGCAATAGCTAGGTAGGAGAAAGGAGAGGCAGGGATGGCAGGGAGAAAGAATAAATAGAAGGAGAAATCTAGGCTCAGTAGAAGAAGGAAGAATGAGAGGAAGGAGAGAGAATGAGAGACACCAGCCAAACACAGAGAAGCAGTGAAAGCAAGATAAACAGAAATAAGAAAGGTAATAAGCCCTGAGGTAAAAGGTAGATAGAGAGAAACCAGTATTTAAGTTAAAAGAGCTAGCCAGAAATATACCTAAGCTAGGCTGAGTATTCAAAACTAACAATAAGTCTCGGTGTCATGATTTGGGAGCTGCTTGGTGGCCTAAAAGAAAAAAGCCTGGTACACTGATACTCATCACTTTCAACTTTATCCAAGTATCCTCGAGCCAAAGTTTGTCCTCTGAATTGATTTTCCTTCCAGCAATGACCAAAGCTTTGGCAATCAGGCATCTACCTCCATGTCCCATTGGTAAAAACCCACTGGGCTTGTTCTGGTGGTGCATGCTTTTAATTGCAGCATTCAGTAGGCAGAGGCAAGTATATCACTGTGAGATGGAGGCCTTCATGAGCCATACAACACAAACTAAATAAATTTATAAACACAACCTGATCTATAATTAAAATATATTTAAAAAGTTTTTGTTAGCTCTTCTAAAAGCAATTTAAAAATAGTTCAAACCTTAAAAGAACACTGTATCTATCAGACTTCTCTACAGAAATGGAATTAAGTCAGCTTTAAAGTAGTGACAACAGCAGAATGGCCAGAGACCTAGGAAACTGGTCATTCCCAGGTCCTTAAGGCTGGGGCCTCAGCACTCAGGGTCAGTTAGTGAGTGGGTGGAGGGTTGGTGGGTGGTGGGTGGGTGGATGGGCTTCAGCAGTCCCAATCTGGAGAAAGGAGCCTAGAAGTTTCCTGAGCCACCGTGTTTCCCTAGCCACAATGAAAAATTGGAAACACTAGATCTGATAACCTTAAAATAAACACCAATAGCAATAGGGCACATGAGTAGGTGGCAAGAGGGATGGACAAGTGAACAAAAGGCAAGATGCTTTTATTCTACCACGCCCTTTTTGTCTGGACCAGCAGGTGCCACCTATAAGTGGGGTGGATCTTCCCATATCAATCAAGAAGATCAGTACAGTTCTCCCAGTGAGCATACCCATGCAGGGGTTTCTAATTTGTGGCAAGTTGACATTAAAACCAACCATCCCAGACTTACAAGAAAGTAATACTAGAAAATAATCACCAAAGGGAAAAAATAAACATACACAAAACAGAAATAATAAAAATTCAATAGAAATACCCATTAAATGAGTTAGTTTATGGCCCAGTGGGTAAAAGCACTTTGCAAGCATGAAGACCTAAGTTTGAATCCTTAACACTCATGTAAAGCTGGGAATGGTTTCAACTATGCTGCAACCATGCCCATACACCAAGCACTATTGGGAGTGCACAGAAGTGAACTGATGGGTTTTGCTGGCTGCCAGATTAGCTCGTGGTTCAATAAGAGACACTTTCTCGAGAGAATAAGTCAGAGAGCCATAAAGTAGGTCACCCATTGTTATTACTACTCCAGCCTCAGTATGAACATGAACACACATGCACATGCATGTTTATATATACACACACAAACATATACAACACATGGTCTTACACAACATACATATGTTTTAAAATGGTTTTTGTTCATGAAAAAAAAAACAAACAAACAAACCCATGCAAGGTGGCCAGAACCAGGCATATGAGAACAGTGCAAAAATACCAATATTCTCAAAAAGTCATTTTCAATTAACCACAATTGTTTGAAAAAATGCATTTATGCATATTGGCATGTTACAAATTAATTTTAGTTCACCACATGAATCTGACACAATTTACAATACAAGTACAAACATGTATTTGACCTGATGCAAAAACGACATCACCTATTAAACTATAGATTGCTGCTTTAAGAAACCTTATGACACCATTTCATGATAGTGTACTTTCTACAGCTGTTTGACTTTCAAATGTGGGTCTAATTGGTCTTCGTCCCATGGGTATAAGATGTCATCCTATCTCATGCATTTGGCTTATGCTTATTTTGTAAAGCAAAATTCAGAAATAAAAGTCCAGAATTAGCTACCAGGCTGGAGAGATTGCTCAATGGTTAAGAACATTCGCTGCACAAAGGACTTGTGCTCAGTTCCCAGTATCTACATGGCTGCTCACAAATCTGTAACTCCAGTTCCAGAGCTCCCAAGGCCCTCTTCATGGTAGCACAGACACTACACACATGTGGCACACATTCATACTTGCAGGTGAAACACTCATACATATGAAATAAAACAAATAAGTCTAAATTTTTAAAAATCTGTATTTAAGGCTATTCTATGGTAGGTTCTTTCATGTCTGTGAAATGGTAGTAATGGGAGGCTTTCCAATATAGCCTACATACAAAGAGTTTCTCTTTAGTATTATGCATATGGGTAATTTGTCTGCATGTATGTCTATGTATCACAAGCATACAGGAGCCACAAGCATTCTGAGTGTCCTCAGAAGAGGATGCTGGATCCCTTGGAACTGGAATTAGATACAGTTGTAGGCTTCCATGTGGTTGCTAGGAATCAAACCTAAGACCTTTGGAAGAGCAGCCAGGGCTTTTAACTACTAAGCCATTTCTAGTCCCCTCTAGCTAACTCCCACATATCTGGGGGTTGGGGAGATCAGGGAAGAAATGAAGACTTTCTACATTGCAAGTATGAATGATGTTTCTCTGTAGTGTAATCTTTGTCATGTTTTTTTTCCATGATGTGGAACTATAACAACACCTGCACTCATAGGGCTTTCTCTAGTGTGAATTTGTTCATGGACTTGAAGAAAACTTTTAATACGAAAACCATTTTTAAAGGGTTCCCCTCCATTATAGCTGTTTCAAGTTTTTTTTTTTTAATCAGTTTGATAGGAAATTTTACACATTTCACACACTGGTAGCAAAAAGTCTCACTTTTCTCCAGGGTGAGTTTGTTTATGTGAACACAAACCAGCCATTTAAGAAGTGTAAATATTGCTTACAAACTAGGGATTTATGCCAGTGAGAATGACTATCTTCATAAAAGATATTAAATAAAGGCTTTACTATATTGTTTGCATGCATAGGGTTTCTATTCAGTGTTGAGTTCTTTCATGTTTCTTCAGGTGACTAAGCGATCTAAAGCCTTTCCCACATGTCTTACATTCATGGGGTTTCTCTCCACTGTGCATCAATGCATGATACTGAAGAGAACTCAAATGAGTGAATGTTTTACCACATTGCTTACACACACAAGGTTTCTCTCCAGTGTGAATCAATTTATGTTTCCGCAAAGCACTCTCAGAACCCAAAACTTTCTCACACTGTGAACACACATATGGGTTTTCTCCACTGTGTATCTTTTCATGACTTCGAAAAGTAGTAGCACAGATAAATCCCTTCCCACATTGTTTGCACATATAGGGTTTGACACCACTGTGACTTATTTCATGTCTTCTTAATTGGTTCAAAGACAAGAAGGCTTTTGAACACTGCTTACACACATAGGGCTTCTCACCAGTGTGAATTCTTTCATGTATTTGTAGGGAACCAAGACGAGTGAAGGCTTTCCCACATTGCTTACAAACATAGGGATTCACACCACTATGAATTACTTTATGTTTTTGAAATTGAGTCCAAAGCATGAAGGCATTCCCACACTCCTTACACACATAAGGTTTTTCCCCAGTGTGAGTTCGTTCATGGACTTGAAGATAAGTAGAAGTAATGAACCCTTTCCCACATTGCTTACATACAAAGGGTTTCTCTCCAGTGTGGATTCTGGTATGTCTTTGAAGGGAAGCAGAACGAGAAAAACTTTTGCCACACTGATTACATGCATAGGGCTTCTCTCCAGTGTGGATTATTTTATGCCTTAAAAGAGAATTGAAACGAGTAAAGGTTTTCCCACACAGTTGGCATGCATGAGAACTTGTGCCAGTGTGAATTCTTTCATGTCTAATAAGAGAACTGGAATGAGCAAAGGTTTTCCCACATTGCTTACATGTATAGGGCTTCTCACCAGTGTGGATCCTTTCATGTACTTGGAGGGAGCTGGGAAAAGGGAAGGCTTTCCCACACTGCTTACATACAAAGGGTCTCTTAGCATGGTAATGTTTTTCATGCCCCTTCAAAGACCCTAGAGAAGAAAGGGTTTTCCCACACTGCTTACACTCATGGTGTTTTTCTTTAGAAGGAGTAATTTGATGATTTTGATTAAGTCTTAAGTCTTCATTAGACTGATTATTTTTATTAGATTTCTCTGCAGTGTCAATACTTGTATGTGTCTGCAAAGATGGGGGAGAGCTGGAGGTGTCCTCAAATTCCTTATTATTATGCAACTCTGGTCCATGTTTCTGAACTTCATTTGATTTCTGCCCTGGCCTAGGTTTTAGTCGCACAGTTAGAGCTAAATGGCCAATGACTACATTTACAAACCCATTTCTTTTACATATATGTACTCCTGGATAAAATTTAGGGTTCAGTGTGCCCTCTGTAGAGAAGTTAAAGATTTCTGCACACTCATGATCTTCTTTACAGTCATGGAGTTTCTCCACCAGTTGACATCTGTAAGAAATGAAAAGTGAACTGCTAAAGGTTTGATTAGGAATAATTTACCAGTAGAAATACTGGTTCTATGTATCATAAGAATTTTGAGCATGTTTTGACTGAAGGTCATGCAGCATGGCTTGAAAATAGCTATAATATAATAAAAGCAATGGTATAATAAACACAATGAGAAGTTATATTGTTTCCATGTTTGCAAACATTGAATGTATATATCACATTTAAATACACATTTCAGTGCTGAATACTGTGCATAATTTGATACATAATACTGATGATGAAAGTCATGTTGAATTTTTAACTGCTTAAATGTTGCAGTAGTTTGGATGAAAATAGTTCCCATAGACTCAATGGGAGTAGTACTATTATTGGAGTAGGTGTGGCTATGTTGAAGGAAGTGTGTCACTGGAGATGGGTTTTGAGGTTTCAGATGCTCAGTTCAGGCCCAGTGTGTCTCCTTCCCCTGACTGTGGATCCAGGTGTAGAACTTTCCGCTACTTCTCTAGCATGCTTCCCACCATGACTATAATTGATTAAACCTCTGGACCTGTAAGCCAGACCCAATTAAATGTTTTCCTTTATAAGTTGCCATGGTCATGGAATTTCTTCACAGCAATAAAAACCCTAAGACAAATATCTATATTGGTTTTATTTATTTATTTATTTATTTATTTATTTATTATTTTTGAGACAGAGTTTCTCTGTGTAATAGTCCTGGCTGTCCTGGAACTCACTTTATAGACCAGGCTGTCTTCGAAGTTACAGAGATCTGCCTGCCTCTGCCTCCCAGGTGCTGGGATTAAAGGAGTGCACCACAACTGCCTATATGTGTTACCTCAACTATTAGTTCCAGTCTAAAAGAGTATCTTATTTTTGTTTCATATGCACCTCATACTCAAGATTGTAGATAAACTAATATTTCATTTTCCATAATGTATATTGTGTAAAGTTTGTACATGTCAAGTATGACAAAGTATCACGATACTCTAGTTGTTTCCAATGCTTGAATATCTGAGATGTTTTTACTGATGTTATGAAACATATTATCAGTTTTGGAGACAATTTCCTAAGATATATTTGCATCTTTTACCTCTTTGTAAAATGTCCTATGGCACCATAAACTTTGAGGAACCTGAATTACCTTAGTTTCCTCCCAGAATTTTGGTATTCATTTTCAGTCTTTTGGTGTTTCCTTATGTTTCCTAAAATACAGATTAAGATGAATCATTAGGAGTCATGATATTACAGTAAAAACATTAGCTGATTCCAACTAAATTCATGGTATAAAGTAGCCCCATATCACAAATTCACCCCCCCCCCTTCAGGGCAGAGTGTGAACACAGTCTCCCACTACCACAAATTATACAGCCAACTTTTCCAAATTTGAGGAAATTGCAGGAGTCAGCATATGACAAATGGAATGAATGAGCCTCACTCAGGGAAAGTCACCCTCCTGATCATGGTGTCCCCCTACTAGATAAGTATACTCAAATATTTCTTTACAATATTTCATTTCATGCAGCAGCAATGATGAACCAGAAGCACTTTGTTTGATTGACCTATTATAAGAATGATGATGTACTTACCTATAGAGACCACGTTTCTCAGTATTTCCTTCATCACATCTTTGTAGAGCTCCTTTTGGGATAGATTCAGCATAGCCCACTCCTCCATGGTGAAGTGCACAGCCACATCCTCAAAGGTCACTGACTCCTAAAAGTACACACGTATATTTCCACAGGGATAAACCTCATAGTACCAGCTATCTAGACTTCCACAAGAAGTTATTGTGACACTGTGTTCCATATACATTCAAGTTGTTTGGCCATCACACTCTTATTGTGCATACACACTAATTCTCTAATACAGTAATTCTGACAGTAGATTGGAAAGTTGGATAAAGTATCAGCAGAACAGGACCATCTTTGCCCTCATAAGTTCTGCTAACTTCTCTTTGTTCACTGGGTCACTGTGACAACATTTATAACAAATGTTGATTGTCTAATGTCCCAAAGAAAGCCCAATATTACCTGTCCCAAGACTACATATTCTTACAGATACTGAAGGAAAAAATCCATTTCTCTTGGTATCTGGGACCCTTGGTTGAGAGGAACTTGTCCTTATTTAACTGTATGGCTTTCCTAAACATTTGATGCCAACCATATGTGACTTTCATATCACTGTTTTCTCTCAGAGTCCACATCACATTTCCATGTGATTATCAGAGAGAAAGTATTTGGCTAGACTCAGTATGTTTTCTGAATGATGAATCATTAAGAAGCTGGTTCAGAGGTGTGGTATCTTGAACAAGATTGGCTCATACAGGTGAATGTTTTGTAATTAGGGAGTGGCTTGAGAATGATTAAGAGGTGTGGCCTTGTTGGAAGAAATGTTTTGGGGTGGACTTTGAGGTTTCAAAGCCCCTGCCAGATGGAGTCTCTCTTCTCTCTCTCCCTCTCCCCTCCCCCATGGCATCCAGCCGGCCACTCAGGATGTAGCACTCAGATACCGCTTCAGCTCCACACCTGCCACCATGCTCCCTACCATGATGGAAATGAACTAACCCTCTGGAACTGTAAGCAAACCCCCAACTAAGTGTTGTCTTTTATAAGAATGGCCATGGTCAGGGTGTTTCTTCACAGAAATAGATCAGTGACTTCGATAAGTGGATATTATATAATAATACTTCTCACAACTTGTTAGGGACTTGAATATATCCTCTGTGATTTACTATTAAAAGAAAACACTTAGATGTGTGTATCTGCTTTCTCATAGAACATTTTAAATAGTAGTCTGGTAAGACTTGTGATGTAAGGCCAGAGAGATGGCTCAGCAGTTAAGAGCACTGGCTGCTCTTCCAGAGGACCTGAGTTCAATATCCCAGCAACCACATGGTGATTCACAACTGTGCAACTCCAGTTCCAGGGAACCAGACCCTATCTTCTGATCTCTGCAGGCACCAGGCACACACATGGGTATATACTCAGGCAAAACAACCATATACATAAAATAAAAAGAAATAAGCATTTTAAGTCTTTTTTTTTTTTTAAGACCTGAAGGTACATACTGATTTTCAACTTGATAGGATCAATACTCTTGCTATGTATGTCTGGGATTATCTTGATTACATTTTAGGCAGAAGGACTTAACCTGTATGTGGGATGATGCACCATTCACAGGGCTGAGGAAAGTGAATTCAGAGGTAGCTAAGCCATCGAATTTATTGCCCTCTGCTTCCTGACTGCAGATACAATGTGAGCAGCTGCCTTCAATTCTTGTCATGCTTACCCCAAGATGATAAGACTACAACCTTAAACTAAATCCAAAACAAACCCCTGCTCTCTTAAATTCCCTTCTCTGGAATTTTGTCACAGCAACAATATAAGAACTTATACAGGACTGATTGAGTAATTCATTTTCTAATAAATTAATATTATAATTTTTATCGGAAACACAAATGGACAGTGAAAAAGTAGCACATGTTCCTAGAAACAGCTCTTACCACCATATGACTCCTCATAGACATGCATGAAATTCTATAATTACTAAAATCATGATGGTGTCAGTGTGGCTCTGCCTGGGGGGAACAAATAAAAGGATCTGGTGATATTTAATCTGGGTTTGGGGAGATGACACAAGTTTTTACTAAAAGGAAGAAGTTCAGAGCAAAGAGGTATAAACAAATCTGTCTGGTCTCTTTTCTGTGATCAGTTCTTACTTGAGTTTTTAGTCTGTAAGGTGGTTAAAGATTCCTATTGGTGGGGCTGGAGTGACAGCTTGGTGCTCTTCCAGAGGACCAGGGTTTGCTTCCCAGCACAAATATGTCAGCTCACAACTGTCTATAACTCCAGTTCCAGGGGAATCATTCCCCTTCTGGCTTTCAAGGGGACCAGGCATATACATGGTACATGTACATACAATTGGGCAAAAGACAATACACATAAAATAAAAAATAAATCTTAAAAAAAGGAAAACTCTTTTTGTTTCCTAGAATCAACTGGTTCTCAGGTGGGACCTCATGTGGGACCAAAAATCTAAGACAGCTACAGTGTTAAGACAATAGCAGTCTCTGTGCTTTCAACCTTCCCAAAGGAAAAGAGATGGATACCGAACTAGACAGACATACTGCAGATTTCTTCTGTTTTTTTCTTCCTTACAGGCCAAACTTAAGAGTTCATATTTTTAAACAAACACTTTCTGTCTGTTATAAGAGGACTTAAATCTTTTTGTTTTTTGTTTGTTTTGAGAAAGGGTTTCTCTGTGGAGTCCGGACTGTCCTGGAACTTGCACTGTAGTCCAGGCTGGCCTCAAACTCAAAGAGATCCACCTGCCTCTACCTTTCAAGCGATGGGATTAAAGGTGTTCACTGCCACTGCCTGGCTGAGATTTAAATCTTTAACATACTTGCTAATTAAAGTTGGTTGAAAAGATAAATGAATAAATAAGTTAATTAATTAATCATGTATCTTAAAGATGATTAACATTTTAGAAGCATATCAGAAGGAGCTTCTAGGTTTTCATTGAAGTATGAAGTTGTGAGGCATGGGGCAGTGGCTTAGCAATTAAGAGCACTGGTCTTACAGAAACCCTGAGCTCATTTTCTAGCATTCACATCAGGTGATTCACAACTGTCACTACTCTATAGGCAGTGGACCTGGAAGAATGCGGCTGATAAATGAGAACTCCTGAAGGCTCATGCAATGGCCAACTTTATTTAGAGCACCAGACACTCATACTCTGAGGGTTAAGAGAAGTCACAGGAATAAAGTGCACAATCACAAGGGCAGCCACACGTGGCAGACAAGACACATGTGGCAAAATGTATTTTTCCATAGAGACATATAAACAAATAACAGTACCCACTTATAATGAATACTCTGAAGTAAACTCATTCCTGTCTGCTATACCTGGGAAGGGCACAAGAAGACATCCAAAGAATAGTTTTGTAGTTTTGAAGAACCTAAGGTCACAAGGCTTGTTTTCTTGGAGTTTTCTCACAAACACTCAGAAATCTCCTCACAGACTGCATTCTAGAACAGTGTTCTGACAACCACCACCTGTAATTCCAGTTCCAGGGCACCTAATGTCATCTTCTAGAGTCCATAAGCACCTATACTCACAAGTGCACACTTACACTAATAAGGTAAAATAAAATACAACTTTAAAAATAAGTTATTTTTTTAAGAAAAATGTTTTCTAAATTCTGTAAGACAAAAAGGAATCCCCAAGTTTAAAAAAAAAAGTATTTAAAGTTATAGCAATGTGACATAATTTGGGAAGAAGAGGAACTGCTGCTGGGTGGTGCACACTCCTTTAATCCCAGTTCTGGAGAGGCAGAAGCAGGCAGATCTCTTGAGTTCGAAGCCAGCCTGATCTACAGAGTGAGTTCCAGGACAGCCAGGGCTACACAGAGAAACCCTATCTCAAAAAATATAGTGAAATAAATAAATAAATGCAGTATAAAATTTTCAGAGAGTGTTTATCCACACTAGAACAAACTTGACTGATATCCTTAGCTCTGGGAAATAATATATTGATCTGGACACACTGGCTACTCAGAGGAACCCAGAATAAGGCTTTCCAAAGTCACACATTTAGACTAACAGTTAACACTTGAACTGTTTGAGATATAAAATGCTTACCTAGGCACATTTTCCTTATGTTTGTCTCCTTCCTCTAGGCATGTGATCATTGACACACTGCTAGCCTGAGGCAGTACACACCAGTCCTTGACTAATCCTAAAATCAGGCTGACCTCAAAGAAAACTGTTCTAATCTAGGAGCTAACTGTGGCACCCTCTAGCGCATCAGGCTCTACTATGTTTTGTGCACTCTTGTGTAAGAGCAGCCTAACCATCCGGAAGCTTGTGGGTCCAACACTTAGGGCTTTCTCCTATCACAATACTTCATTCATTCATAGTTTACTTCTATCAGAACTTTGCATTTTCAAACAATATTTAGAAACAAACAAAATACAATAACAATTATGATAGAGGCCAGCCACCCCATGCATGCGGATCTTCCTTTCTGTATACCGGACAACGTCAAGAGGACTTGGGATTCATTGTCAGCCCTAAGAACACTTGGCCTATGGGAACAGGACAGGGAATTTGGAGGAAGGATTCCCTTGAATCTGTGTCCCAGTTAGCTTTAACTGTCAACTTGACACAGTCTACAATCATCTGAGACTCTCAATTGAGAAATTATTTGAATCAAATTAGTATGTAGACCTGTCTGTGGAGGATTGTCTGGATAGTTCATTGTAGGGCCCAGTCTACTCGGAAAAGCACTTCTCTAGGCTGGTGGTCCTGAGCAGTACAAGGAAGCTTTTTAAGCATGAGTTTATTAATGAGCCAGCAAGTAGCATCCCTCCATGATTTCTGCTTCAAGTTCTTGCTTGAGTCTCTCCTTGAAATTCCTTCAATGAAGGACTCTGACCTGGGCAGATGAGCCAAATAAAGCCTTTCCTCCATTATGCTGCTTTCAGAGTATTTTATTCCAGCAACAGAATGAAACCAGAACTGTGAAAGGCTCTTTGGAAAAGCCGGTGCCACTGAGATGAAAGAGACACGGGACGATGAAAAGAGGATGGCTGCTCGGAGCTAATTTATGCTGTAGACAACAATGTTGACCTGATTTACTCGGATTTTAAGCAGAAGACCCTAGAAAAGGCAAACAGCCACTATCGGCCAGCACACCAGGAAGCACAAAGTCAACACATCAATAAACAAGTCCCGAAAACACACCAGATTTTATCAGACAACACCAGACGCACTTGCTTATTATCAACAACACTATACACAACCCCCTCACCCGAGCCTATAAAAGGAGCACCCTAAGAACAAAGTGTGCGCGAGCGACAGTGATTACAGGCTCGGCTGTCAAGAGCTGGGAAACAACCACGGGCAAGGACCCTTGCCTTTGTCCTCGGGTTTTCAGCGCTGTCTGTCCCGCAGGATTGATTGATGAGACTCGGTCCACAACAGACCTTTCTTTGTCCCCGCACTAGCTCAATGCCGGGACCTCAAGAAAGCCTTGTGGGTTCCCAAACCTTTCTCACACTTAGCCAGTCCGCAACCTGCACATTGGTTTCTTTTTGTGTGAAATGTTAATATATGATTTAATATGAGTGATTAAGATTAGAATAAAAGAGCTGCGCTGACCAGGGTCTGCGAGTAAGCAAAATCGGGCTTACTTGGAAAACCGCAGCCAAAGAAAAAGAATTTATTGGTTATTTAATAAATTGTGACAGTTTAAAAAGAGACATGTCCCTGTATGTTTGTGACATAACACGCACAGGACTCGGGGGTCACCATACTTCTTTTTTCCTCTGGTGTACGATCTCCCCGCCTGCATACCCAGTCCCCACCAACCTCCGCCGGCACCGCCCAGTCTGCGGAGCACAGCTGCGCCCGCGGCACTAAGCACTCAGCACCGGACAGGATAGCGGCCCTGGCTGCCGGCCCAGTTCCACCCAGAAGGATCCCCGCCCCAAGGCTCATCCGAGCCAGACTAGACTCATCCGCAGACTAGAGCTGCACCCCACTCCCACACCCGGCAGCACTAACCATTTCCAGCGACACGGTGTCCGGGTATCCTCTTGTGGTTCCTGCTGTCAGTGGAGGGGAGGCCAAAAGGGATGAGAAAAACCTGGAGAGTCCCTCCACAGTCGTAAGGACCCAGATCCCAAATATGGCAGGGACCAAAAGGGACGTCTCAGTGATACATTGTGGCCATCTTCCTAATGCCTGATTTCTCACTGGATATGCATCCCGAAACAACTTGCCTGGTTGGCCATCAAGCCACAGACCCGCCTCCTAAAGCTTAAGTGACAGAAGGAGCACACCCACCTAGCAGAGATTCAAATTAGGAATTCTAGGCACAAACCTGCCCAGCTAGCCCAGCTTACTCCCCAGATCCACCCTGACTCCACTAGGCCAAAACCACAGCCTGCCCTGGCTTTCCTGACCGGGCATTAGCTCAGCCAGCAATTCTTGTTTCCTCCTTTTTCCAAGAGGGTTACAGATGTGCTCAGGGGATTCTAATCTATGGGAACAACCCATTTCGCCATATAAGACAAAAGGCTGACCAGGTCTTGTTGGGATAAGAGAAAGAAAGAGACCGATTTTATCATACTTCAGAAATTGGAATGCCACAAATTTCTCTACCTACCCATACGCAGTAACAGAAAACATACATACACATGAACACAATTATTGAAGGCATAGAGAAAGGGAAATTTATAGACAGAAAGAGGCCAAACATACTAGCAAAGTTCCCATACTTTAACAATGACCAAGAGGTTAAGTTGGCCCAATGACTTTTGATGTCTTCTACAAGCACAGTATTACCTGACTCAGTCTTGAGAGATAACAGGTACTACACAATTCAGCCCATCCCTTCAGATATATGCGATGGTCAGATTGTTCCTGGTGGCTGTCACAAAACTTGAGGTCATAGTCAATCCAAAGCCAGGTTCAGCCACCCTACCTTGTGAAGAAAGTTAAAGCATGCAAATTAATAGTAAAAAGCAGGGCAGATTTATGCAATATGGCTACATTGGAAGGAGGAACAAAAAGATCTAGCCCCGCCACCCCAATCAGTCCATCTTGGAATTATTAAAGTGAGATTCAAGTTTAAATAAAAGGTGAGGGTACATTGAGCAGTCCAGGATGAGGCATGATCCCATATCACTCAACTGTTAATCATCTCTGCGAGGTTGTCAATCTCTTTCTTGGAGGAGGGAAGCACTTTGGAGAGAAAATCTCCAACTCTGGCTGGCCCAGGCCTTTTTTCTACCAGCATAAGATTCTTAGAGAAATTCCAATGTCTTGGGGGGAGGGTTGTTTGTTTTGTTTTGTTTTTGAGACAAGGTTTTTCTGTGTAGCTTTGGAGCCTGTCCTGGAACTTGCTTTGAAGAGCAGGCTGGCCTTGAACTCAGAGATCCACCTGCCCCACCTCCTGAGTGCTGGGATTAAAGGCTGGGGCTCACTGTTTTAATACAAAGCTAAAGCATCTCTTTAGAAAATATTCAGTTCTGCCAAGTTAGTGACAGGGACAAAGAGGTGATCTTGCACTTGAAGGAGCAAGTGTTGTTAATGAGTGACATCAGGGAAGTAAGGGCTATGCCATGCAAAGTCCTTGTTAGTTTTTGCCTGAGGAGCTTGGTAATTTCTTTTGTGGAAGTGCTAGGTTTTGGCTAGGGGTTAATCTGTCCACATTTTCTTGCATTATTTCAGAAACTGCAGGCTCCCTACCAACAATATGTCTGTGACTCTCTGACTCTCTAACTGGTTCTCTGGTACCCAAACGCTAGGAAGGAAGTACTAAATCCTAAAGACAAAGCAACTCCCTTCATCCTGGTTCTCACAGCTGATTCTGAGATACCTGATGCTGCAAGGTGTAGTTTAACAGCTAGGCTGGGTTTGTAATCAAACTCCCTAGGTGTCTGGATTAGAGAATGACAGACCAAGGAAGAGAACTAAATCTTGTGGTCTCAAAGAACAATCTTTGTTTAAGTGTCCTCTATCATATCAAAACAGTGGGGATTACTGAATCACACCAGGCTACTTGTCAGTTTCCCTCAACTCCTTTGAGGAACAGACTCACAGAATCACAGTTGGGTGCTTGCCAAACAAGCCTTAGTAGCAATGAGAATTACAGCATCAGCATTAAGGGTAGAGAGAGGCAGCTGCAGAAGGGTGTGGCCTCAGCAATATCTAGCCATGTCTAACAACATGGGCCTTACATAAAGGTCTGTGAGATGACTAAATTTCCCACTCAATTGCTATAAAAGACTTCTACCAGTGTTGGGGATTTAGTTCAATGGTAGAGCATTTGCCTATCCTGCACAAACACACAGCCCTGGGTTCAGTCCTTAACTGGGGGTGGGGAGAGAGACAAAAATAACAAAAAGGCACTGGGGAGATGGCTCAGCAGTTAAAAGCACTCTGCCTTTCCAGAGGACCTGAGTTCAATTCCCAGTATTCACATGGCAGATTACAACTGTCTGTGACTCCCAAGACCTGACACCCTCATATAGACATGCATTCAGGCAAAACACCAATACACATAAAATAAAATAATTAAAAGATTTCTACCCAGGATTTGGAAGGCAGAGGCAGGCAGATTTCTGTGGGTTGGGGGCCAGCTTAGTCTACAGAGTGAGTTCCAGGACAGCCAGGGCTATTACACAGAGAAACCCTGTCTCAAAAAAACATAAAAAACAAACCAAACAAGACTTTCACCCCTTTTAGCAATATGTGAGGGCAAAAAAATACAACTCTCACTCCAAAGGGGATAAGAGATAATTTATTCTGGAGCTGAGTGACCATGACCTGAAAATATACTCCTGTTCTCCAGCAGTATGCTCCAATGTGGGTAAAACAATATGTTTTATAGTTACAAAACAAAGAAAGCCAAGAGACTTGAAATATATTGGTGGAAACATTGTATAGGTAGGTTACAGAAAATGGAGTCATTTCTACTACATGTTTCAGACTGACCCCATGCTTAGCCTTCTGGTTGGAAGAAGCAAGTAGTGGGCTAAATTACTATCCTTAGAAAGATTTTACCCAATAACCACAAGGACATTAGGTTCGACACAGAAGTGGACAGAAAGTGGTTAGCAAGAGAGTTAAAGACAACTAAAGACAAATTATAACCAACCTTTGGACATGCAACAGTCCAACATCTCCAGTCACTGAAGCTGTAATCACCTTTATAGAATATTCAAAGTTGTGTGACTTTTCTTCTTTTGAATCAAAAAAATATTTTTAAGGCAGGGTGATGGGGGCTGTCCTTCTGTATATATGTTTCTCTTATTGGTTGATGAATAAAACACTTTTTGGCTAATAGAGGCAGGAAGATAGGTGGGACTAGGAGATGAGGAGAATTCTGGGAAAGGTAGGCACAATGAGGAGTTGCCATGTAGAGACTGGGAAGATAGGATGCACCGGACGTTCTCTGGTAAGATAAGGCCATGTAGAAATACGTAGATTAATAGTTATAGGTTAATAATTAACACGGAGCTAGCCAACAAGAAGCCCTAGCCATCAGCCAACAGTTTTATAATTGATATAGTGTCTTGGTCTTGTGTGTTTATTTGGGGCAATGAAGCAGGCAGGACCTGGCAGGATAAGAAACCCCAGCAACAGCAGGGTCTCATTATACAGCCATTGCTGGCCTGAACGTGCTATGTAGAGTAGGCTAGCCTCTAATTCAGAGATCCACTTATGTTCCTCTACAATGCTGGGATTAAAGGCATTCACCACCAGGCCCAGAAAATTACACATACATACATACACACACACACACACACACACACACACACACACACACACACATATATAGTGTATGCATGTGTTTCTGTATGTGGGTACGTGCATATGTGTGAGTATCTGCAGAGGACCAAAGGAGGTATCAAATTTCCTGGAGTCGCAGTTACGCTTGTTTGTGAGCAGCCTGATATGGGTGCTTGGATCTGAACTTGGGTCCTCTGCAAGAGCAGAAAGTGTTCTTAACCACTGAGCCATCTGTCCAGACCAAAATGAAAAAGATTCCTTCTTTCCTTCCTTCCTTCCTTCCTTCCTTCCTTCCTTCCTTCCTTCCTTCCTTCCTTCCATTCTCTTTCCTTTTCCTCCTCCACCTTTTTTTGAGTTTGGGGATGCTTTCCTTCTCAAGTGCAATGAAATCAGAGAGCCAGCTGGGACTGCAACATTGCATACTTAAAAACAGTTTCTACTTCTGCCTTTTGTTGTAAGTTCATTTGCAGCCTGTGTGTGCAGCACCGTCTACCTTTGGCAGAATTATAAGGTGCTTACATTAAAAGATGAGTCAAGAGGAAGCAAAGGAGGCATTTGACCATACTCAGATAATCAGGCTGTTGAAATTCAAGATCATATACATTGTCAAGTCCAAGCGCCAGACTTATCATTGAAATTGAGCCCCACAACAGGTCACTGGAGAATGGTCAAAGACACATAAGAAAGTAACTGGGTGAGCACGCAATCCTCTGCCATGCACAATCCCAGACCTGTGACTCCTCAAACCTTTGATTTTTCCAAAGGGACAGTTTCCCATAGGTCACCTTAAGATTATCACCTAAATGGTCACTTACAAAAACCCTTTATCCAAGGAATGACCTATCCCAAAAGAGTCTTTAAGTCTGATCTTCACAGACTTTTCCTCACTCACATAAGTTAGAGGATGACCTCACTGAGTCAGTCTTTAAGCCTGTTACTGCCTCAGCTGGGCCAAAAGCTCCACCTACCTCTGGCCTTCCACTACATTTCCCTCCTCCTACTCTGCAGCTCCTCACAATCTTCACTTCTTGCATAACAGTTCTAACCAGCTGGAAGTCTTGTGCTTCCAGGAGATAGCTGTGCAAGAAATACCAAGGGACACCTCATTGCCACCCTAAGGAAGGGTCACAATGTGCCCCCACTGTGGATTGAGGGGCCTCAGTCCTCTGCCCACCTGTTTCACACCAACATGGGGTCATGAAACAAGGATGTCGACTCTAAATATTTTAGTTAAATGCTAGGACACTTCCCCATTCCATTTCTACTTATGAAATAGAGAAAGCTCTAAGACACTTCATATGGACTTAAAAATGGAGCAAAAGCCTATTGTTTGGCAATGCAAAGATGGCAGCTGTCCCTAGGTATACACACCAGCATGGAAAAAGACACGACTGATAGGAACTCTCCATTCTGCTCAGTTTCTAATTTTCCTTTTCCCCAGCAGGTGGTTGTCAGAGAAGTTGCTGGGCCCTGGTGATTTACATATTCTGCTTACCCTTTTGAAAGCATCTCTTGAATCCACTCCAATCACTAATGACTCACGTGATAATCTGGGTTTGAGACAGAGCTTACTTGGTAATGGAAGGTGACCTTGAACACCTGTCTTAATCCTCTTGCCTCCACTCCTGATTTCTGTCATTTCTGTAGTCATGCTTAATAAAACAGATGAAGTGTCATTAGCTAGCTTTAGGACCCAGAAGACACACCTGGAAAACTTGGAGCAGTTCTAGGACGACCCTTCTGGACAAGCAGCAGGTCCTGCCTGAAAGGTATAGTAAGGAGGGCTGTGTAGGCATCAGAGCCACTAGTGTAAGGAACATGTACTGTGTAACAGAATTCTTGAAGCAAGGGGAAGATCAGGTTTGAAAGGCAGTCTGGGAAATGAAGGCATTTGTTCAGGCTCAGTGCAGAAGCAGGGAACAGACAAAAGCCAGGTGAGATGAGTAGGGAACCTGCTGGAGGGAGGCAAGATAGCCACCAGGCCATTAGACCTTGAAGGCTCTTTTATATTGATAGAGGATGATGTAAGAGGAGTTTGGGGCTAGAAATAAACAGATGAGTACCTAGCCTCTGGCGCAGGGTGATAGTGAATTTTCATTAGTTTGAGTGCATACAGAATCACCATAGAAAAACACCTCCTGGTTTATGAAGTGTGTTTTCAGGGAGACCCATCCTGAATATGGGTGGCACCATTTTGAGCACTGGGATTCAGGACTAAATGAAAGGGTGAGGGGTGAGCACCAATCTGACTACAGAGGCAATGCAATATGGTCAACCAGTTGTCTCATTTCTATTCATACAGCTAAGGCTGCTCTTCACACCATGCTTTCCCTTCCATGTGGAACTACATGGTTTCTTCAGTCTTGATTGAAAACACAGGCTTCCTTACATAAATTGCTTTCAACTTCTGTTTTATCTTGTGTTTTGGTTTTTCCATAAAGGGTTTCTTTGCATGGCACTGGCTCCTGCAACTCATTGTATAAACCATACTGACCTTGATTTCCACAAGCCAACAACCTGTATGTTTTAGAATATGCAGACTCTAATGCCTGGCAATGGTGGCACATGGTTTAATCCTAGCACTTAGGAGGTAGAAGCAGGTGGATCTCTGTGAGTTTAAGGACAGCCTGGTCTACAGAGTGAGTTCTAGGTCAGACTCCAAAGCTACAGAGAAAATCTGTCTCAAAAAACCCAAAAACCAAAACAAAAGAATATGCAGACTCTAGATTTTAGCAAGAGAGAGAGAGAGATGCTAGTATAAGTCTATTTGGAGCCAGGTGTGGTGGCACCCACCTTTAATCCCAGCACTTGGAAGGCAAAGGCAGGGGATCTCTGAATTCAAAGCCAGCCTGGTCTACAGATTGGGGTCCAGGACAGCCAGGGCTACACAAAGAAACCCTGTCTCAAAAAACACAAAGTCTATTTGGGAGGAAATGAGATCATTGGGCAGAGGGGAGAGAAAAAAAATTAAAAAAAAAAAATGGGCAAAAAGAGTCAAAGTACATAGTATACAAGTGTCAAAATATCATGACAAATCCCATTATTCTGAATAATAATACATGCCATTTTTTAAAGGAAGAAATATGCAGAAGAAATTCCCCCAATCTGAACCTAATATAAACATTCTGAAAATGACTTGTCTAAGGTTTAATGTTCACTAGAGTGAGTATAATTTCTTGCTATATTTACCCCTTCCTATGGGTTTATTAGAATATAACCAAATGGGCAATTAAGGACATCTGTTATTTGTGAAGAGCAGTAAACAGTATATTGGAGGAAATACTGTAGTATCAGTATAGTAACTCAGAAAAGTAAAAACTGGACCAGAATAATGGTGTTCAAAGCAATGCCAAATCTGCTGCTGTTAAGACATGTGTGAAGACATACACCACTGGGCACTGCTCCTTAATAACTGTGATAAAAGGAAAGGGCACTCTATGATGTCTATAAAACCAACAAAGCATACAACATTCTGAATTATGAAAATGAACAAAGCACCCTCTATTCACTAATGTGAGTAGTAATTCTCATAAATTCAAATTTCCTTCACTGCATTATTTGAGGCCTTCCACATAACAACTCCTATGATTACCAAATATAGAATTATATCTCAGTACATCTAACACAGAGGCACCTCACTATATCTAATCAACCCCATAAATCCCTGGAAGTTAAACACCAATGCTGCCAGAATGTCTATAGAATGTTCTTACTGATGAAACATGCTTTCTTACTGTGTATGGACAGATTTAGTACAATTTATTACATGATACTTATAGTCTTTGGCAAGAGGCCACTGATACCAACATATCTCATAGTATAATAACTAGAGGAGAAATTACAATAAAAATCAATGATACAACAATATAAGCATTAAAATAACATGAGGAAACATCATTAATTATATATGTACAATAAAATGGCTGGTGATATGAAAAAACTAGGAAAGTTGGTAAATGGGATATGATCTATGATTATAGTGATATATACCTACCTCCTAAGTAGACTAAGAATGAACACTTGTTAATCTACAAGTGGTTTGAAAATAGTTTAAAGGTCAGAGAGACAAGAAATGTTAGAAAAGACACCAGGTAGAAAGAAAGTTAAGAAATAAAAATGTATAATATAAAAGTGGGTTTTGTTCACGGAAGAGAATGACAGTCTATAAAAAATAGTTAATAACTTGCCATATGAATAAAGAGGGAAAATCTCAATAGTCACAAAGTCATTTTTCCATTATACATTAATATTAAGGGCTTGAAAACAAGATTTTTTAAATGCCTTCTAGCATTATTAGTAACTATCAACTCATCAGCAAATGTACAGAAATGAAAATAAAAGGAAAAAACTACCTGATTTAATGCAAAAAGATTTCACTAATTAAACTTGTACACACTATTACCTTAAGAAACCTTAATAAATTAATGTAATGATAGTGCACCTTGTTTTCTTTTTGGTTTTTATCTCTTGTATTTAAACAATTCTCCACTTCACATATTCTATTTAAAGATAATTTTCTAGGGGCTGGAGAAATGGCTCAGTGGTTAAGTGTAATGGTCTTGCAGAGAATTGGATTCAGTTCCCAGCACCCACATGGGGCAGTTCATGTCTGCCTATAATTCCAGCCCTCGCTTATCTGACCTCTTCTTCTGGTCTCTGCAGGCACTATAAGATTGTGCACAAATTCACACATAGACACATGCATATACTTTAAAAAATAAAAAGAGATAATTTTTCGTAGAGCAAAAATGTGACACATGGAGTCCAAAAGGGTTCTTTCAAGAATGAACTACTGATGCTGGATGTGGAAGCTGACATCATTCATTTTAAAGGTTGAAGCAGGAAGATAATTGGATCAAGGCCAACCTGGGTTACATGGCAAGACTATTTCTGATAATCAAAAACAAATCCCTAGTAAATTCCAATAAGACAATATATTTACAAAGATTTCTTCAGATTTTGGGTTTTCTAAAACAAACAAAAATTTGTATCCAGTCCTTCACAGTACTAACATTTATGGAAATTAACATATGAGAAATTTTCAAAGGACTGTGCCACTATTTGCTACTACTGAGTTTCTTGTGCTTTGGCAAGGAAAGATTTCTACTGGGGAAGCAATTGCACATGTGTCCACATTTAGACATTTCTTCTGGTCAAAACATACAAACATGTTTTCTCTTTTTTTTTCTTTAAACAGTCTATCTAGCCCTGGGAGGCTGAGAAATCAGTATGCCAAGTTAGCCTTAAGCTCTGAGATTCCCTGCCTCTCTGCCTCTCAAGTTTTGGGATTAAAGGTGTGCTACATCACGCTTGGCCCAAACATGTTCTTTCTTTATCCATGAACAGGACCAAAAGGTTTTCTGCATGTTTAACCTTTATAGTTCTCTTTGATTGCAGTCTTGTTATGAAGTCTTTTCAAGTTCTGTATTCAAGGTTACTGTTTGGTGAGTTCTTCTATGTCTGTGGAAAGAACTATAATAACTGAAGGCTTTCCCACATTCTGTACATACAAAGGGTTTCTCTCCAGTGTGACTTCTTTCATGTGACTTTACATAACGAAAAGAACGGAAGGGTTTCCCACACTGTGAACATATGAAAGGTTTCTCTCCAGTGTGGATTCTTTCATGTATTTTGAGGTAACTAGGGGAACGAAAGGCTTTTCCACATTGCACACACGCATAAGGCTTCACTGTAGAGTGAGCTTTTTCATGTCTTCTCCATGATATGCGACTACAGAAGGCCTTCCCACATTGCTTGCATAAATAGGGTTTTTCTCCAGTGTGAGTCTGTTTATGACTGTGAAAGGTACTGAACCAACTGAAAGCTTTCCCACATTGCTTACAAACATAGGGATTCATGCCACTGTGAATTACTTCATGTCTTCTTAAATGATACAAAGAAAAGAAGGCTTTTCCACATTGCTTACATACATATGGTTTCTCTCCAGTGTGAGTTCGTTCATGTATTTGAACCTGACGAGAAGACCTGAAGGCTTTTCCACATTGTTTACATAGATAGGGCTTCTCTCCTGTATGAATCAATTCATGGTATTGAAGGGAACCGAGAAACGTGAACGCTTTCCCACATTCCTTGCACACATAAGGTTTTTCTCCAGTGTGAGTTCGTTTATGAATTTGAACTTGTTTAGGAGATCTAAAAGTCTTTCCACACTGCTTACACACATAGGGTTTCTCTCCACTATGCATCAATTCATGGTACTTAACTGAACTGTGACTAGTGAAGGCTTTACCACATTGCTTACATACACATTCTCCAGAATGAATGATTTTATGTGTTCGAAAAGCACTTTCACAACTGAAAACTTTCTCACACTGCAAACACACGAAGAGTTGCTCTCCTGTGTGAGTTCGTTCATGTTTTCGGAAGGCACCAGAAGAAGCAAAAGCCTTACCACATTTTGTGCATTTGTAGGGTTTCTCTCCGCTGTGCATCATTTCGTGAAATCGAAGTGAGCTACGATCAGTGAAGGCTTTTCCACACTGCTTACACACATAGGGCTTTTCTCCAGTGTGAATTCTCTCGTGTGTTAGAAGGGAACTTGAACGGGCAAAGGTTTTTCCACACTGTTTACACATGTAGGGCTTCTCACCAGTATGAATTCTTTCATGTATTTGTAAGGAACTAGGAAAAGGGAAGGCTTTCCCACACTGCTTACAAACATAAGATTTTTCTCGGCTGTGATATTCTTCATGCCTTCTAAAAGAACTGGAAGAAGTGAATACTTTTCCACATTGCTTACATTCATACTGTTTATCTCCAGTAGAAGTCTTTTCATTGTTTTGACTGGATATGAGACACCTAACTTCTTCATTACAGTGACTAGTTTTAGATTTCTCCCCAGTGTGAATTCTTTTATGCTTCTGAAAGGTTGTGGAAGAACTGGAGGTACCCCCAAATTCCTTATCTTTATATAACTCTTTTCCATATTCCTGATTGTCATACGGTTTGTGTTCTGGGTGAGGATGTGGAGGGACATTTAAAGATAAATGGCCAACAACCACTTTTCCATATACATGGCTTTCATATGTAGGGACTCCTGAACATGATTTCTGGTTCACAGCATACTCTGGAATCCAGTTAAAGAACTCTGCACACTGACGACCTTCTGTATATTCACAGAGTCTCTCCAACAACTGGCTCCTGCAAAAAATAAAAGTGCATTATTAAAAAATTGTTTACTAATGGTTTATCATAAGAAGTATTAGTTATATACCCTGTAATGATTTTTTTTAATGTTTGAATTGAATGTTTTACAATATGGTTTCAAAACATTGACAATTAAAACAGAGGTATCCATGCATAGTTGTGTTAAACTGTTTTCATTACAAGCAAATGCTGAATATCTACACTACATTTAAATACATTTTCAATACTTAATACTGTATACATTTTTGATATACTGGTGACTAAAATATGTTGGGTTCTGACATACTTTGTATATCAGTTATGAATTACCTTGACAATCTGTCCTATTCTAAAAAGAATTTTATTTTTGTTTCACATAGAATGCATACCCAAAGTTTGGAGATAAATCAATACAACATTTTAAGTAATATTATGTACAGAGTAAAGATAGTACATATAAACCATGATAAAGTATGACTTGTGCCATCATGATATCCAGGTGTTACTAATACTAGGCTATTCTGACTGCTGAAGTTTAATGTGTAAGCAGATTTGGAAGAGATTTGCTGACAATTAAAACTATTTGGAGCTGATTTATTTGTGTCTATCACTTCTTTGTAAAACGTGCTAGTACACCAAGAGTCCCGAGGGACACTGCTGTCTCTTAGGGTTCAAATTACCTTAGTTGTCTCCAGAGATTTTCATACTCATTCTCAACATTTTGGTGTTCCCATTTATTTCCTAAAATAGAGGCCAAGAAAAATGAATTACTGCTACATGGAAAAACAAGGATTCTAGCTAAAGTATAAAGTGATTCCACCTGATACATTTACCCACAGTGTTCTTTTTCCATAATCTAATTCATGCAGTAGGATTGATGAGCAAAAAACACCTATTCTTTCATTGACTAAGTAAGAAAATAATGTAATCTTCACCTATAGAGGCCAGGTTCCTCAAGGTTTCCTGCATCACATCTTTGTAGAGGTCCTTTTGAGATGAATCCAGCATAGCCCACTCCTCCAGGGTGAAGTTCACAGCCACATCCTCAAAGGTCACTGACTCCTAAAAAGAGCCCACATATATTTCCAGGAGAAAGGGTGAGCCTTCCAGTACTGGAGATCTAGGCTTAATTCATAAGAACTTGATATGATGCTATGTTTCACATGTATTTAAGTCATGTCCTTATTCCATACATACAGTTTCATATGCTTATTTTTATATAGCAATTCTAAGAGCAGATTGGAGATATTTAATAAAGTGAAAGCAGACTGAGAGCAACCCTTGTGCTGAAATTTCTACTATACCGATTCTCCTAAATTTTTTCATAGAAATTTTGATTGCTTAATACCCATAAGAGAGTCAATACTGACTTTTGGGAGACAATATAATCTTATGCATGTTGGAGAAAATGTTTTACCTTTCCTGTGGCAAGAAAACTGACACTGGGAAGAATTCCTCTTCAAGAATGGTATGGCTTTTCCGAACAGTTGATGCCAACCGTATGCTACATTTATCTATTTATTATTTTTTACAGTGTTCAGTCTGCATGTTTGTCTGTTCACCAGAAAGGCCTCTGGTTGCTGGGAACTGAACTCAGGGCCTCTGGAAGAGCAGTAAATGCTCTTCATCTCCCAGCCATCTCTTTAGGTACCATATGCTACTTTTGTAACTTCAGTGTCTTTGCAATATTTTGTATGGTCATCAGGAATTAGTGATTGGAAAACATTCTTTGCATATGAGTCTTAAAGAAGTTGTCTTAGTGGATACAATTTAATCTCTTGTCACAACTTGTCAAGGACCTTAGTATATCCTTAGTGAATGCACTAAAAAGTACTTTGAAACATGTTCTTGGTTTCTTATAGATCATTCTTAATTTTAAAAATTAAAAAGTTTGGCATAGTGCTGCACCCCTTTAATTTCAGCAGTTGGGAGTCAGAGACGGGTGTAGCTCTGTAAGTTCAATGCCAACATGGTTTACACAGTGAGTTCCAGCTAGAGCTACATAGTGAGACTCCATCTCAAAACAAACCAACAAATAAAGATAAAATAAACTGAAGATAAACTAAATAAAAATTGAATGGGACTCATGAAAGACAATCCAAAGTACTAGTAAACAAAACAAAATAGAGGCATTACTAATAAAGTCATATTTGCTTACAGAGGCAATATATGGTTTTCTAAAGATAATCTTGTCAAAGGCAATAAACATATTGTGCTTACTTAGTGCAAAAATGGTAAAAATTATAAATAATTTTCATTTTTTAGTTCTTCCTTCTTGTCATAAATCCACCTTGCAACTTTGTTTGTAAAAGAAATTCTTTAAACTTTTAACATTGTTGTAAACTGCATTTGTTTAGGAATGAGGAGAAATAGCTCAGCAGTCAAGAACACTTGTTGGTCTCTTGCAGAGGTTCCAAAACCCACATCAGACAACTCAGAAGCACCAGTAAGTCCTGTTCCAGGGGATCTCTCTGCCCTTCATGAACATCTGCACTCACACCAGGCACATATAGACAAGCAAACACACAGAAGTACACACAAATAAATAAAATTTAAAAAGAGGTTGGCTATGGAAGTCGTGAACTTTCAGGAGAGAGACACTTGTATCTACTTGTATATCCATTGGTAAGTACACCAAACCAAGATGGCTATTTCCAAAGTCAGAGTCACACAGATGGCCTCGATTAAATTCTGTGTGACAGTAAACAAATAAAAAACAATGCCTATGGAAAAGAGATTTGCAAGGAAGAAATAGGGAGGGCAGGATGTAAAGGACTAAGAGACAGTGTGGGGGAGAATAACCAGAATACATCATTTATGTGTGTGAAATTATCAAAGATGAAATATATTAATAAAATGGAAGGGGTAGGAGTTTAACATGTAGTTTCAAAGCACCAGAATCTACATATACCAATCTAAAGGCAATGAATTGACATTCTCTTTTGAGAGGCCTGTATCTACAGTTGGCCATGTCTTATGCTTTCCCTGGAGTCTCCTTTTCTAATAAGTCCTGTGATATATTTTTAAAATGTCACTTAATAAATCTCCAATTGAATGTCATGACACATGCCTTTATCCCCAGCATTTGGAAGGCAGAGAGAGGTGGATCTTTGTGAGTTCAAGGCCAGCCTGGTCAATGCAGCAAGTCCTAGAACAACCAGGATTACACAGAGAGACCCTATCACAATAAACAAACAAATAAGAATAAATAAATAAATCTCCAACTCTGATACACACTGACTCATTCTTGTTTCTCTTTGGTAAAAAAAAAAAAAAAACATTTCATATATGGGCTGGAGGGGTACACTCGCCGCCACAGATGACTGCCAACCCAAATTCAATCTTCAGAATCCACATCAGAAAAAAGAAGTGACTTCCCAAAACTAGACTCCGACTTTTTAAATATGTGTGTGTGTGTGTGTGTGTGTGTATGCATGTGAACACATATATGTCAACATACTTGCCCCATGAATGCATGCATGTATAGAGACCAGAAGCTGTCTTGGAGTGTTTTCCTTTATTACTGTCCACATTTTTTGAGATGGGGTTTCTCCTTAAACCTAGTACTGGTTCCATCTAGAGTGGTAAGCAGCAAGCGTCCCATGGTCTCACCACCACTACCTATCTTATCTACCCTCCTATCCTCCTCCAAACCACCCCCACCAGCACTGGGGTTAGAGATGTGCCTGAGTTTCTGAAGACCCAAACTCAGGTCCTACATATGCAAAAACTTTATCCACTGAGCCATCTACCCAGCCTTCAGGCTGTTTTATTAGGGGGAAATGCCTTCTAAAATCTGTAAAAATAAGAATTAAAAATAGAACCACAAAGTTTAAAAAAAAAAAAAAGTCATAAAAGTTGTAGATATAGGTGTCTGGGGAGACAGCTCAGTGGCTCAGAGCACTGGTTATTCTCCTAGAAGACTAGGTTCAATTCCCAGCACCCACATGACAGCTCCCAATCACCTGTAACTCCAGTTCCTGGGGACCCAGCACCTTCTTCTGGCCTCCACAGGTACCAGGCACACATTCAGGAAAAGCACCCATACATAAAATAAACAAATACCTTTTTTTTAAAAAAAAAAAGTTCTACGTGTGACACATATTTTAGTAAAAGTTAAAGAAAAGGGGGATGTATTATTTTCTGAATAGCACTCCCCCCCAGTTTTTAAATGTAGACTTCTTTGCATCTCATTTTGCTTTCTTATGACTATGGCCATAAGATTTGCAGGCTGGATGGAAGTTTAGCAGGAAAGACTTCATTAGTTTGTAAAAACCTTATATCAGCGGTTGACCAGCTCCTCAGTTGTCTAGGCTCTCTGACTGACAGGCCTTGGCATGACCTTCAAACAGCTGAAAAAGCTGTAAGAAGGCATTAACTATAGGCAAACTCCTCCTGTCCTGTTCTTTCTCATCCAGCTAGCTACTATCAACAACTCAAACCCTTCTAATGAGCAGACTTTCCATCTCAAAAAACTCCAGTCATCATATCTATGGGATATGGATTCGACCAGAGATGCTGAGAGAAAATAAAATTTGCATCTCTGCCCTGAGAGGGAGGGAGACAGAGAGACACAGAGACAGAGAGAGGCCATACATATAATTTGTCGGGATGGTCCTAAGACTGATAGTCATGAAATAAAGAAAAGAACTTAAAACAAAGATGGAGAGATGGCTCCATTATTATAATCCAGTACTACTGGCCAGAAGTGGTGGCACACACCTTTAATTCCAGCACTCTGGAGGCAGAGGCAGGAGTATTGCGGTAAATAAGGATCAGGATAAACAAATAGGCCGAATAGATGTTTATTCAGGGAGAAATAACTTACAACCTAGACAGATGAACACCAGGAAATTTAACCTCTGTCCGAGTCTCGCCAGAAAGAGAGCGCCTTTCCTGGCCCCCTCCGACCTCCTTCCACAGGTTACTTCCGCCCATGGCTCCACCCCCAATGGGCGTGGTCAGTGCCACAGAAGGACTATCTCACTACACAGGAGGATTTATGTGAGTTCAAGGTGAGCCTGGTCTACATTGGGAGTTCTAGGACTGCTAAGACTACAAAAAGAAACTCTGCCTTAGGAGAATACACACACACACAAAGAAAGAAAGGAGGGAATAAAGGAATGAACGAATGAAGGGAGGAGGGAAGAAAGGAGGATCCAATACTGACTTTGGTTCTCAGTGCCCATGTCAAGCCTGTAACTCCAGTTTCAGGGGATCTGATACCCCTGGCCTCCTCAGGCACCTGTATTCATGCACACACACTCATACTCATGATTCAAAATAAAAATCTTTAAGATAAAATCAATTAACAGGGTCAATACCCATTCAAGGACTGACATGCCAACCTTCCTCAAATGCCAGGATCAAGGGGCGTTAAATATATGTTGATCTGTGCTGATCACATTCAGTCATGTTGGACTGGTCTTCCCCACTTTGACTATGAAGACAAGAGAAGTAACTAAAGCACTTGTGAGAGCAATTATCCCTCCTAATGGATAACAGCACATAGAATGGTAATAGGTTTACCTTTGTTTCTGAGATAATGCTGAAGCTAAATGTGCTAGTTAGCAAATTCTGACACATCTGGGAAGTGTTAATCCAACTAATGGAGAATAAGACCACTACCAGAGTTTAAAGACAAATCAGAAGGAAGCTTTAAATACTGGCCAGATGGATGGGCTCTGGCCAGGTCCATACCCAGGTTCCTGGGAAGTGGCCCAGAATCAAGTATGGCAAGGGCTTAAAAAGAAAAACCCATACTTCATTGCATTTCCCATCAGGTCCAATCAGGGGCAAGCATACATCCTGACATATTTCCTGCCTGTGAACCTCTCACTCACAACTGGTGCAGATGGGTCAAACAAACTTATTCAGGGGAGTGAACACAAGTGGCTTGTTTTCTCACATAAACAGTAGCCTCCAGCATTTCAGGAAATATCTGTGCCTGGACTAGAGCTTTGCAGATCAGAAGTATTATTGTTTCATGGATCTCTAAGGCATGGTAATTAAAACTTAAAATGTAACTTTGACTCTCACAGAAGGAGAATCTTAATTGAGAAAATACCTCAACAAAATTTGCCTACAGGCAAGTCTAGGGGTATTTTCTTCATTAATGATTACCATGGTGGAGTCCAGCTCACTATGGGCAGTGCCACCCTGGGTGATATAAGAAAACAGGCTGAGCAAGCCATGATGAAAAAGGCAGTAAGCAGCAATCCATGGCCTGTTTCAGGTCTTGCCTCCAGGTTCATGCTTCCACAGAGCTTGAAGGGCTCAAGTCTTAGCCAATGTGGAAAGCACGAACACACTTTATTAAACATGGAGGCTGTATTGTGCCAAGAATGAGACCTTCATTAGGATCAAGTCCTTTGCACTGTCCTGCTAAGAGTAATGGTAGTTCCTCTAAAATGGGCTTGACTTGGTACTATCAGAGAACAGGAATTAAAAGTTAAAAATCTGAACTACCTTAATTGTCCTCATAGAACCTTCATTCAGTAACTGATGGAAGCAGATGCAGAGATCCACAACTAACCACTGGGCCAAGCTCCAGAGACCAGTCGAAGAGAGGGAGAAGTGATAATATGAGCAGTGGGGTAAAGACTTTGATGGGGAAACCCACAGAAAAAGCTGGCCGGAGCTAGTGGGAACTCACTGACTCTGGACAGACAGCTGGGGAGCCTGCATAGGAACCAACTAGGCCTCCTGAATGTAGGTGACAGTGGCGTGGCTTGGACAGTTTGTGGGGTCACTGGCAGTAGGACCAGGATCTATCCCTAATACATGAACTGGTTTTTTGGAGACCATTCCCTACGGTGAGATACTTTGCTCAGCCTAGACAAAGGGGGGAGGGCCTTGGTCCTGCCTCAACAAGGTGATAGGACAGACAACTCCCCATAAGAGGCCTTACCCTCTCAGAGGAGCAGATGAGCGATGGGGTGGAGGAAGTGGGAGGAAGGGAGGGAGGGGGAACTGGGATTAGTATGTAAAAAAAAAAGTTCAATAAATTTTTTTTAAAGTTAAAAGTCTGGATATGGGTCAGTGAGATGCCTCACTGGGTGAACAGCTGAGCACTTGAGTTAGTTCCTGGGAACCTATGTGAGGAGAGAATGAACTCCAGAGAGCTGTCTTCTAACTTACATACACATGCCATGACACACAGACCCCCTCCATATGTATAATAAATAATGAACTGTTTTAAAAATTATGAGTGCTCTGTACGGCAGAGTTCAGTTATGTTGAGTCAGGGTTTTACTATGTATCTCTGGCTAGCCTGAAACTCACTCTGTAGATCAGGCTGGTCTGGAACCCAGTGATCAACCTACCTCTGTTTCAGGAGGGCTGGGAATCAACGCCCAATTTGGGCAGATTTTAAATTTATCTAAAGTTTAACCAGATGTTAAAGAGCCCACTTTTATGAGTAAGTATATTTGCTTGAAGAGCAGATTATGATAGATTATTTTGTCACTGTACTATTCCATGCACATGAAGAATTTAAAGAATCTTTTAACTTGATTGATCAAACTAAAAGTTAAAGCAGTCTTTAGACTATAACATATTAACTAATTAACTCTAATATATTAATCAATTAATTGACTCTAATATGTTAATAACTAATGAAAATATTAGCCTCCAATATACAGAAGGGAGTTTTTTCACTGTTGACTTATCCTTTCCTATCTCCAGAGTGTTATTTGCCTCAGAGAAGCCTTCCAGGTCTTCCTATTTCTTACCCTTCTTGGTTGGCATTCTCTGAAGCGCTCAGCTTGCTACAAAAGAATCCCTTATTGCCCAGAAGCTGTGTGAACATATGATTTGATTCACAGTAACAAGAAACCAGCTTCCATAGGAAAGAGCTGTTAAGGATGCAAGGGTCATTACTAACAGTGCGGGGTATGGGGACAGTTTATAGTGTGTTAGAAGAGCACACCTGTACTTCATTTTGCAAAAGGGAATCTGCACATGCACAGTGGTAAGCAGCCCAGAAGACGCACAGAGTATATACTGTGCTAACAGTTTCTATGTTCCGAGTTAAATTTTGATTTAGAAGTAATCCAAAGGGTGACTCATGAGGAATTCAAGACTGGGAGGCCTTGATGTAAGAGAAAACCTGATACACAAAGAGAGGAGGTGATATGGACAAAAGCACCAATACCATAACTCTCTGAGACAACACTGACCTCCTTGCCCACAAGGGCAAGAGTAAACTCCCATATCACTCACTGCCTTTCTTTCCCTGCACTATATAATCTGCTGGGTAAAACAGATCTTTGCAATGTTAATCCGCTGTCTTGTCAGATTGCTGGCTCTGAACAAGACACTGTTTTAGGATTCAATTCCTAGTTCTGTTCACTGGCTCCCGAAAGTGATGGGTAATGTGGACCTGTTTCCCAGTTCACTTTATCTTCATCCATATGCAAAGAGATTAAGGCAAAGAATCCACAACTCACAAGCACACAAGTTTCAATCTTATACTAGTGCTGTATAAAGGGCAATATTAATTCACTCAAAATTCAAAACAGGTAATAATTCTACTTAGTGAAAAACAGATGGGAAAGAGAAAAGAAATGCCCCCCACTTTCTCCACTCTGTGGTCCTCTGGATGAATCCCAAAGGAGATGAGGACATACAACGGACCCCAGCACATTCACTCACATGTGACTCCTCTGATCTGCACATGCACAATGAATTTTAGTTTAAAACAGTTTATTATAACCTGTCTCTTGGCTTCTGCAGGCCTCATCATTCCAGCCATTCAGCTACAAACCACATAAATTGCTATCACCTACTTAATCACAAAAGAAAATTCTAAAATGCTTAAGTAAACCAATATTTTATTTTTTAAAAAATCTACAATGGAGGAAACATCCAGGCAAAGCAGGCTGCTTTGCTCACAATTACAGAAAGAAACCCTCAATCAGAAAGTTAAATACTGGGGCTGGAGAGATAGCTCAGTGGGCAAGAGCACTGGCTGCTATTGCAGAGGACTCAGGTTCAGTTCCTAGCACCTACAAGGAAACTCCACCCTAGGGGCCCAATGCCTTCTTCTGGACTCTACAGGCACCAGTTACACGTGGTACACAGACACAGGCAGACAAAACACCCATACACATTAATAGAAAAAAAAAGTTAAAAAGTAAGCTTATTAAATACATACTTGTTCACCAACAGAAATTCAGACATTGACTGGAAGGGGCTTATGAGATACAAAGATATTCTGATTGCAGATGAACCTCTGAGGTTCTGTGCCAAAATACAAGACAAAGACCAAAATCTCCATTACACTGCACACCCATATGAACCACAAGTACTTACGCCCTTTTCTACATTATATTCCAAATACAACAACACTGTGGGTACAAAATCGAGCACATGAAAAGGTTGATTTTGACCCATATGCCACAATCCTGGTGAAGGACTATACTCACATAACTCTACTCATTACTATCATCATTATTATTACTGACATTATGATTATTACTGCATGACCAGTTGTGCTCATGATCGATGGAACTATACTACTGGAAATATCCTTCTTAAGTTTTAACTTAATATGGAGTTCAAAATTCCCACTTTTTGCCTCGGCACTGAACGCCTGAATTCATCAGCAGAAGCATCTGGGTAGATTTTCCTTCATTGTATCTCCTTACTCTAGGCCTGTGATCACTGAGCCACCCCAGCCTGGGCCAGCACACACCAACCAGTTCCTGATTCTAACCCTACTAACATGATGACCTCAGAGAACAACTTTTCTCTAGTAACTGACTGTGAAACCCTCCATTTCACCAGGCTCTCCTACCTTCCATTCGCTCCTGTTTATCCTTATCCACCACTGTTTTTAACTCCCCACAGGCGACACTCCTCTTTAGCCCAACCATAGGGAAGCTTGTGGACCTACCACATAAGGCTGTATCCCATTGCAATTCTCCATTCACACACAATCACAGCCTCCCTATGAGGATACTTCATGTTAAAACAATGTTTAGAGGGGCTGGAGAGATAGATGGCTCAGAGGTTAAGGACACTGGCTGCTCTTCCACAGGTCCTGAGTTCAACTCCCAGCAACCACACGGTGGCTCACAACTATCTATAATGAGAACCGGTGGCCTCTTCTGGAGTGCAGGCACATGTGCTGGCAAAACACTATACATAATAAATAAAACCTTAAAAAACAAAACAAACAATGTTTAGAAACAGCCCAAGGCCAATAACAATTATGATAAGACTCAATCCAAGCCAGCTATGCACACGGCTCTGTGAATTTTCCTTTCCAGCGAGTATGGCTTGGAAAGCTGGGCATTTGTTTCAAGTGGCAAGAATCCTTAGGCAAGGACATGCAATTTAGAGGAAGCTGAGACTCATAGGAAAAGCGGACACCACTGTAATAAGAGACAGTGTACAGAAAACAGGGTGGAGTTGCTCTGAGTTACTCAGCACTGTGGGGACTATCAGCTTTGCGGCTATGCCAAGCCTACAGTGACTCTATTTTGTTAGGTGACAACTCTGCACCAGTTTATTCTTAGTATTAATGTCAACAAAACATGTAAGGCACAAATTAATAATTTATCTCAATAACAACACCTGAAAACATATCGAATTATAGAAAAAAGCCCCACCCAAACTAACTCAGGAACATAATCCGATATAACCCTGCCTGAGACTAAAGAAGTATTAACTTGCCTACTGAATGATCACAGGACCAAAGCCAAGTGACAGGAACTCTATCAGAGGGAAGGACCCCGTCTCTGCTCCAGGACTCCAGATCCAGTGCAGTTTCTCCTGCCACGAACCTCAGCTCGCTTCTAACAGCCTGCGCTCAGGATGTGCGTGCATTGGACTTCTCTGAATCCTTACCGCTAGCTAAATCTTCAACTTCTCTGTTTCCAATTTGAGAACCTCTCATTCTCTGCTTCCAATTTGAGAACCTCTCATATCTTCAGCCTCTGTAACCTGCACATTTGTATACCATTGTGTGATATTAGTGGTGTTAGTGGTGCCCGGTGATATTAGTGGCTAAGGTTGAGATAAAGGAATCGCGGTTGCCATCAGACAGCTCGCCAGATAACCAGGTGTACTCGTCGGATCGTAGCCAAAGAAACCGACAAAGGCTGTGAAATGATTGGCTATTAAGTAAATTGGGATGTTGTGGAGACATAATGATAACCTGCTCACAGAACCTGGGATTACCACACCCCTTCTCAGCCTCCAACCCCCGCCCCTGCACACGAGCCCTAAATCAAGTATCCCCACGACTCTCCGCCTACACCGCCCAGGCTGCAAAGACGCGGGCGCCCAGGTGACCCGAGTCGCCGCTGCACTGAGCGCTCAGCGAGGGACAGGACCGCGACTCTGTCTGATGACCCCGCTCCACCCAGCAGGACGAGATCAGCGCGGCTCGGCGGAGCCAGAAAAGAATCGGCTGCCCTAGGAGGCCGCGTCCCCAGTGTTGCCTCCGCTTGCAGCAGCCTCCTCCTCATGCCCTGCCGCACGCACCATTTCCAGAGACCGGAAGTTCTGATGTCCTCCAGAGACTTGCAGTCAATGGAGAGGACGCAGATACCGAGGGGAGGTATCTGGGGGTCTCAGCCAAAGACACAGGACGACAATATGGCGGGACACACAATGGCACCCCAAATGTTGTTCAGCCTCCGTCACCGAAGACCAAAACTCCTCATTGGACAGTTCACACAGTCACCAAACGTTCTCCCTGATTGGCCCAAAATCCGCGGGCCCGCCTCCTGGATCCCGAGTGACAAGGGAAGCATCTCCTTCCTCACAAGTTAAAGTCATTGACCGAGTCCTGGCAGAAGTCTTCACAGCCGGTCCTGTTTTCTACTCTGGAGAGCACCTGGTCCCATATGGGGAAAATGTACATTTAAAACGCAGGTTATCCTGGCTTTGCAGGTACTTATTCAGTGGGAAATTCCTGCCGCTTTTTCCTCCAACTGAGGTTGCCGGTGACCATAGAGAATCTCACATTGTTTCTGGAGACCATTCATGTCCTCAGAGAAGATTGCCTAAGGCAGTCCAGAAATCCCTGGGATAGCAAGGAGGGTCTAATATTATCACATCTCGGAAAGGGGGGAATGAAGCAGCTTTCTTACAAATAATTTCTCCATCTGTTTTCAAACAATAAATACAAACAAAAGAATGAGATTATTCACTGGGTGGTGGCGCATGCCTCTAATTCCAGCACTCGGGAGGCAGAGGCAGGTGGTTCTCTGTGAGTTCGAGGCCAGCCTGGTCTACAGAGCGAGTTCCAGGACAGCCTCCAAAGCTACAGAGAAACCCTGTCTCACAAGTGAGAGAGAAGAAAGAGATTATTCAAGACACAGAAAAAGAGGCCTGGTGCCCTCTTCTGGATTCCAAGGGCATCAAGCATGTAATTGGTGCACAAACATACAAACAGGCAAAATGCGCCCAATTTCTTCGTTAGGGTTTCTGTTGCTGTGAAGAGACGCCATGGCCACGGCAACTCTTATAAAGGAAAGCATTTAATTTGGGTGGGTCACTCATAGTTCAGAGGTTTAGTCCATTGTAGTATGGAGGGAAGCAAGGCATCAGGCAGATAGACACGGTGCTAGAGCAGGAGCTGAGAGCTCCTTAGTCTCGTCTGACAGGCAACAGGAGGTGATCTGAGACACTCACTGGGTATAGCTTAAGCGAATATGAGACACCCCCCCCACTGCCCCCACAGTGGCACACTTCCTCCAAACAAGGCCATTGCTACTTCAACAAAGCCACATCTCCTAATAGTGACACTCCCTTGGGGGCCATTTTCATTCAAACCACCACACTCATGCACAAAACAATGAAATGAAAACAATAAAAGTAACCGGCCTCCCCCCAAAAGCACACATCTCCTAACAACCCCTCCATAGACACCCCACACACAAAACAATTATGGAGTTCAATTTGTGTTGGCCAACTGCTGCCACATACGGGAGCCCCTGATTGGCCCAAAATCTGTTTCACTCATTTAAGGAAATATGATTTCCCCTCTCCCCTCAACTATTAATTTCAAATAGTTTCTTGACAATGGGATGGGATTTTGTGGCCACTTCCCCTTCTCTGTGCTGGGATTTTTGTCTGGCTTGATTGCACTTACGCAGGTTTTGTGCACTCTGTCACAGTCTCTCTGAGTTCATATTGCGTCAGCCCTGCTGTGTCTTGAAGACACTTTTCTTGAAGGTATCCACCACCTCTGGCTCAGACAATGGTTCTACTGACTCTTCTATATAGGACTCTACCTTAATTACTTTTCCTTTTTTGATTTTTCAGCTGAGATGCTGAGAAAGAGTTATGCTTGGCCACAGGTGAAAACAGAACTAGTTCGAAATGCCAAGGTCCAGGGCTAACAGGGACTGTTTTAGTCTCTTGGGTGATCTCTGAGAGGAGATGGTGATGTTCCAGACACACTGAGATGTATTACCAACAGTAGCACACAGTCCAACAACTTGTACCAGTGTCCCAGCCTTCAGCATCCCTTAGTTTTGCTCCCTTAGCCTTTGTGCTTGCACATGCTAATTTACTTGGACCTCTGCCTCATCCTTCTTCTCTCTTGTGCTTCAGCCTACATGCTTGCTTCTTCCTCCACTTCGTTGTCATGGCTCAGAAGTTTCAAGGAAGATGGAGCTAAGGCAGAGAGTTCCTGGGACTGGGCTAGTCTTTTGAAACTCAAAAAGCCTGCCTCAAGTGTCACACCTCATCCCTAATCCTTCCTAACTACTTTCATGAGCTGGAGACCAATATTCAAACATATGGAATATTCTTATTTAAACCACCACAGCATTTAAGGGAGGGGTGTGACAAAAACATACCATAGGACTGAGGGGTCCAAATCTCTCATTTTCTACATACTGTCTAGTTGTGGGTCTCTATGTTAATTACCATTTTTGATGAGCGTTGTTATAGGTATAGCAATATGTCTTATGATATTTATTTATCAGAAGAGTGGTAGTAGGTTTTCCCCCTACAGCCTATGATATATCTGGTAGTGGGTTCTTGGCCTTATTAATGGCATCAGGTAAGAGTTCCAGCTCATGTAGCATGACCTAAATCCAACCAAAAAGTGGTTGGTTACTCCTATAACATTCATGCTACTATTGTACCAGGAGACATGTCTTGTTGGCAGGTTGCTATTGTGACTCAATGGGTCCAGAGCTGGGTGAGACGGATGATTACTTTCCTCAGCAGCATATATAGCATCTTCCAGTACTATGAAGGCTAGCTCTCTCTTAATTATTAATCCATTTCTATTAATCTGAGTATTCCCACATGCTCTTGGCTTACCCAGTAATGCCCCAATATGTTACTCCTTCTGCCTCTGGCAGCCTATCTCTGCCTTCCTCTCTCCAACCAGCCTTCTCCTGGTCTGGTAGCCCCCCCCCATGCTTCCTGCCTGGCTACTGGTCAGCCAGTGTTGTATTCATCATCCAATAAGTGAAACATATATGCAGTCTCTGCCCTTTCAATGCTCCCCATAACTCAAGAGAGCTCCAGTCAGCTCCTCCTCTATGTTATAATGGGTCATATCTGCACCTGAAACCATGCCCTAAGGGTGTGGCCACCAATACAAGTTCATTGGCAAGGCAAGGTGACACTACAAGAAAGTTTTTTTTTTTCTAGTTTTTATTTAATGTGCATTGGTGTTTTGTCTGTGTTTGTGGGTAGGAGATGGGCAAACAATAGGTTGTAGGATACATACCACAAAAATAAAATAAAATTAAATTTTAAAAATGTCATAACACACAGAGACATATCTACACAGAGAACATTAGGTTCCTCCAGCCCATTACAGAAAAACAAAAACAAAAAACCCAACTCATACAGCAACCTCCCCACCCCAGACAGAGCGGAGCATCTTCAGGCATCCTTGGATCTCTTTGGGTCTTTGATTCCTGAAGCATCAGTAAAGTTCCCCAAACTATGCAAGGTGTGGAAGCATTGCATTTCCTTCCATGACCTTCCTGAAACAATAAAATAAAACAAAATCTACAGGGCTTAAATGATCAGAGTTGTTAGAACAGAAAGAGATGGTATTGTTCTTTTGTTACAGTTATAGGTTAAAGCTGGAGAAATGGGGGGGGTGCCCCAAGTTAGTGGGGTCCCAAGGTAAGGGACCACATGGGAGAGCATAGCAGGTTCCATAGCAGGTGAGGGTGACCAAGGCGCAGGGAATAATACAGCAGGCAGATAGAGCTTAAATGAGGAGTTTATTTAGAAAGGGGAGGGGGAAGGGAAGAGACATAGAGGCACTGGGAAGAGAACAGGAGAGAGAGAGAGGGAGGGAGGGAGGGAGGAAGGGAGGGGAAGAGAGAGAGAGAGAGAGAGAGAGGAGCTGGAAGGCATTACAGAGCAAAAGAGAAAGCAAAAGAGAGCGTAAGTGGGAGGGGTCTATCTTTTAAAGGGGTCCTTTACACCTGCCTTCAGTCTAGTACTCAAGCAGACCAAAGTACTGCATAAGTGCATTCTGCCAGGTGACAGGCCACCATAATGCCTGAATTCTTACAGATGGTGTCTCTGTCTCCATTCTCTGGCAGCGGGGATGGAGCAGATGGGATCATATCCCATAGCTGCTGCCCCAGTAAACAGGGCAAGACAATGAAATTAAAATCCACCGGGCCAGTGGCTTGTGTAACAAGGAGTCCAGAGTCTTCAACTTCTCCTTGCTGAGAACCTAAGATACAAACCGGATTTGTCTTCATTTCTCTTACCCTGGAATGTGTTTACGAAAACTTCTACTTCCCATTCCTCTCTCCCAACATGCCCAGCAGTTGCACACACCGGACAATCAAATGTTCCGCTGGACTCCAATTGTGGATGCTTGGGAGGGGGTGGGGTGCAGCGATTTATGGTCAGAGTTTGCAGGAGGCGCCTCCAGCTTTCAGTGGTCACTAGACTCTTTATGGTCAGAGCCTGGGCCACTAGTTCTTGGTAGGTCAATTAAAAAGACAAGTAAGAGTGAAAAGCAGAAAAAGGAGATTCTTGCCCCCCCTCCAACTCCCCCCATGTAGCTATGACCAGAGAATAAAGACTGGTGACTGAAACTGAGTGTTAACATAATAAAGAATCCAGTTGGCAGAGAAGAGAATGAAATCCCTTCCTCCACCTAGGCAGTGTACAAACAATGAAGCATGCACAGGCCAGTTTGCAGAGAAAGACTGTCCTGCTTAGCCTTACCAACTCATTACAGCCTAGGGTCTTCTGTGATTCAGCCTCAACTGAGGAATTGTCTAGATCACATTTACCTGTGGGTGGGTACATTTAGGGTCTTGATTATTAATTTATAGAGAAGGGACCGGTCCATCTCTTGGGCTGTATAAAGCCAGGCAGTGGTGGCAAATGACTAATTTTAGCTCTCAGAAGGATCTCTGAGTTTAAGGCCAGATCTTCAGACAGTGAAATAGTGAACAAAGGAATTGCAGGCAAATGCTCACAGAAAGAGGTAGGGAAAATTCTGCCCAGCAGAGGGCATGGATCATTTACAGGAGGTGGGAGAAAGAAGTTACCTGGCTTTGCCTTATGTGGTCCCAATACTTGACCAGAGCAAAAAAAAAAAAAAAAAAGGGGGGGGGCGGGGCTACTCTCCTGAGGGAATACATTTACAATGACATTTCCCTTCCCCTCAGTATGTGAACCAAGGTGAGGGCCTTAGAAGACAGGCTCTAATTGCTTATAAGATATCATGGTGCACACCTTTGATTCCAGAGCTTGGGAGACAGAGATAATCGAATCTCTGTGAGCTTAAGGCCAGGTACAGCCAGGGCTACACAGAGAAACTCTATCTTGAAGCAAGCAAACAAACAACAACAAAAAGTTACCTCTGGATCAGCCTCTAAGCCTTTAGGATCTGTCTGCTATTAAGAGGGAAATTTTGCTTCTTGGTTTTGGCCTTTTTAATTTTTGAAATTTTTATGTCCATGTAAGTATGTATGTGCAGAACATGAGTGGGAAGTAGGGACACAGGAAACTGGGGTACAGATGTGACCAAAGTGGTGGCTATTGGGGTGGTGCCATTTTCTGGATAGTGTTTTGATTTGAAATGCAGAGTTTCTGTGAAGGCCAGGCTTAGGGGAAGCCTTCAACAGTGTGGGTCTTGTGGAGAAAGGGTTTCTGTATCCAGAGTTTAGGTGAAAATGTTTAATGGAAACCCCTCCCCAAGCCAGGGCCATTTGACAGGCCCAAGGCTTCAAGAAATGTGCTACCCATGGAGTTTCTGGAAAGCAGCCAGCCCCCAAAATGTGCCTGGAGCCTGGATATTCAACCCTCTACCCCAAAATCTGGCTTATCAGTAAGTTAAGAAAAATAGAAAGCAGTTTCTGTGTCTGGTAAAGCCAGGCCTTTCCCTCCCTACTCTCCACCACAAACACTGATTCTCAGCCCCACCTAGCTTCACTCTCCTGTCCCATGGGATACGAAGCCCAGGGTTTTTGGGAGGACATTTGTAACAGGGCCCCAGACCTTAGCAGGCCTCCAGACCTCAGCACAGCTGACACAATGATGGAAGTGCCCTCCTCCTGTAAAACCCATCACATGGACAGCACCACTAGCCAGAACAAAAATAAAGACCAAGTCCATCAAAGTCCACAGTTCTGGGAAAGTCTTGAAATGTACTAACAGGAATCAGAGAAGCTGGGGAAAGGGAAGGCCCAGCCCAGTCCTTGAGCTGTAGTTTAGGGTGGTAAGTGGGTATGCTGGCCAGGATGACAGTTAACAGCTACTGGAGGTGAACCTGGCAGACAGTGACTGCTTTGTTGTTAACAAGCACCTCAGCCATTTGTCCTGGCTTGATAGCTAACCGGTTTGTTTGTTTTTTTGTTTATAAATTTGGGGCCAGTTTTCCCACTATAAATTCCACTTTCTTCCTGACATGAATAATTGTCATCACTTGTTTGTGTATTTTTTATGTTATCAGTTGAATATGGAATTGAGAAAGCTTTGGGAACCTCCCTCATTCCAAATTCTGAGGTGAGAAAATACCAGTAAAATAAGTCAGCAAAGGAAAATAAAAGAGTAGACCCAGCTTGACCTCAAAACAGCCAGAGCAGACTTAAAGGCTCGGGCTCAGAGCAGACTTTTATCAGTCTGAGAAACCGAGAAACCGGCCTCCAGTCCTGGTTAGTGAAAGAAAGGGCTCAGAAACAATTGTTGCACTGGAGAGCAGGGAGGGGGAGGTCCTGGCTTCAACAGGCCCAGAGAGTGGTTTTCTAGACGCTCAAGCTCGCTTTCCTTTCCTTTCCTTTTCTCTTTTCTCTTTTTTCTTTCCTCCCTCCTCTCTCTTCCCTTCCTCCTCCCCCTTTCTTTCTTATGGAAATTGCAGGGTGAAAGATAAACCAGATTGCCTGTTTTTGTAAGTTCCATGGGTTGAAGGTTTCCTGAAGTCTTCTTAAGCAGGTTGGTGCTGGGTGTGTGGGCTGGGGTTATGGGGGCAGGGAATTTCCTTTAATGAGGCTCTCCCTCCTTATCCAATGGGACCAGTCTGTTCAAGGCAGCCCTTTGAATTGTTTCCATGGCTACTGGAATTCTCTAAACTCTTGCTGTCATCCCATTCTGAGGAGGAAGAAGTAGGAATTGTTTGTTTCGAGCAAGTGGAGGCCAGGACAGATTATGTTTAGAGCACTTTCCCCCAGACACGGATAGAAAGCTAGGACCTAGAGTGAGTAATTTGCTCCCTACTTGTCCTAGGAAAACTTGTGTCTCCTGTCACTAGAGCTCCAGGACCTGAGCCAAGGGCTGTCTGGCCTATCAGACAATTATTTCAGTGCATGAAATGACCAATGAGGAGTGTGCTTCTAAGGTGCGGGAAGCTGCCTGACCTAGGTCTGTTAGGTTCTCCCCCCCCCCCCCCCCCCCGCCCGCCCATCAGACATGTGTGTGTTCTTTGTAAGTAGATCCTAGATTCCCGGATTCTGCTTTCACTGACAGCAGGGGCGGCAGGAGGACATCAGGACACTCCGTGGCTAGAAATGGTACGTTCAGCCTGCATCTTGGATGTGGGGAGGAGGGATGCTGCATACGGAGAACTCCTCAATGGGACCGGGCTTTCTGAGGCAGCTGAGTCTGCAGCTGAGACTCCAGTGGGCAGCGTTCTAGATCGGTGGTGCTGACTTGTCTCTTGCTGAGCGCTCAATCCAGCA